>NC_047663.1:60227766-60577766 GCF_011762505.2 Arvicanthis niloticus | reverse complement strand
CCCTCAGCACACCTACTCCAAAGATCTATTAGGCAACCTGGATAACATAGCAGGCACTCAGTTGTAACCCCAGCATATGAGAGGCAGAGGAAGGAGGATTACTGTAAGTCTGAGGCTAGCTTGGGTTCCACAGTAAGACTCTGTCTCAAATCCAAAACGAAAACAACCTCAACCCCCAAAACACACAAGCAAAACAACCAAAAGCTTTTGGACAAAGGACTGGGGGGCGGGTAGGATCCACTCAACTGGAGGTGGTCACCAGCTGTCCCTTGGTCCTGCTCAAAAACTGGGTGTCGAGAGGCTGAATGAAGGCCTGGCACATGGTCAAGGTCTGGGAACATCACAATAATGGGCTGCTATTTCTTGTTCCGGGGCTCTTTGTCCTTGCAAGCAGATCATGGGCCCCAAATTCACTGGGTACAGACCAAGGGTTTGCAGGAGCCCAGACAGCCCTGAGCCTGTCTAGAGGGCCTTGTAGGGGAAAACAAGGAATAGCATAGTCTCAAGAGAGCATCCAAGCAGAGGAAATAGTTCAATCAAGGTCTGTGTGGGAAAACTGAGACCTTGGAAAGGTTGACTCTGGCTGGAAGGATTGAGATAAGAACACAGGGCTATAGGAGTCCAGGAGGGGGGCGTCAGGCACCTCAGAGATATACTGTGACCTTCAATGTTTCAGAAAGGTACCATCTTCTCAAATCTATCCTTGCATGGAGATATCCAAACAATTATGTAATGCATAGGCCAGTAGAATCAGTTAGTTGATGGCTCACCATCATCCACCTGGCGTCCATCCAGGTATCTCGAGTCCGGTATGATCACCCACCTAAGTTTCTATCTACCTGCTCATGCATTCACCCAGCTATCTACCAACTATCAACCCACACACTATCAATGCCACCACCCTCTTACCAGCACACCCCTCCCCCACCAAGCCACTTTCCACCCATCTAGCTATCCAGCCAACATCTCTGCCTCTGCATTTGTTTCCGATGACCAGAGCATTCCAGCGCCTGGCATCATCCATATAATAAGCCCATTCTTAGTTTCCTATCGCTTAAGAGCTTCAAACACAAATTTCACACTTAGCCAGACTTTCAAGGCTATGTCATGCTGCCTTGTCTCTCCTTTCACGGCCATTACTGTGGCTCTGAGTAGATAGATGTGTGGATGGATAGTAGGTTTGCTGTGTCAGAGGGATGACTGCCACAGCCTTCTTTCTCCAGCTAGGGTTGGAGGCAGGGGCCTGTGACTGGGAGTCTAAACCCCAGAGAGGAAGGAGCCATAAGCATCAGAGGAATCCAGAAGGTGTGAGTGAGACCGGATTTATGTATTAAGAGTCAGTTTTACATGTCATGAGGGATGTATAGCCCTGTTCTCTTGATCACTATAAGCTGGATGCTTGGTTTCTTGAGTATCCTGCAGGTACAAGGGAGGGTAACAGGGACTGTGGAGTGGAGGAGGGGTTGGGCCACTAGGTTCTGATGACCTTGGGTCCCCAAATAAGGACCTACTATGGGAGGGGCACACTCATTAGCAGAGTTGACAGAGCTTAGGGAGCTAGGGGCCACCAGGGCCCAGCTGCAAGGCCATTAGCAGTCCATTAGCCCCAGCCCCCACTGGGCCTTTGTTCCCTACCCTCTACTTCCTGGCAGTGTGCCTACTCCCTGACCCTCAGGCCTCAGAGGTGCTCAGATCTTTGAGGAATCTGCACCTGCCAGCCTGTGTAGAGCTGGAGCAGATCCTGTTAGAACTGTTGAGAAAAGATGTCAAGCTGTGGTGGGGGTAGCAGCATAGACTAGACCCTAGGGTGGGGCTATAGGAGATGGCAAGTCTGGGGGGGGGGTTGGGTCTTGGGGCCAGTCAGTCAATTAGTCACTCTGTAACTTTGTCAGAGAGATGTTGTAGGCTGTTCTCTCAGCCTTCCATCCACCCTTGGCATGTGTAAAGGGCTTCCTAACACATAGGGGTCTGCTCCACTCCATGGGCCAATCGGAACATTCGTTGAGCTTCAGGTCTCAGGCAGAAGGGTGACTTCTTAGACTGTCACAATGACAGAGACCAATTCCTTTCATTTATTCACAGTGTACATTCTGTGCCCTTCCCTGGCATGTGCAGTGAGGGACACTGGGTAGGGGAGGAAGACAGCGTCTTGCTGCCTTAAGGGCGTGGAGTCCTAGGATCAAAAGCTGGCTCGGGGGTTTCTGGGCTTCTTGGCTGGGCCTGGGTGTAGTGTGTGGCAGGTGCTGGGACTCCAGTCCCGTGGTAGAATAGAAAAGAGGGTGGAGTAACTCCACTGGAGTCATCAGGAATTAGAGTCCTCATGATTCTTAGAATTAGATTATCCTAATTAGAATGAGAATTGAATTAGATACATCCCAGAATCCTAGGGTGGAGGCCGGCTGGGAGCTCAGCAGGGTCTGGCCTCTTCCTAGGCCAACTGCTGTGACAGTGAGCTGTCTCCCACCCACCCACCACCCACCCAGAGGCCCCTCCATTCTGCTGATCCTCATTGTTACAAGCCTAGATCTGAGTCACAGGTACACACTAGAGTCTTCAGGCTCTTGTGTGCCAAGGCTTAGAATCGGATGAAGGGGTACACATGGTTAGACATACAGAGAGCTTGTTAAGAAAGGAAAAAAAAACATTCTAAGAATGAGAGTAGGGCTAGTGAGCTGAGGGAAAAGCATGCGCTGAAAAGGCGCCAAGGCTCCTGACCCTTTAGAGGTCCCTTACATGGCACCTGTCCCTTTCACAGCTGCACGAGGCAGGCTTTTCTTGGGTGTGCTCCATTTGTTGTTCACCGCTCGAGGAGGGAAGGGTTTCCTGCCCTTCCTTGGCTGGCTTCTCCAGCTTTTGCCCTGTGTTTATATGCTGCCGCCTCCGTTCTCAATGCTGCTCCTTGTCTTGCTCCTTATGGGACCAGAGGATGAAGAAACAGAATTATTGTTGTCTTGTTCCAGGCTCTCAGAGAGGTGCTAGAGCCTTCCCTGACCTCAGAAAAGGAGGACTCAAGGCAGGCTGGGCCCTGCCAAGTGGAAGGGGGCTGCATGATATTTTAGCACTGCCTGCCCAGACTGATGGAGGAGTCCCAAAGACCTGCTTCAAGGAGAGGAGTTGAAAGTACTGTCTTGGGATACTTCCAGAAAGAAATTTGTTTCAAATGCTTGATTGTTTTATGATTAGTCCATCGGCGTGTAAAGAGAGCTACAAGCATTTTCAAAGACACACAAAGCGTGCGTGTCTATGTATCTCTCTGTGTGTCTGAACACATTTCTGTGGGTTTGTAACTGTGTCTCTGTGTGTGTCTATGTATATGTACATATGACTGTGTGTTTATGTATTTGTATGTATGACTGTGTGTCTTTGTCTATGTATCTGTATGTATAACTGTGTATCTGTGTCTATGTATATGTGTGTATGATTGTGTGTCTGTAATGTACATTATATTGGTAAATTGTCACGTTCTGTTCAAACTTGTTCAAAATGGACTCTAGGCAGGTGGAGACCCTTCCTTGTTTGTTTCCAAACTTTGTTGTCTTGAGTCAGGCTGGCCCTTAACTCTGTAACAAGGAGAAATGAAGAATCAAGCAGCTGACTAAGGGCATTAGAAATGTTGAGCCCTTGAGAATGGCCAAAGGTAGCTATTTCCAATGTACATTGTTATTGTTTGTCTCTTTACAATGCCTGTTCCTTTGAGAACTCTGGCTGGCTTCCCCTGTTGTCTGCTTGTGCTGTTACTTCTCTCAACTGGGCTACTCTCGTCCTAATGATTCACTAAGAATCAGCTGCTCCTCTCTGCTGCACACTACTTAGTCTTCGCTTGTGCTTGCTACAAACTTAATAAACTCACTCATCTGAACCCGGAAGCAGGCTGTTACAGTTCATTCTCCCAGATAGGACAGTATATGTGTTTGTGCCTGTTTCTCCCTGCGTTTTGTGTGTCCCTCTATGTCTCTGTGTGTATCTGTCTTTATCAGCAAATGTCTTGTCTCTGTTGTGTATCTTTGTATGTTTCTGTTTGTGTCTGAGTATGTCTCTGTGTTCCTGTGTGTATGTGTGTCTGTATTCACTGCTGTGTGTGTGTTTGTGTGTGTTGCTGATGGAGGGACTGCAGACTGGATGGAAGCTCCCTTTCTTGGTTGGTCACTGGTCTGAACAGGGACGTCCTCTTGCCCTTTTAGTCACTTCTCTATGAGTTACTAATGGAGGGATCTCAGGCCTTGTGGGCAGGAACAGACACTTTTGTGAAGATCCCTGAATTCACAAGACCCTCTCTGCCTTTAGGTGGGTGGGAAATGGTGGGTAAGCTGGCTTCCAGGACAGAGATTGAGAGCACCTTGGGAGGAAAGGCCCTCATTTACCTGAGTGCCCGGTACCACCAAGATGAACCCTTCCCATAGATCCAGCTCCACTACCCACTGGCCTCAGTGGTCTCCTATAACCCACCCTGCCAAGCCCACTTCACCCCCTCCCTGTCCTTAGTCTGGGTCACTCTGGTTCTCAGCTGGCTGGCTCTGATGCCAGCACTCCACGTGGGAGCTTTTCTTTCCTGCTTTCCTGAGTTTTGAGTTCTGAAACAGCTCCCCAGTTTACCTCAACAGGCAGCAGGGGATCCCCACTTGTCTGCATCTAACTCAGAGATGGTGTGGGGCGGGGCGGCGTGAACGAAGCCTGTGGAATTCTGGAGTGGTCTGGGCAGAGCTCTGCACCCTAAAAGAACCAAAAAAAGAAAAAGATATTGCTGTAGTAGAGTTGTTTGGGGGCCCAGCAGCCCTAACAAGCTAGGCTCAGACATCTGTCCTCAATAGATCAATTAAACAGACAAGTGAAATCAGTGTGGCTACATTGGGAGAAACAAAGAGGCACAGTTGCTCCTGAGTCTATGTTTTGGGTCATGAGATAAGGTTTAGGTTTAACTAGAGGGCAAGAGGTATGAATTACTAAGGTGTAGCCCCACCTACATTGACCCATCACTGCCTAGGCTCAAATCTCCTCTATAAGGTTGGGAAATCTCGTGAAATCCATTTCCATAAGACCATCCCCTTCTGATCGCTCCAGGCTTTAGTCTTTTCCTTCTCCCAATATGACATTCTAGGAGATAAATTTCAGTTTGGGGAGGGGGCTCCATTGTCTCCACCATTTGATAGCTTAAAGGAAGGGACAAATATTTCCCTTTAGAATATCTTTGTTCCAACCAAGACAGGTTACATCGTTATTTCCATTTTTCATAGAAACATTTTGAATTTTAAACTAATTTGGCTTTATGGTTACATCTGGTGCTTGAACAGCAGCTGGGCGAGGGTGGGGGTGGGTTTCCGGAGCAGTAAAGGGCTCCACTTTCTCCTCCATTAAGTTGAGTTACTAATCTCCCGAGGTCCTGGACAAGGGGAGGTCTCCAAGGAGAGCTGAGCTTACTTAGAGCCTCCATCGATGCTGAGTGATGCCCTAATGGCTGGCGGGATGAGGATGGGAGACAAGGATAGCCTAGCACCTGGGAGCAGCATGGGGATCCTTGGAGTCCCCCTCCCCCATCTTTCCCTCCCTCTGCCTGAGACACTGAAGCTCAGGAAAGACCCTTATTTAGGACAGGAAGGTTTTTGGAGTGGGGCAGGAGTACTGGCTGTACCCAGAGGCAGAAAAGCAGCCGAAAATGGCAATTTTCAGTTGCCACTAGAGGCCTCTCTCAAGTCCTTCCCACAGGAACCCCGGCACCCCACTTCACAGGTGGAGCAAGAGTCTTGGCTCTTCCTCCTTTCTCCCTTGCCTTGGCCACTTACTCTTTATTTTCTACAGTCCTCACTCCCAACACACACACACACACACACACACACACACACACACACTTCTCTCTTTCTTTATTCTCAGCAAAAATGTCCGTATCACAGGCTCTGCCTTTAGCCCTTCTGTGGCAGGAGGCATCAAGATTAACAAAGAAAGAAAATAGTTGGTAAGAAAAGACTGGAAACCCTTCCCACCTTGGGCTACATAAAGCAAACAGAGCATGCCCAAGAAAAGTCTGCACTGTACCCGTGTGGGAGAGACAGGTGCTATGCAAAGACCTACAAAGGGTCCTGAGCCTTGTGGCCCAGAGTTTGTTCTGCTAACCAGCTCACTCCCATTCTAAGAACACGTCTCCTTTCTGAACAAGCTTTCTCTGTGTCTCGTCCAGTTCTTGTCCTGAGACACGAGAACCTGGAAGTCATCAGGGAGTGGCCCTGGGACTCAGATACCTGAAGCTCCTAGAGTAGCTCTAACCACCATTGCTGTAGAGCTGGGACAGTAGAGCACTCTCTGGGGCAGGCACACTTCTTGCTTCCCATTTGAACCTGTGAGCTCATATCGCTTTTATACTTTAAGCCATCCAGTGAGCCAAGTCTGGGAGTACATACCATTAATCCCAGCACTCAGGAGGCAGAGGTAGAGGCAGGAGGATCTCCATGAGTTTGAAGCCATGTAGCCAGGGCTACATGGTGAGACCCTGTCGGGGGATGGGTGTGAGAAAGACTCCTTTCCTTACCCCGTTTGCATGATATCTTCCAGTTTAAATATAATCTCTAACTCCTTTATTTGTTCGTGAACACTAAGACTTAGGTTTCACAGGGCAGGGGCTCTGTCTGTTCCGCTAGAGCAATGGTTCTCCACCTTCCTAATGCTGCAACTCCTTAACACAGTCCCTGATGTTGTGGTGACCCCCAACCATACCATTATTTCACAGCTAATTCATAGCTGCAGTTTTGCTACTACTATGAATCACAGCATAAATATCTGATCTGTGACCTCCGAAGGGCTCGTGACCCACAGGTTGAGAACTCCTGCTAGTGCCCACCAAGCATTACTTTTAGTAGCTGAATGATTGGCTTCTTGCGGGACAACTTTCTTATACCCATTCGCCAACCTGGGCTCAGCTGGCAAGGAATATGGAAACCAAGGGTGAGTGGCATTTCCCATCCCTCTCCTCTTTCTTCTGCTTTGTGAACTGGAGGTCTCTAATACAGCCAGAGTAGAAGGTAAAGACATAGTTAAATGTGAAGGTTGGATCTGCCCTTCCAGTAGCAGAAGGCTGAGAGGATTTATATCGAGTCAATTGGGATGCTACAGAAGTCCCTGAGAGGAAGAGATTGCAAGGGTGAGACAGTGATAAGAAAGGGTAGACAGACTCGTGGATGAGCAAGGCCAGGGCACCAGGAAAGGACATGCAAGCAGAGTTTTCCCCCAGTGATGAGTAGATGGATAGGTATGGATGGGTGGATAGAGAGATTAGTGGATAGCTAGGTAGATGGATGGGTAGAAGGACAGGTGGAGAGACAGTTGCTGGGTACAAGGGAGGTGAATGAATGGGTGGGTAAACAGGAAATGAGCAGGTACTATGCTTGTCTGTGCTTTCTGTATACCTTACGGCAATTTTCAGAACAGACCTTATTTAAGGTTATTACACTCTTAGAGGAGGCCATTTCTATATCATCCACAGATGCAAAACTAGCGTTGGAGGGATGAAGCAATCTGGCTTTAAGGTCTCACAGTTTAGGAGCAGGTGAGACCAGGTTTGACCTCAGATGTGCCTGATGCAGGTGGTGTGTCCTTTGAGGCCCTGCTGTTCCTGCAGGTTTAGGACAATGACTTATCTCCATGCCCTCAGCCTGGAAGGGGAAAGAGACAGGTTATAGAGACAGCCCTTAGTGGTGAACTCTGTAGAGTCCAGTGGGAGTCTGAGTAAAGAAAACAAGTGGGAATAAAAGCAGCGACCCCGGCTTTCCTCCCATGCGTAGCTGTCCTGTGGGTCTAAGGCGCTGTAGCAAATCAATCTGGAGTATTCTTTACTCTCCTTTCTTTTAAAATGGCCAAATAAGTGGGGTAAGGTGGGTTAGGGTACCTTTAATCTCTGCATAGGGGAAATAGAGGCAGGTGGACCACTGTGAGTTCGGGGTCAGCCTAGTCTATAATATAGCAAGTGCCAGGACAATCAATAAGTACATAGTGAAACCCTGTCTCAACCAATCAACTGACCAACAAAAAAGCAGAGTGGTCAGGTGTGGCAGCACACACGGTTTATCCCAGCACTCTGGTGACTGAAGCCAGCCTGATCCACACACAGTGAGTTCTAGACCAGCCAGGGCTGCAAAGTGAGACCCTATTTAAGAGATGATGATGATGATGATGATGACGACAACAACAACAACAACAACAACAACAACAACAACAACAACAATAATAATAATAATAATAATGTGGGAAGCAGATCCTCCCTGAGGCTTCCTTATGATGATTTCATTCTGTTACCAGCTATCCTGCTACTGTTTTAGGGACCAGGGGACACAGCAGTCAATAAAACAAAGAGCCCTGACTTCCTGAAGAAAACTGGCAATTAGCACAACAAATGAGTAAATTAGACACCATGTCAGGTTCAGATGAGCTAGAGACAAACCAAACCTTGGAAGGAACACAGGGCCATAATGGTACAATTTTAAATAAAGTGTCCAAAAGAGTTCATCCCTTGGGAGACGTGTGAGCAGTGACCCAAAGTAAACCATTCAGAAGCCTGCAGTGTATGTGTGTGGGCAGGGGTGCAGAGGGTGGGGTTTGCAGTGAATGCAAAGGCCCTGTGTTCAGAAATAACTAGGAAAGGTGAGGAGGACGATGGGAGATGAGAGCTGAGAGGGGACTGGGGGGCTGTGGCTAAGCTGGGTTTTTGAGCTGAGGATTTTTTTTTTTTCTGGGACTGAACCTAAGGTTAGCTGGGGCTGAGCCTTGTCTCCATCCAGATTCATGCAACAGAGGATGTCAATAGGCTCTCTTAGCCTGTAGGGTCTCAGGAGAGGTTTGTCCTCTGGAGCAGCCCCTTCACGTGGTACTTGGGCTCAGACTGTCTATCCAGCCTTCCACTCCCACCCCACT
This sequence comes from Arvicanthis niloticus, assembly GCF_011762505.2. NCBI lineage: Eukaryota > Metazoa > Chordata > Mammalia > Rodentia > Muridae > Arvicanthis > Arvicanthis niloticus. The sequence goes on along the minus strand of NC_047663.1, from coordinate 60,568,874 downwards.
GTCACCCTCTCATGGCTGTTGACTCACCAGGCCCAGACAAGCTCCTGGGCTTGCGGACCAAAGTGGGATTCAGCTCTAAAATGAAAGGAGATTTCATAAAGGCCACACCGTAGCATGTGCTCAGGGTCCATGCTGCCTGCTGAAACCGGCTTTTCCGTGGGCAAAGCCTGTGATCAGTGCTTTCCACAACAGGAATCCCCAAGGACCAGCACAGCACAGCCAGGCATAAACTGAAATCGTTCAAAAGCCTCCTTTTACCCTTTCTGACGATGGAGACAGGCGCTGAGGGGCATTGGAGAGGCCAGAGGGCGGCCCGCACAGTAGAGCTATGCGCTGACACAGCTCTGAATTCCTCATCTGCCTTAGCTCACTGCACCCTTTCTGTGTCTAAGCCCCAGTATGGCTAAAGGCCCAGGAGGAAGCCTGGGACAATGGTGCTCAGTTGGTCTCTGACCTCATGGCCCTACTCAGCCTGCCTGATCTCACCATCACCCGACCCCACAAGCTGCCTGGAGGCCCCTAGTCAGGCCCTGAGCTCACCCCTGAGAGATAGTCTCTGCTATTGGCACCGTCCTGTAAAGTAGCACTCATTAGCTTCCAAGGCTCTGAGTTTCTATGCCTGCAGGGAGACTGTGTGAGACCCTGCCTCAACATAAAGACGATTTTTTTTTTTTTTAATTAAAAAGGCCCGGGGTGCAGCTTAGTGGTAGAGCCCTTGCTTAGCACATGCCAGACCTTGGGTTTCATTCCCACATAGTGCCAACGATAACGACCGTAGAATCTGTCTGAATCTGGGCACAGGCTTACTTCTCGCTCCCCAGACAGTATAGCACAGCAGCAAAGCTCACAGCATCCACGCTGTATTCTAGTGTGTGCCTATTGGTGATGAAGTCAGAGGTGGATGAACACAGATTTTGTGCAAATTCTGCCCTCTGTTCTCTCAGGCAGCTGACACCTGAGGGCTTGGGAGTCCTTGAACAGATCCCCACCGAGCTTAGGGCATTAAACAGCAGGGGGCTTTCTGGGCATCTCCATTGAGGTAGTGATTCCACGACCATATGACCCTGGATTTAATGTCTCTGGAGCCTCAGTTTCTACATCTTTAAAATGCTGTGTTAGGAATGGTCTGGTGTCCTGGAGAAAATCAGCATGTTGACAGCAGGGGTTTTAAGAATTCCTTGGGTGTTGGGGTCATGTAAGGAAGAATGAAGAGCTAGGTTCAGTCCCAGTTCTGATGTGAGTGGCAACTGCCTCCTCCATGTTGGTCTCATTCCAGAGCCCCTTCCCTGTGGGTAACCCTGCTGAGGAACCTGATGGGAAGGACCTTATAAACCTCACTCTTCCCTCTGCTCCTTCTGGTCTATGAGCACCCATTCTGAATACATCAGGGAAGGGGGGCTTGGAGGGGACTCTGGACTGGCCAGAGACATAAAAAGCTTGGCCAGGATGCTGGGGTGGATGGTCCCTGTGGATAGACTAAACACTAAAATTCTGGGAGTAAGGGTCTGCAGCTCCCCTGGGGCACAAGGTAGGCAGAAGCTGCCTGGCCATAGCATGCCTGCCTGGTCCCAGGGTTTAGATAAATCCCTCACCTAACTCAAGTTTCCTCCATGGCTATAGAGATTTGAGGTGCTTATATAGGTAGACTTGAAGATGCCCAAGACAATGGGCTGGCTTGGGCCTTGAAGCACATAGTGACAAGAGCAGGACCAGAGTGCTGTAGTCTGGGTTAAGGGCATTGTGGTCAGAAGGTCCAGCACTCTGATGCCATTGCTGGAGGCATCCCAGCCTTTCTATGTATTGTTGACCTTTCCCTAGAATCCTAATTTATCAAACAACACTGCAGACTCTCCAGGAAGCCAGGTGTCCACAGGGCTGAGGCTGGGATGATGGCACTAACTTATGATCCCAGCTGTCCTAGAGGCAAGACAGAGGATCTGAAGGTCCAGGCTAGCTTAAGGAACTTAGCGAGACTCTCAAAGTAATAAGTAGCTCAGTGGTGAGCACTTGCCTAACATGTGGAGGCTCTGGCCTCTGTCTATAGTAACACACACACAAACACACAAACACACACACATATGTGTATGAAGAATAGAAACAGGAGAGGGATAACAATTATCTATGACACAGGGAATGGCACCTTCATCTGGATGTGCTTGAAGTCTGGCCACGAGGAACTGGAAATGAATGTGAAGGACATCTGGAGTCTGCCAGCCACGAGTGGATCATGACTTGAGTAGGTGGCAGTACCAGGTCCTGCTGACCCCTGGGGCTTGCTGCTTTGCTTTGTGGCTGGATTTCCACCAAAGGTCAATAGAAATAACTTTGCATCCCAATCCTTATGCCAGCACTGAGTTCTGCCCTGCAACCCTCTCTAGAGCTTTCTGATGGAAATGGCCAGCACCACCAGCAATCCCACGTGTAGCAGATGACAGTGGCAGTATAACCATTCCTGGAATCTATAGAGGTTGTTCTGTGCCAGCTCCTGGACCACCTGCTTCCCCTTCATGTGGCTCTGCCTCACCATAGCACCATGAGGGAGGCACTAGTGCAGTGGAGTCTGTCCCACAGAGGACGACACTGGGTCAGAGGGAGGCTTAGTGTAGTCTTATTCACACAGCTTGTGAATGATGAGGCTTGGATTTGAACCATAGTCTCCCTGATCCCAGAGCCTAAGCTACACCTTTCTAGTGGAGTGGATGGCCCTATGATGGCATAGCCCTGTCTAATTCTAGCACCTGGGTGATGGAGGCACCAAGTGTGTCTACACTCCAAGTTTAAGGCTAGCCTGGGCTCTATGAAGCCATCTCAAAAAGGATACAGAAAAAGAAAAAGGATAAAAAGAAATAGTTGACCCACTCACAGGGTCCCTGCTGAGTCTGCCATGGTCAGTGAGGGATATCTCATCTCTAGGTCCCATGTCTCTGTATTCACATCTATCTCTAGTCAGGTTAACGGGTTTCAGGTTCTCCCACTCTGTGGCTGGGCCAGCTTGAGGGAAGGCTTCCTCCATTTCAGGGAGTTTGATGGTCCTGTGGGGGGCGGGTAGGGGGGGGAGAGGTCAAGATGCTAACAGAAAGAGCACTTGCAGTTGGGGCAAAAGTGACGTGGAACCTTGAGTATCCTGAGGTCAGCAAGCCTTCTGGTCCAAGACTGTGTGACAAGGGCATCCTTGGGAGGAGACATGGGCTCCCTGGAGTTTCTGTAAGATCCAGGCCATTGTTGTATTTATTAATCACCACAGACAGGATGGGGCCGCACAGCTAGCTGCTCCAGGACTTGGGGAGTGGGAAGCAACCGGTTTACAGGGTTGGAGCTTAGCTAAGGACAAGTGTTTGCCAGAGACTTGGCTAGGCAGGGAGGACAGAGACAAGTAGAATTATTGAGGGATGTTACTTGGAGCTCTGTAATGGTGGGTGCCTGAAGAGGGACATGATATGGCCTGAGGGCATGAGGGGCCACTAGAGGACACCAGATGAGGTTCTTCACCAAGCCCTGCTGCTGTGCACTGCTCACCAGGCTGAGGTCTTCTGCGTGATGTTTCCTGGGCTCTTTGTGCTGTCTGTCACTTACTGAGTGAGGGCTCAGAGCACTGACTATTTACTGGACCACTAGGCAGCATCAAAGCACTGGAGTGATGCAGGGACCCCAGGGCCACCAAATCTATTTTATGGCTAAGGAAACTGTGGTTTTGAAGAAGAAGGCAAAGGTTTGGGCCCTGAAACCTCATTTACTTCCTTCCTAGATGTGTTCCTTAACCCAGGACAGGGATGCTCCTATAAATAGGAACCTCAGTTCCTCCTGGGACTAGGTCTCTAGCATCCAACTGACACCCAAGGGATGGGGTCCTGTAAAGTCAGCACTGACCCAGCAGCTTTACAGTTCTGTGCCTTCTGAGCTCAAGACAGCTCAGTTGACTCCCATCCCCTAGGACCATCACAGCATAGTGGTCTCTCAGAAGGGGAGCCGCTGGCACACTGAAGTTCAGAACACAGAGGCTTTGAGCTTCCTATAGTCCCTGAAGTCCTAGTCTGTTTCTCACGCAGAGAGAATCAGCCTTAGTGAGGGTCCCTACAGGAGTGGGCCCAGCCTTTAATTAATGCAGGGGTTAAACTGATGGCCAGCTAGCCTGCTTTCCCCTGCCCCGCCCCCAAGACAGCTAAGGCCACGAGAAGCCTAGCCAGCCACCCCAACATGCCCAGCTAGACAGCACTCTGAATGCCTAGTCCAGATCTGCTGTCGTGTGATGTTCCCTGGAGAGACTTGAACAAAGAGGTCTACTCACAATGGCAAGGACTCCTACACAGAAGAAAGAAGAACAATGCACCAAGCTCATCTTGGTGAATCAGTTTATTGGGGTCACCTTCAGGAGTACGGATGATTCAAAGATGTCTGTATCATTAAAAGCACCCCCTCCACGGATGCCAGATGCGTGAAAGTGACATCCCTTTGCAGGCAGCTTCACTTAAAGAAATCTCTGTTTTCTAGCAGTTGTTCCCCACTTATACAGGCATTGGGGACCCTGAGAAGGAAAGGCCTTATGAACTGTGTAGCTTTCCAGGAACCCCATAGACTCCTTCAGTTTAGCTAATCTCAGGAGCCGGTCTCCTCAATCCCAGAGAGAATGTTTCAATATGGAGCAAATAGCAACACAATGCTGACCCTGCAGCAGGTAGGAGAATTACATCGAGGGCAAGGACACAAGCTGACTTTTGGTCTTTCTGTCCCCACCGGAAAGACTGATATCTCCCCCACACTGTACCATTGGCCTTTAATCCACTAGTAAGAGTCACTTGAATGATAAAAATTGCTGAAGGAATCAATGCTTTCAATATCAAATTCAAACCAAATGCCTCCAGAGCTATAGAATGTGCCAATGTGCCTTATGTCCCTAACTGGAAAGAGTCCATGGAAGGAGACCTCATCTGGCAAACCAGTACAATAGGTTCCAATCAGGCAGGCTTAAGTCCGGAGCCCTTGGGAAGCCTGTCAAGACACAGGTGAACAGTCAAGGTCTCCTCCCAGGACATAATAGCCAACACTTGTGTCTATGAATTCCTAGATTTTCAGTTCGCTAATGCAGACGTGCTTGTAGCTTTTCTTACCATAAACAGAAGCCACAGCAGCCACAAATTAGCCTCTGGTCTCCTCTCTCAAGGAGGCAGAGTCATGTCAGGATGGACACGGAGCTCTCTGTTGGTCAGGCCCATGTAGACTTCCATCCTCCTTGAATCCCTGCTGAGGAAGGAGGGCCAGGGTCCAGCTGCAGGGTGGGGGGCTAGGGGAATGTTGGGGCTGAGGCCTGTGTCCTTGGAATGATGGCCCCATGTGGGGACCACCTGGAGGATAGCAAGGGGGAAGGCAGTGCCCATGGGGTGGAGAGGGGCTGGATAATTGGCCAGATTAACCCGCAGGAGGCCTCCTCGGGAAGCTATTTTTAACTCTGAGAGACTGAAGCCACTTTCCTCCCTCCCTCCTTTTATTGCCCTTTATTTCTGTCCTCCTGGGGCCTGAAGGCCTGGAAGCATGTCCCTTTAGAGGAAGAGAAAGAGAGAGGAGAGTCTCTCTACTGTATCTGTGTGACTTCGCTGGGTCTGCAGGCTGACCCCTCACCACTCATGATGGGAGGCAGAGGAGGGAAGAGGGGAGGGAGGGAAGGGGCCCGTTGGAAGCCTCTAAGCTCTTTTCAAACCCATGGCTTCCACAGTCTCTTGAGAATACAGAAACATTTCCTAAATTAAAGCAGGGTTTTGGCTCACAATCAAAAGTCCAGGGGTAGATCTGTGGGGCTCAAAAAGACCTGTCTGGAGTCCAGTTCCTCTCAGTATTTCAACTCCTCTTTCCTCAAGGTGTACTTCAGGTGGAGCAAGGTCCACAGCAGCTCTCTGCTACCAGTGAGCAACCCCGGGGAAACACACACACACACAAACACACACGCACGCACGCGCACACACTCGCACACACACACATGCTTGTGTGCACACGCACATGAACCTCCTCTACTTATCTAGCAAAAGTCCTGGGGTAGGTTCTTTTTTTTTGGCTTTGATCACAAGCCTGTGTCCCTCAGCCAACCACTGTAGTGCTCACTGCTAGCCTGGCTCACTTCTTATCCGTTGTTCCTGAGTGGCTGCTTCCTGAGTGGCTGAGCCCCACAGGAAGCAGGTGGTGGGGGTATGCCGTAGTACCTAGTGGAAATATGAAGGGTCTCAGAAGAGGGTCCTAAATCCAGGCTGTGCTTAGATGATGATGTGTCTTCAAAGTTTCGCAGCCTGGACAAGAGCCTTGCAACTTCTGCCTCTCATGCCTATGAATTTGGCCAGAGCATGAAAGAAAGTCACGGCCTTCGGCCTGGTCCCTAACTGCTGTGTCCTGGACATTAGCAGCTGCTCCTCACAGCCACTGCTCTGGCAGAGCAGGAATAGGGCCTAGCTCTGCATAGGGAAGCAGTCAGTGGCTGGCTCTGCCTGCTGATCGATGTTTGCTTCCGGACAGGTGGGAGGGACCATGAACTGTCCTATTCTCAGCGTGGCAATGGTTCCTGAAGTTTGTGTCTCAAATCAATGCTTTTGGCTCAGCCAGAAGTCCACAGTTACCTGATCAGGGGAAGGTCATGTGTGTGTGTGTGGTGACATGTAAGATTCCCACGTAGCTCTCCTGGAGACAAGTCCATCCTTGCTTGGCTTCCACCTGTCTAACTGGGGTAGGATCTACCTGCCTCTCACCCCCCAGTGAAGGTTGGTGGGCATTTAACTCTATCGTGTGATGCCTGGCAGACACACAGCTGGCACGAGCCATTATAACCATCCCCATTATACTTGTCAGCAGTGTATATATATCTTGGGACAAACGGTGCTGAAGAGAGGCCAGTTTAAGGGCACAGCTCTTGGGTCTGGGCTCTACTCTGTGGCTCACAGCCTGAGTGATAGGTCTCTTTCCACTTGACTGATTGCCTAGACTGTAGACAGGGCTCAGGCAGAATGCCCCCCTGTGCCTTTTGACTTCCTGCCCATGGTTCCTACCACAAATGCTTATCCTAATGTCCATGGCACAGTTCTTTCTGACTCCTTAGATGGGGTATTGGTCAGAGGCAGGATGAGGACTGGAGTAGGAGGTTAGGCTTGTTTCTCAGATGGACACACACACACACACACACACACACCCCGTCCCATGACCATACAGATGATTCACACGTGTCCACGAGCACTGGGTCAAGCAGGACAACTGTTCCTGAGAGGAATTCTCCACCGTCCTCATGCTTGTTCTAAAGACACTCACACTCATGTACCTGCCTTGGTCTGCACACAAGGACCTGTCTCTGGTCTCATGGAACTGGTGTGACAATCAGGGAGTGAACAAGAAGCCAAACTCCTAGGGGAAAGCCAAGCAAGAAAGGGGAAGTCGGGATGTCCTAGGGGTGGTCTTTCCCAGGGGAGTCTTGAGATGCCCTGAAGGAAAAGCAACAGGAGAAACAGTACTCCTGCCTGAAAGGGGAGTAGGTGGCCAGGACAGGATTGGGCTGGTGGCAGGCCAGTATGTCTGGAAGGAAGAATGGAGCAGGTGGAGTGCAGAGGCTACACCAACATTTAGGAGAGGCAGAAGAAATCCTGTCCTTGGAGGTGTTCTTGAAGAGCCCCAGGTGCTGCCAGGCCAACATAGACACTGAGGAAGAACCTTTTGGTTTCCACAGGAGTTGGTTCTCAGAACTGCTTCTGGGCAGAGAGGCCAACGCTTCAGACTGCTGCTTATGGAGACAGCATACCGAAACCTTTGGGGTGTTTCTCTGGATGGCTTTGCTGTTCTTGCTGTCCTCATGTCAAGGAAGGGTTTCCAAATAAGCTGATGGCTTCCTCTGGCTGCCCCAGCCTGAGGCTCTAAGGGCACACAGGCTGTCGGCCGAGAGAATGAACAGGGCCCCAGTTATAGTCTTGTCCAGGAGGATTCTCTCAGATTGAGGGACAGCCACACAGGCCCCTGGGAATGTATGCATGTGCAGGACAACTTATCTCTGTGTCGTGCAAGGCAGGAATTGTTTTTCTGTGCTTGTGGTGACCCATGCTTTACAGAGAAAGAAATGGGACTTCAGTGAGAAATGTGTCCTTGGGCCCTGTGCTGGGAGCACAGGGAATATTGAGGAGGCTGGGCACATGCTACAACACCCCCTCCCTCAGCTCTGGAGGGAGGCAAGATGTCTTTCCTGGTGGTAGGGATGACATGACCCATCCTGTCCACACCTGGAGCCCTGCTTAGAGAGAGTCCTCCTGTATGGCTGTCCTCTGTCCTCTGCCACTGAATCTTGAGCGTGAGTGTGCTCTCCATAGGGAGGCTATGACCATGAGCCTTCTAGAAGACTCACGATGTCCTAGAAGGAGATGTGATTTTGATTATGAAATGAAGGTGGTCCCTGCTTGTAAGCTGGAGGGGGGGATGGGAGGTCTAGAGTGCAGTGCTTGTGAGAGTCGGGGCCCTTTCTCTGATGGGTCTTTTTTGTTAGGTGACCTTGGACAAGACACTGGTTCTATCTGTGAAATGTGGCTGATAACGGGAGTGTGTGTGTGTGTGTGTGTGTGTGTGTGTGTGTGGAGACCCCCACCTCTGGCTTGACACAGGCCTCTGAGGCCCTTGCCCAGACAGGCAGCTGAACGCGGCTGTGTATGTGCATGTATGTTTTAGCCTAAGACACCCTTGAACCCATTACAGGAACTGTCTAAGATCCTAGACCCAACAGAGCCTTGTAGTGTTCTGTTCATTTCTTGTCTCCCAGCATGCTGTGAGCTCTTTGGGGTGTCTGGTGGAACCTACTGAGTGTGACTTGGATTTGCTCTCCCTGAGAGGGTAGAGAAGCTTGTAGGCAGGGGACATTTCCCCTTGCTCCTACCTTTGGCTTCTGTTCTCTGGACACCAGGGTGGACCAGGGGCATTTGAGCCATTTTTCTTCTTGGTCACTTAGGAGAAGGTAGAAATCAGGACACCATGTGCCTGTCCAAGGCAGGCTGGGGGCCTGGGGACCTGGGAATGGAGTTCCTGGGGTTACCCATTTTCTCTCTATTGTAGTCCTTAACAGTGACTAGATAGGAAGGCATGGCCATCTGAAGGACACACTTGGTTCTGAGACACCCCCCCACCAATGTGCAACTAGATAAGCAACTATTCCTCTGTGAGCCTCAATGTCTTTATCTGTAAAGTGGGTCCATGGGTCATATGGCCTCCCAGAGGATCATAATGGCAGCAGAGTAACTCTAGGGAAGTCCTTAGCACAGAGGCCAGCATAGATTGCTCGAGCACCCAAGACCCACTAGCTGTTTGATTCAGCCCCCTCCTCGGCTAAGGACTGTACGTATGCTCATCTCATTTAACTGTCACCCCAGTCCCATAACTCAGGGAGCCCCAGAATGTCCATGTGACCACAAGGAATCCAGAGACCGAGTGCTGATGTGCCTTGCATGTAGGGTTGCTCAGTCGAGGAGGTAGGATAGCATCACCTGAGGTGGGAGAGTTTTCTGGGGACTCTGGGGCCTGGATGAGGAGTTGGCTCCCTGGAGTTGGGCTGGTGGGTTTTGTAGAGCTCTGAAGAAGTTTCCAGAGCCTGGGCATCTGGGTGGCCAGAAAGCCATGCTTCTTGGCTGGGATCCTGCGTCTAGTGTCTCTGCTATTCAAATGCATAATTATATTTCACATTATGGAGGAGCTGGAGACCAGGGGGCTGGGGAGTTTTGTAGAGCTTGTGTTCTGCCTATAGACCTGAGTTGTTCTTGGACTGATACTTCAGTGTTAGGGTTGAGCTGGGGGTCAGCCCTATGATAGAATGGGAATTCCCTGAGGCCAGCTAGGCTGATCTGTCTGCCAGGCTGAAGGTCCAGGCTCTGTAGGAGGCAGAGACCTGAGGCCCAGACAATAGGCTCCAGGAGACTGGGAGAGGAGAGTACCAGGGTTGCCTTCCAGACAAGAGTGGGCAAGGGGAGGGGCGTCATATGGAATCAAATCAGCAGACAGGCCAGAAGGAGGAGCACAGAAAAAGCAAGAGATGAAAGCTAAATACAACACAAGATGGGAAGAAGCGATATATGATGTTAAAGAGGGTGGGGTGTGCCTGCGTGTGACCCTGAGCTTGGTGTGTAAGGGGAGTGAATGCCTGAGCTCAGAGGCGAGCCTGTGTGGATGGATGTGTTGACTGATCCTACCCCAAATGTGCATATGTGACTGCACCTGTGCACCTTAGCCATCGCGCTCCTCGTCACATGCATTTTGTGCAGGTGTCGCCTGAGCTTGGTATCCTGCTGGGTGCAGCCCGTCCAGATTCCCTTGCCTGCCAGTAGTCTGAGTATATATGCTCGCCATGCACCTGTGTGTGCGCGTGTCCCTGGGAAGATGTGTGTGTATGGGTGTGTGTGTGTGTGTGTGTGTGTGTGTGTGTGTGTGTGTGTGTGTGTGTGCCACGCGCGTGCGCGCGTATGTGTTCGCGCGCGCGCGCTCCAGTGCGCAAGTGGCTGGTGCGTGTGGGGGGCAGCTGGGGCCAAGAGGGGCCACCGGGCCAGGCCAGGGCGGTGGTGGGCGGGATCAGCGGCGCCGCGGCGCAGGGCGGGCGTGCTTTTGGCGGAGAGTTGGAGGAGTTACCGAGCTGGGCTACTGTGGCAGCGGGGCGCGGAGCTGGGTGCGCGCAGAGCTTCTGCCTCCCGCCGCCTCCTCGCCCTCCATTCCTCGTTCCCCGTCTTCCCCCGGCCACGCCGCGACTGCGCTGCCACCGCCTCCCTGGGAACGGTCGCCGGGGGAGGGTGCCCTGTACGATCGAAGCCCGCTGGGAGGTGCAGGACACCCACACCCGGCTCAGGGGAGCGCGCCCGGCCCTACCCGGGATCAGATAACTGCGGCGGGGGAGGGGGTGGGTCGGCGGTTCTTGTCGCGGGACTGAGCGACAGAAGCCAGCGGTGAGCCGGGAGAGAGCGCCGAGTGGCTGGGGGCGCCGTCTGGACGTGCGCCCCCGACCTATGGCTGGCTGGTGGCACCCAGCGCCCGGGAGCGACGCGCCCCTCGGCGTGGAGCGCTCCCAGGGGCTGCGCTGAAGCGGCGGCGGCAACGGTGGCAATGCAGCCAGCGCAGCGGCGGCCGGGACCGGGAACGGCCGCGCGGAGCTTGGAGGACGCGGGACGCGCCGCGCCCCGGCCACTGACCGAGGTAAGAGCGCGGCCGTGGGCGCACGGCCCACCCGCTCGGCCCCAGTTCCCCGCAGACAGCTTCCCGCCCCGGGTGAGCGAGGGGTGGTGCAGCAACAGGGAAGGTGAGGCAGAAGAGCTCCTTCCGTTCCTTTTCCTCCTTTCCCGTGGTGAACCACCAGATGAAATGCTGACAGAGAGCTTTTCTTCCCCTGCCATGTTTCGGGCTACAGCCGCCAGGGAACTTTGCTCCCGGCTAACGTTTTTCCCGGGGTGTATTGTGTGTTGCGGGGGCAGGGGGGCGGCTCTCGGAAACTTTGAGGAGCTCTTGATCCCCCTCGGCCGGCTGGATTGAGGGGGCTTGTAAGGTTGCGGGCGGAGCCACTTTTGCGCGCGGCATCGGTCTTAGGCGTGACCTTACCCGACAGACCTGTGATCAAAATGGGGTACAGAGTGAGTGAGTGCACAGGTTCCGCTAGCGACCCGAGAACGCTCCCTGTTAAGACCTGGGATCTTTGGAGTCATTTCTTTCCCACCGCCTGTGCTGTAATGGAGTAAAAATATTCTGGAGGTGGTTCTTAACCATTCATCTAGCCTGCAAGTCCAGGGCACCTTTGCGGCTTAAATTTGGTTTCTTGAGAAACACAAAGGGGCTCAGGGCAAAGGGTCTCTCCGAGGTGCATACGTCTATTCTGGTGTGCTGTGGGGAACTGCACCCCTTGGAAGAGGCAGCTGGGAGGGACAGCTTCTAAAGAGCTTTGGGGGAGAGCTGGAGAGCTGAGGCCCTTGGCACCATCCCTGCCTTAATTTGTGCACATGTCTTGTGAATACCTTAGAACTCACAAGAAAGTGTCACTTTGGTGAAGGCCTCCGGTTCTAGGAGGTTCTGCCACCCTACTGCATAGACCTGGTGGGATGGGGGCTGCCCTTCTGGCCATCCCCAGAGTGTGATACTGTCTTTGGCTCTTTCTAGTTTCTTCTTTACTACCTGTACCCAAGCCTGAAGCTGGCAGTAAAGATCTAGGGACTTTCTGGCCTTGGCATCCACCTCCCAAGCACTGGTTAGAGGCGTCAGTTTTCTGGATTGCCTAGGTGCCCACATGCCACTGAAATCAGCTGCCACCTCCTCTGAGGTGGGAACCCACGAGGCTTGGTAGGCTCCCGGCCTTTACGCACTCAGAGAGATAAGCAAAATCCCACCCTGGCTGCTGTCCCACCTGTCTAGACTCCAGCTTGGCACTGCACCAGGTGGCTGATGTGGGACCTGTCACCCAGATCTGCCCATAAACAGGAGAGGGTCAGGGAGGAGAGGCAGATCTGAGTGCCAGGTTCTCCCTTGAGTATCTTTCCTCTGTATTCCCAGGAGAGCCCCTTTTTCAGGGCCTGTAGGGGAACCCCAAAGAGACTTCTCAGCGAAAGCATCCTTTGTGTTGTGTTCAAGGGGTCCCTACAATTAGTCAGGAGACACAAAGGTCTCTGTCATAGCAGGTGACCCTGGACAAGCTGAGCCACTTGTGAGAATAAATGCATAGCTGTGTGCATGTGGCCCACCAGACCAGCCTCAGCATAGTGGGAATGGGGAGAGAGGCTCAGACATCCTTAGGGACAAGGTAGGTAGTTCTGGTGTGCTGGACCGTCTTCTCCATTGAGATAGTGCATACAGAAAGTACCTTGTAAGAATAGTGTTCATACGGGACTGACATTTGTATACTTCAAGCCCTAATTGTTCCCCTTTGTTTTGGGTTGGGTGAGCACAATGGGGTGATGGATGTGTCCTCTGTTATTGGGCTCTCTAGGCAAGGTCCCCTGTAGGTGTGTGTCTAGTGGAGGGAGGTTTAGAAGGCTGTGCTGCGTTGGGGGAGGTATGTGCGGCAGGTGCTTCCAGAGCCATGCAACATGTTAGGTCAAACCAGAAGGCTTGCCTCATTTTTCCCAAATCAGAAGGCTTTCATACCAGGACTCCTGTGTTTCTCTCTGCTCTGCCCTAGGCAGGACCAGTCAGCACAGAGTGGTCCTCTAGCAATGAACTAACATGGCAGCAATAATGGTAACAATCCTGGCCACAGTGGCACCTCTAGGCTCTGCGACACTGGGGCCAGTACAGCCTGCAGACAGTTTCCTCTGGCTCAGCCAGGCCTCCAGTGTCTGGGGCCATAGTTGGTATGACCAGTCATGGCACCCAAAGGCCTTGGCACAAAGCTATTGTGGAAATGACTGCATCATCAGTCTCAACAATCTCTGTGGTCCTTGCCAGCCCTCCCCCCCCCCAGGGTCTGCTAGTATGCTGTGAGGTTTGCTCAATAGTCACTCTCAGTTCCCTGATCCTAACTCCTGCTCTGGGCAAGACCCTTCCTGCAACAGATGCAGCTGGGCCCTGTGGCTGGGCCGTGTCCAGGATTGTGCTGTGAGTGAAACACGGGCATAGTTACCCCTCCCTCCCCTGTGAACTGTCATTGGAGTCCTGCCAGGGACTGACACTGAGGAGAGGCAGACAAGGGGCAGCTCTTGGGCAGCAGGAGGGGGGAGACTGAGCCTACGTCTCGGGAGGGTTGCTGGGGAGCGGAGGGCAAAGGGGCAGACAGCAGGGAAAAACAGTAGATAAAGCAAGAGTGAAGGGAGCTGACTGGGACTGACTGGGCTTCAGGCATGGCGGTTGATGCTTCAGAGGAGCTGTGGTGACGAAGGGGCTTTTCCAGAGGAACTGGCCCCAGGAAGAAGTTGAGGGCCCAGAGCTGGGCCAGCTAATTTAATTTGTTAATGGCCTGCCAGTGCAGAAGCTTGCATTGTCTCCATTATATGGATGGGAACGGGGGCCAAGAGGTGCTGGAACTTCGGTATAGCCTGTGTGCTTCTGACCCAGAGCCTAGGGCCCTTCAGGGACAGGCTGCACCTTTCTGCTGCTCACAGACACAGTTCCTGAAGGCGGTCTCTACCCCCAGGCAGTTTCCACTAAGCCCTAGGGCCTGCCTGCCTCCCTGTCTCCCAGGAAGTTGCTTCTTGGGACCTGATGAAGGCCTGGCATGAGGTTAGTGTTCCATAATGTTCCCTGAGGCTTCGGTGGCAGCCGTCTTGTGATGCGGCCAAAGCTGTGGTGGGTGTGAGGTCTGGAGTGTCCAGCATACAGAAACTGTAAGGGGCTGTTCAATAAGTCGGTTTTACTGTGTAGGGAAGATTTGGTTTTAGTTGCAAATGGGGGTGTTTGGGAGGTTGGTGGAGCAAGAGGCACACAGGTGCTTCTCCTGGCTTCAGTTGCTAGGACTGAAACCTGGAAGTCCTGGGATACCCAGGATGGAGAAGGGGAAGAGAGCCTTTAAACATACCTATAAGGATATTGTAGGCTCAGCAAAGCTGGGTGTCTCCAGAGGGGACCCTATGAAGGAGAGCTGTGGGCTTTTGGTGCCCAAGCCTTGGGAATCAGAGTGCAGCCCAGTCTTCCTTTGGCTGCAAGGCAAACTGTTTAGAGAGAAGTGGGCTTCCGTGGAGGTGGCTTCAGATGCTGGCCTCCTACTCTGGGCTGTTCCGTGTGCCCATTCTCACTCACAGAGATGTCCTAAAGCTCATGTTTTCCTGCTTGGCTGCTGAGGTGACAACTACAGAGGCAGTGTGAGGCTGTGGGGACCTCAGAGATGCTGGCCCTGCATCCTCGTTAGGCTTCGGGCCTATAGTACCAAACATGGCTCCATGAGCCTGGCCAGCAGGTTTCTCAGCTGCCCCAGGAGCAGCTTTGCTCTTGCTGGGTCTCCCTGCTTCTTGAGGGTGGGCGTGGCCTTGTGGGTCTGGCTTGGAAGCTCCCTAATATCCCCTCTAAGCCTTGGGCAGCTGAAGGGTTTTCTCTATTTCTCACCTGTGGCCCAGTCTCTTGGAAGAACTTGGACTTGGAGATGGTTAGAGGATAAACAGTAAAAGGTATGGAGTGGCAGGGCATTGTGGCTCAGGTCCCTACTGTGTGCTTCACCTGATCTGGGTGGCAGTGCTTTAGTGGTTCCAGTCTGGCCTCTCTCACTGTGTGTACTTGCTTCTGCTTCTCTCCCTGTCCTCCTTGCCATGCTTTCAACGTGGCAGGCCTGTGCTCCATCAGGCCTATGCCTGTGCCAGTCCCTTCTTTGGACCACTCCTTCCCAGGTCTGTACATGACTGTTTCCTTTCCACCCTCATGTGCTGCCCAAATGCCACTTCTTCCCCGTAGCCCCTCCCCACAACTCCTCACAGTATCGAAGCCACGCCCCTTGACCTTCGTGCCACTGCCTTCTCGATGTAGAACTCAGTGCCATCTGCCCCAGTGTTTTATTTTCCGATTTTCTTCATTGTTTTGAGCTATAAGTCCACAGCTGTGCCCCTTAGGCCTGTGGCAATAGGCAGCGGACGGCAGGTGCTCAGTACATACAGTGGGTGGGTGTACCGCCTCAGCTGTGTGCTGCCTGACACGCTGTGCTCATCTTGTAGTGGCAACTGTGGGCATCTGCAGGTGGGACTACAGAGTCTCCAGAGGTGCCAGCGTAGTTCCTGCTTTGAGTGTGAGCTGGGCGCCATGGCTGTGCTTTGAACCCTTGCCCTGGGATCCTGTGACTGAGCAGAAAGAATAGAGTCTGGACCAGTCTGGCTGGAGCCTTTCTGTTCACACTGTCTCCTATCCCAGCCTGGCTGCCTCCAGCTCAGGACAGCCCCACCCCAGCTGGATGGGAGTAGTGAGTTCTTCTAGGTGGTGGGTCTTGCTACCTGCTTCCTATCCAGCCTGGCCTTGAGAAGTGGCATGGGGCACGATGACTCCCACTGGCCACTGGAGTTTGGGTTGTGCTTCTTACTTTCCCATTCAAATCCCTTGAACATGACCTCCATGTTTTAGTTCTTCAGATTTGCAGTCAACAACTTAGGCTTGTCCCTTGTTGTGAAGAAAACATGACATTTTCTTGTTACTACGTAGCCTTCCTCTTCTCTCCTCGATAGCTCCATGGCTTCTGGTGACTGAGTAGAAGGGGCTTGGGGTCCTGTCTTCTGGAGACAATGGAGGGACCAAGTCAAGGTTGAACTGGAGCCTTGGGCAATTTTCCTTTCTGGTGGGGGTGACATGGTATCCCCATTGTGTGAGTGAGTCCCCTGAGGCCAGAGAAGGGTCTCATAGCCTTTTGCAAGTGAGTTTGGTATCTCTGCTCTCTGGCCTCTTTTTAGCTATGTGGAGACTTGGTGATGGGGTGGGGGCAGGGTGAATGGAAGCTGGGGTGCAGGACTATGTGGAGCAGTGAGTCTGAGAGGGCAGTAGAGAGGTCTAGAGAAGCTCTGGGGCCCAGGTCAGAGGCTTGCCCTCACCCCTGCCTACCTCCTCCTCCTTCCAGCTGCAGCGCAGGCCCCCCTAAGCTGGCTGCTCCAGCCCTGCAATTCTTCAGCACTTAAAGCAAAAATAAATCACTGCCAGCAGCTGGCGTTCTGGGTAGCAGCAGCCGCACCACCCCCCTGCCCCGACCTCTGCCTCTGGGCTTCTGGTTCCAGGCCAAGGCCAGCCTTCCACTCAGGCCTGTGAGAGGATGTGGAAGCCTGTGGGGGCTTGGCATGGCCTGGCGAGGTCACATGGAAGGCAGAGGCATTGTTGGCCCCTGAGGCTCTAGAGTCTCCAGCAGGAGGGGGAGGTTCCATTTTAACTTGGTAGAAATTGACCTGGGAGGGCTGGGGCAAGCTCAGGGTGACCTGGTCACCTGGAGGTGACTCCTTATTTGTACTACCGTCTGGCCCAGCTCTGGGCTCTTCTTTTCCTTCGCTTCCATTCTTTCCCTTCTTAGAGAATCCTAGAGGTCTTGACTTATCAAGCGCTATGACGCAGGCCCTGAGGATGTCAAATTTTAGCATCATTTATACTTTCAACAAATAGCTTTGGACGAAGGCGCATGCACGTGCTATGCCCTGTGCCGAGAGGCTGGGGCCATGGATGCACACAAGCCCTCCCTTGTGGGGGACCCCATGGGGCTGATATCTCTCAGGGTTGGGGAAGATAAAATAGACAAGCAGAAGAGTCATGGACTTGGTCATATTCCTTTGTTAATTATTACAGTCTTTAATTATGGGAGTGTTGCATGGTACAATTAAATATAAGAGTAGAAAACAAATCCCTTCTCAGCTCTGCCTTCTCTCCCCCCAGAATGCTCCACATTCTCTGGGTGACTGTCTCTCAGAGCTTGTGTAAATGTAGCTGTTCTCTCCGTTCCTCTCCCCTCCCCCACCTATGCATCCCTTGGTTCCCTGCTTCAGGATCCTGGCCATGTGGTGCCCAGTGCCCACTGAGCCCAGGGCTCCATTCCTGTCTCCAAGATGAGGGCTGAGTCACCGAGTCTGTGGATCTCGGTTGTGGAGCCTTTGAACTTGCAGAGCCATTGAGTTCACACATCATGGGTTCTCTGTGAAGTTTTACCAGTCTGAAGTAGGGAACCTGGAATTGCAGAATTGGAGCAGCTTAACCCCAAGAGAGGTTCTAGGTCCTTCCTGGGATCCAGGGAGTTTAGAACCCCCTAGATTTCCAGAATTCAGGTTCAAAGAGTGTGGGGATGCCTGGAGCTGTGTGTTTTAATTTTCCCCAATATCTCAGTTCCGTTCCACCTATCTATTTCAGCTCCTCCAGCTTCCATGTGGTCTAATCTGTCAGTGCTGTGGAACTTAGGGTGGGCTAACTCCCTTAGGACAGAGCAAGCCTTGCTTGGATCTGAAGGGGGATGTGCCCACCCCTTTTTCTTAAAGCAGGGAGGTCCCTGCTTCACTGCCTTTTTCTTGACCTTCTAGTGGAAGGGCAGCTGGATTCTTTATGGTCTTCAGACAGGGTTAGTCCTCTGCCTGGGGGAGGACCACCATTACTGGGAACTCTGCTTCTGGGTTGCCCGCCACTTGCTTGGTCCTCAGATATTCCTGAATCCTAGTTTGATGTGAAGGAAGACCCTGTTTGGAAGTGATATGATGCCCTGATTTCAGGAGAGGCAATAAGGATCTCGAATGTTCTGATGCACCAAGCCTCAGTCTTCCTTCTTGTGAAATGGGCACTAATGCTTCCCTTCTCTCAAGACATCATTGTTTCCTGCCCTTTGTACTTGGCTCTGTGGTCAGGGCAGGGCAGGGCAGCTTCCTCTTCTTTGTCACCCTCTCCATTGTGCAGCCGGAGGTTTGGCCATGCCAACACCTTACCTGCTGGGTCTCAAGCTGTCGGCAACACCTGTTTGGTCAAAGCAGCCAGGACTTTCTCTGGGCCCTAGGAAACCTGAGGACCACTGGGTGTGTCCCCAGGAGCCCCTGTGGTAGTCGCACAGTGGCCCAGGCCCCTGGCCTTTGTGACAGAACGTACCCACCATCCCCTTTCTTTGCTTTGTTGAACGTGAGCTGGACTTGGCCTGGCCAGCTCAGCCATAACCAGTTGGGGTCCTGAGCTTAACCTTGTAGCAAATGCTCAGACCCACACTACCAGGCTCTGTCCTCTCCTGACCCAGATGCCTCCTGCTGGCCTTTGGCCCAGCTGCAGCTGGGCCCAAACACCCTAAATAGGTAGAGGTTGATAGAGAATAGATTTAGGGGACAGGGGAGTGGTGGCAATCAGGAGTGTTGGGAGCCTTTGTAGGAACCTATGCCCCAGAGTCTGCGTCTATAAAATGGGAATCCTAGAGCAACGAAGGCAACCATGTTCACATACCTGCTCTTCTGCTGGCTCAGGGTGAGGCCCAGGAGAAGGCAGAAGTGAACAGTGGGAAGCCCCGAATTGGTTCAGGTACTGCTGTGTCGGGTGTTGAAATAGTCTGGCTGGAGCCTCTTATCTAGAATGCTGGGCTTCAACCTGCATTGAATTTCAGAAGTGTTTTTCAGGTTTTGGAATATGTGTGATAAGATGCCCTGGGGAGGGGATCCAAGCCTGCACGTGAAATCCGTTTGTGGTTTTTAAAAAACTATAACTTATATACAGAGTTTGAATAGATTATTTTCAATAGTTTTGTGCAGGCTAAGTTTTTGTGATATGGAATTTTTATTAGAATTCTCTCTCTCTCTCTCTCTCTCTCTCTCTCTCTCTCTCTCCCTCTCTCTCCCTCCCTGTTTCCTTCTCCCTCTCCCTCTCCTCTCTCTCTTTTTAATTAGGGATGGAACCTAGGGTCTCATGCATGGTAGACAAGTCCTCTTGCCATTGTTCTGTACCTCTAGCATCAGAAAAATAAAATCTTTTTTTTAAAGGTTTTTTTTTTTTAAATTTTATTTATTTATTCTATGTATATGTGTACACTGTCGCTCTCTTCAGACACACCAGAAGAGGTCATCAGATTCCATTACAGATGGTTATGAGCCACCATGTGGTTGCTGGGAATTGAACTCAGGACCTCTGGAAGAGCAGTCAGTGCTCTTAACCTCTAAGCCATCTCTCCAGCCCAGAAAGATAAAATCTTAAAACACAAAAAACCAGGTCAACAGGATGGATCGGC
Source organism: Arvicanthis niloticus (assembly GCF_011762505.2). Classification (NCBI taxonomy): domain Eukaryota; kingdom Metazoa; phylum Chordata; class Mammalia; order Rodentia; family Muridae; genus Arvicanthis; species Arvicanthis niloticus. Next base: position 60,549,292 of record NC_047663.1, on the reverse strand, counting down.
CCGTAAGGCACTTACCATGCAAAGCCTCAACCCCCAGGACCAATGTAAAGATGGAAGAACAAAAGCGGTGACTGAAGTTTGTCCTTGGACCATCACACATGTGTCGTGCATGCTACACTCATGCATGCACACACCACAGCCACCACCACCACTATTTAAAAAGAAAGAAAAGATGTACTTTTGGGCAGTATCCTTTGGAAACACATGGCATTAGGGTTCTGCTTTGGTTTTTGCTATTTCCCATGTGTGAGCAGATGGCTCTGCTGCTCTGTCCAGTCTCCCTTTGGGGGCACGGAGACACAGAGACAAGAACGGTCCTCTCTTTCTGAAGTGCTTTTGTGCAATCTGAATTCATACATAACCTGGGCACATGGAAGGGTGTGGGAGATGTTACTTTCTTTATTTTTTCTAATTTTTAATTTTATGTTCACTGGTGTTTTGCCTACATGTATGTCTGTGTGAGTGTGTCAGATGCCCTGGAACTATAACTACAGACAGTTGTGAGCTGCCATGTAGGTGCTGGGAATTGAACTTGGGTCCTTTGGAAGAGCAGCCAGTGCTCTTAATTGCTGAGCCATCTCCCCAGCCCTGAAATATTACTTTCTGTGGCAAGATGGTTTTGAGATTTGCCTGGTATTTCAGGAAAGAGACTGAATTTATGCTTAGTTAAAACGTCCTCGTTCTGATGTATTAACTTCCTAGATCTCCATCCAACCTTAGCGGTCACTGTGCCTGGGTTCTCTAAATAGCGGGTTCTGGGAATGACTCACCTAGGTTGAAGGGTGTATTTCTTTGTGATTTTGAGAGCCCATCTGATGTCATACTAGTGTAGGGACACCTCAGCAGAGCTTGTGCGTAGCACAGCCACCTGATGCCCTATCTGACAACACAACTTTTGACAGCAAGGGCTTTCATTTCCCTTGGTTTAGACATCATCCAGTCTGGTATCTTCCCGTGGCGCATGCTCATAGTTAGCTCCTTTGGGGGAGGGTGTTCTCAGATCTTCATCCTACCCCACTGGTTGGTCAATAAGTCAGGTGGTTAGTTCCTGATACCTTGTCTCTTTTCATGTCCTCCTGGATCTTCACAGCTGACTCAAAGAACAGGAAGCTACTACTACTTTGCAGATTCCAAAACCAAGGTGCAGAACCTGCCTCCTCGGTTCTGTGTGCCCAGCGCCCAAGATTGACATCCAGAGCACCTGGTTTTCTCCATCGCCCATTGTCATTAGACTCATGGCCCAAACTATTTCCTTGCCTGCCACCAGGCATGTCCCTGCAGAGTTGTACTGAATTGATGATGCCAGTGTCCTTGGTTCTTCCCCACACTCCAGGCTACTATCATAATATTTGGGGGCGGGGGGGGGGGCTTTAGCATGCACACGGTGCCAGTGTTTCTTGAGAAGTGGTATAATGTCTCCCTGAGATTTGGCATTGAAGAAAACCATGAAATGACTGTTACCAGATCTGCTGGTGCTGGGCACTGTGCTCAGTGTTTCCAGATGTTCTCTCATTTAGTGCTCAGTGTCCTGGCCAGGCTAGAGATGAGGCTGGGGAGGCAGATGGCCAATCCAGATGTCAATCAACATCAAAAAGCCATGAAGAGAAGGCTGTGTCTGAAGAGTGCTATGGGCTGGTGGGAGGTGCTTAGCCTGAGCTCTTCTCCCAGGATGTTAGACACCCTGCTTGGCTGGAAGTAGTAGGGCTGGCCATAAGCACCATAAACTATATTGGCCCAGATTTAAGTGGGGGCTGTGTGACTTGAAGCTAGCAGTATCATCTCTCTAAGCCTCAATTCTGTATTCTGAAAAATAGGGCAACATCTCCCTTTCACACGGATAGTTCCAGGGAGTGCTTGACCACACCTTATAGCTGTTTAAAAATTCTAGATAATAGAGGACCATTTCATAGGTAGAGAAACTGAGGCTTCAAAGAGAGGAGACACTGTCAGGGATCATACTCAGCCTGTGTGATCTGAGGCTTTTCACTCCCCTGTGGTTCCAACTTCTGAATGTGGGCTGGTCCAGTCAGCTTTGTCCTTGCTCTGGATCAGGTTGGGGGACAGACAGATTATTTCTTGGGCCCTTTAGGGCTGGATCCTGGGGTAGGGCCATGGCTGAGGTTGAAGCCTTATGCAAGTGTCTCAGAGTACCTCCCATAACTACGTTCACATGCTGACACTGACCTCTCCAAATGCCCCACATCCTGGGAGCCATTTGGCCTTAACAGCTGTGCTCCCAGACTCCGGCTATGGAAGACAGGCACTGCAGGCTTTTCAAGAATTTGTTTACAGATATATGATGATGCCCTGGAATGCCATGCTGTGAAGATTTGCTGCTTATGGACAGGGTTTCTTCAACCCTTCCTACCTTGGGTCAGTTTTACCCAAGACATTTTCATGTGACCCTGGGTATAGAGGTATATCAGATGGGCTAAGCATTTATTAGTAGTAAATCATGAAGAAATTTCATCATTTAATAAAGATTAAAACAAATTTGCATACTAATGAGATGGACATACTTGATTTTACATAAATAATTAAATCCTAGCTGAATGTTGGAGATTCTAGGTCACAGAGTATCTCCAACGTTTTTCAGAGTTGATAGATATTTTGATTTTATAAATGTCAGCGGTGAGAACGCCTTCTTGCATAAATACAGGGTGCAAAATGGCACAAGTATATTTAGGGTCATTTCAGGAATGGTTGAAAATTCTGCTCTGATCTCAAGCCAAAATCCATTTTAACTTTTTTAAAAAATAAAATTCAATGTTTTAATTTGAAACAGGGTCTCACTGTGCAGCCCTGGCCTGGATCTTCTAATAGACCAGGCTAGCCTTCAAATCAGAACTCCATCTGTTTCTAAGATGTCCCTAAGGACAGGGATTAAAGGTGTGCACTACCATGTCTGGCAGTAATTTTTAAAAAAAAACATTTACTTATTTTTATTTCACGTGTATGACTGTTTTGCCTGCATGTGTGTCTGTGCACCACAGGCATAGCTGGTATCCTTTGGAGGTCAGAAGAGGGCATCAAATCCCTCGGAACTGAAGTTACAGACAGTTGTAAGCCACCATTTGGGGGCTGGGAACTGAACCCAGGCTCTGTATAAAAATAGCAAGTTCTCTTTAACTGCCGAGCCATCTCTACAGCCCTGCCTGGTGACACCAGTCAAAATCAAACATTCAAAATCAAACACAGTACAGTCTGCATTAGTTACCTCTCTGTTACTGTGCTAGGATACTGTGACGGAAAGCAGCATAAGGAAGGGTTTGTTTCAGCCTCTGTTTGTAGAGGGCCAGAGCCCACAGTGGTGGGAAAGGCACAATGTGGCCATACAGCAGGAAGCTGTGTGAGAGAGAACCAGGAGTAGGGTGAAACTGTAAACCCCACAAGCCCTCCCCAATAGTGTATGTTCTTCAGCAAGGTTCCACCTACTGAAAGTTCCAAACAGTGCCACCAACTGGGAGCCTCATGTTCAAACATGAACTGATGGAGCCATTTCTCATTCAAATCGCCATACGATCCAAAGATATAATAATAATTATATGCTGAGAAATACAATAAGAAAATATTTAAAGCCTTTGTCTTCTACTATGTTTCTGTAAGAGCAGGACACTGTGTGTGCATTAGAAACGCTGGCGTCCATAGCATGCATCTGAGTCAAGTGTTTCGAGCAATGTTTTGTCGGTGCTGTGTGGCTCGGTGCAGTTTTCATGAGATGTTCAGAACCAAGGCTACAGTGAAGCTGTACAGCAGAGCATAAGTGCACTGCGTGAATACCTAGGATTCATGACACACTGACTTTGAATTGAGTTTTGATCGTTGCATGTCCAAAATAACTTACTATTGCCATACTTTGGGACTCTACATTGAGTTACCATATGGGATCATAATGTACAGTTTAAGAATCTGGTACTTAGGAGACAACTGAATTGTTGGTCATCCATCCATCCATTCCTCCATCCACCCACCCACCCACCCACCCACCTATTCTTCCATCCATCCACCCATCTACCCACCCCTACTCCCTACTCACATACATACACGCATACATGCACACATACATACATATAGATACTTGACCCCACCCATCCACCCATCCATCTATCTACTCTCACTCCTTACCCCCACACACCTATATATACAAATTTATACATCTGACCCCATCTATCTATTCACCCCCACTTCTTACATATATACATACATGCATACATGCACATACATACACACATACATATACACACCTGACCTGCATTTACCCACCCATTCATCTATCTACTCCCACTCCTTACACACACACACACACACACACACACACACACAAACACAAACTTACACATCTGACCCCCATCCACCCATCCATCCATCCATCCACTCCCACTCTCTAACCATATACATACATACAAACATACAAACATACAAACATACACAAACATATACACCTGACCCCTCTCTACCCATCCATCCACCCACAGATCTATTCATCCCTCTGTTTGGCTTTAAGAATCCCAGGTCCTGTGGAGAAACAGCCATTTCCACAGATTCCTGTGACCCAGTGAAAGCCTCCTAGAGGGTCGTACTGAACACAAAAGGCTCACAGGTGAGTATTTTGGGTCATGGCTTCACAATGGCTGTGGAAACATCTGTTCCACAGTGAAGGGTCTAGCCCAAGAGGGCCCTTAGAGTACTGTTGAGAGCCAAAGAAAATTATTAGTTGACTGCTAACCAAGATCCCTGGGACTTCAGGAGAACCAGAATGAAAGTATACAAAGCCCCTATACACAATTGCAGTCTGCCGTGGGGCTGCTAGCCAGCCACACAACACTCCTGTACCTGCCAGGACCCACTCTGAGCTCTCTTCTCTCCAATCTGTTGCTGAACCTGTCACTCATTTTTAATCTAGCCCCTGGTGCTTGTCCCCTTTCTCCAGATCCTAGGCCTAAGCCTTCTCAGTAAAGCCTTAGACTTTGTGGATGGTTTGATTTTTCTGAGAATATCAAAAGAGAACTCACTGGTCTACGTCACAGATGCTCATTTGATCTTCTCAGCCCTTCCCTGTAGATGGATTCTCACTCTCTTGTCCACAGGACCTCGTCCCCTCTGGCTATCTAAATCTATTGCTATATCCAGGATTCTCTTTTTCCACTGGACTCTCTCTAGAATTCTTAGAAACGAGCCTTTCCAGGGGTGACCGTTGAGAGCCTATCACTTAGGACACTGGGTGACAAATGGTCCTGCTCCACAGAACTTGTGTGCCGAGGGGACAGTGACCATGAGCTCCATGTGAGCAGAGACCATTAAATCAGGGAGTGAGCTGAGGGGCGTCAGAGAGAAGAGGGCGCGGCAAAGCGATTGATGTTGGCCCAGTAAGGGCAAAGCAGGGACAGAGCAGGAGGGCCATTCTCTGTTGGGTTACAGACTGGGCCATCATCTTTGCATGTGTGCCAGCATGTGTGCACTGGGTAGTGCCAGCTCCACTGGCCTGGGCTCTGCAGGGAAGGCTGGTTTGGCTGCTGTAGTTGGATGCCAAGGAAATGACAGACGGACTGATGCCCCACAGCGCTTTTCTCTCTGGGCTCCACCTTCAGCTGCAGCTGTTTTGGGGGAGTATAGCTTAGCTGGTCCCTAGCCTCTTCCAGCTTGTTAGGCCTGAGGACTGACAGGAGCCTCCTCCCCCAGAATACTGCCATTGCCTGGATCTGGAGGGACTCCAAGCCACCTGTCTCTCATCAGCCTGGGAGTGCTGCTGTGTGTGGTAGGAGAATGGTCATAGATCCACGCCTTCCTCACAACCCAGTATCCTCAAACAGGGGATCCTGGATCAGCAAATTCAGAAGGTGAGGCCTTAGCCAGGCAGTGCAGACATGGGTAGACTCCTTACATGGTGGACACTATGCAGTGTGCATAGATGTAGATGAACCCAGGTGGAGGGCCTGATTGGGGGTGGTGGGCTTTGGTAGGGTCAGCGCTGTGACCACACATCAGTGTATCTGAACTTAGTAAGCTGGGAGGGTGGGGTCCTGTATGCACAGACGGCTACAGTAGGAGAAGGCAGTATGGACAGTGCTTATGAATCCAAGGCACAAGGGTCCCAGTGGAACACCACCCCCTGGCTCTTTGACCTTATGTATCTTCTGACCCACCAGGGTAGCACACTACTTAGACAGAACTGTTCTTCTGAGACCAGGTCTATAACCCCAAGTCCACATGTTTCTGGCGTCTCTTGTATCTTCTTTGCAAGTCTGCATCTCTTGTCCCCCATGTCCAGGTTTTCCAGCCACCTCTACCCCAGCTATATCCTGGCCTTCTGGGCTCAGAGGACTACAGAGTGGAAGCTTGAACTAGCTAGAACATCGGTTCTCAACCTGTGGATTGTGACCCCTTTGTGGGGGCGAGTCAAAGATCCTTTCACAAGTGGCCTAAAATCATAGAAAGACTGAGCTGGGTGTTGGTGCATACCTTTAATCCCAGCACTTGGGAGGCAGAGGCAGGCAGACCTTTGTGAGTTCCAGGCTAGACTGGTTTACAGAGAGAAGTCTGAGGCAGCCAAGGCTACACAGACAAACCCTGTCTTGAAAAACAAACAAACAAACAAACAAACAAACAAAAAACCCCAAAACAAAACAAAAAAGAAAGCAAACAAACAAGACTATTAGGGAACACAGGTTTTATGTTGCGATTTTTAAAAGTAGCCAAATCACAGTTATAAAGTAGCAACAAAAATAATTTTATGGTTGGGGGTCACCACACCATGAGGAACTGAGTTAAAGGGTCACAGCCTTGGAAAGGTTGAAAACCATGGCTCTAGAAGTTTGTGTGTGCTGACACACTGCACCTACATCACAACCGCGCAAGATGCTGAGGCTCTGTTCCTTTGCCCGTGAGGCCACAGGCCCACAGAGGCTTGGAGGATTTTCTGAGGCCTCTGGTGCTCTCTTGAGACAGGATTGAAGGGTCCAGCTCTCAGATCCCAGGTTCAGGGCTCACAAATTGTTCCCATGATTGGCTACACCCCAGGACTAGCCTTGGCTAACTCTATTCAACCTTGGCATCTCCTGAGTGTGGCCAGTTTCATATACCCTCTCCTGGGACTCAGGCTCTTCCTGAATGGCACCTTGTTTTTCATGGGCCCCTTCCCACTGCCAGAGCCTCAGCGTCTCCTTTGTTCAAGTTCTTCCCTTTGCTCCCATGTTCTTGTTATGGACCCAGCACTGTCTGCTTGCTTAAGTACTATAGTGCCCTGTGGGCTGTGATGGGATCTGGTGGGCACAGGCTGTGAGGGGCCCTACCTTGTCATTTCACAACTGATTGCTGGGTATTGTTCTGTTCAGGGCACTGGGCCTGAATCCCCGAGTCCTTCAGTTCCCACTTCACAGATGAGGCCACAGTGGCCAGGGGTGTACAATTTACTTTCTGGGTCTATCTCCACTCTCTTTGAGTGACTGGCCTTAGTCGGAGATGGTTCTCCTAGGGCTTTGCTTAAGCCTCTGATCCCTGCAATGTGTTTTTTCTAAGCTCAGAGCCATCCTTGGTGTGGACACTGTTAGTGACATGTGACAGCCTTCATTGTTCTGCTTACTATGTTGGGGTAGAGAAGGGGCTGAGGTCCAGATTGTTAGTCTACTTCAGATCTCCAGCATCTGTAGGCCGGTTCCCTGTAACCTGGTTTCCTTGTCTGTAAATGTCTGTAAAAGTTCAGTATCTACCTCACACTGCTCCTTGTTTGCTTCCTTGCTTGCTCCCCCTCCCCCCTTTCTATTTTTTGAGACGGGGTTTCTCAGTGTAACAGCCCTGGCTGTCCTGGAACTCACTCTGTAGACCAGACTGACCTTGCCCTCACAGAGATCCATCTGCCTCTGCCTCCTGTGTGCTAGGAAAGGCACAGGCCTGGCCCACACTGCTCTTTTAAGGCTTTGGTGTGTTGGTATCTGGGGACAAGGCTCTGAATTATTGTTTTGCAAACCTTCAAGGAGGCTCTGGTGTGCCTTCATTTTGTGGTGACTAAGAAGTCCACAGAGGAGTCCACACCAGGAGCTCAGCTGGAAGCTAAGTGTGGGAAGGGTGAAAACAGTAGGCAGGCTGTGGGCATTCTGGGAGGGATGGCCCTGCAAGGGCGGGAGTTGTGTGCTATAGGAGCATGCGTTGTCAAGGGGGAACTCTCAGAAAATGTCCATCTGTTTCTCCAGAAACTCTTTATACCATGTTAGGCCTACAGCAAAGTCTGTAGGCAGGAATGATGGCAGTTGGCATAAAGATGGTGATATTGCTCTATGCCAGGCTCAACACTAACCTCCTTATGAACCTGGTGGTCCTCACTACAATCATGCCCAGTTGTGGCTTGTTACAGGTGGGGAAACAGAGGCAGGAGAGGTACAGCAACCTGCCCAAGACCTTACTATGACCAAGAAACAGCTTGGAGTAAAAGTTGTGAACTAGCCCAGAGAGGAAGAGAGCATTTGGGGTTCAGTGTAGGTTGGGGAGTGGTTGGAACTTCTCCATGAAGTGGGTAGAGCCATTTCCAGAGGTGTTTTGCCCTCCCTTGCTGTGTGGGACAGGAACAGCTAGGTTGTGGGTCTAAGTAGCCAGTCTCAGATGTCCACTGCTGTACCTGGGCCTCTGCCAGGTCTGGCTTGTAACTACTCTAGGACCGTGGGAGGTACGCAGGAGCTGAGGTCATTCAGAGGCACCCACTGTAGTGATGTGGACTGCAAAATTCAGACTTCTTGTCTGTCAGAGCCCTGGGAGAAAATCTTCAGCAGACAGGAAGACAGGCGCAGAGAGGAGCATCTGGGGACCTAAGATTGCACAGCCAAGGAATTCTAAGGTTGATCTCCAAAATGTGCTGCCTGCTCTGCCTAATGGTCAATCCTCATGGCTACCTCAGCCCTCAAAGATGGAGTTAGTGCCTCATAGACAAGGTGATTCTGGCCCTGTGAGAGTGGTCTGACATTCCCATGCATCTCTAGAGAGGCCATCAGGGTGCTCTAGGGAGCATATGGGGGTCACAGACCACCCCATAAGCTAACGCTGATGTGCAGAGCCTGGGCTAACCTGGGTGAGGAAGGGGCCTCTTCTTTTGAGAATGGTAACTGTGATTACCATCTGGAGTTGCTGCTCTGATTTGTGGGCCCTTCATACTTTTGTCCTGGGCCTGGTAGTCACAGCTAGCCAAGCTGACCTCCAGGGCTGGTGGATGGGCTCTACAGAGGCACAGGGGAGGGAACCCTCCATGGGTGTGGCTCAGGCAGCAGTGGCTGACCACCTTGAACTGTTTTAACTTTCCCTGGCACAGCTCCCTGGACTCTGCAATCAAGTGCTTTGGAGACTTTAGTCCCGGGGTCACAGATGGGGTGTGTGTGTGTGTTACCCATGGCCTGAATGGGAGCACACTGTCCATCAAAGTCATGTGTCTACTTCCTCTTCTACCTGTGTAACCCCCAAGCTAAATCTCTAGCTCTTGGAGACTCAGTTTCCCAGTCTTTAAAGTGTTCTCATGGCACCAACACCCCAGGACTACTCAAAACGGAGAGGCTAAATGACAGGACCTTAATGACACTGGCTCTAAAGCCACAGGCTCTGTCTCTTACAGGCTGTCTAGCTCTGAGTGAGTCCTTTGGCATCTCTGAATAGCTGTTTCCTCTTCTATCAAGGGAGGGTAGCTTCAGAATCTCCCCTGCAGGCCATGCTCTGCACACAGGGTAGCAGTCTAGGGGAATTTATATTACTGTGCTGAAGATTACAGCCACAAGCTCTTGAGCAGTGGCTACCTCAGAAACCCCACTTTCTCAGACTCGAGAGGAGGCATTTCCCAGCTGTCGCCGCCAGACTGGAGGTTACAGCTGCCACTGTCTGCTGGGAGTGGCTCACCCGAGGTCTCCTCCTGAGCACGCTTATCTGATGGAACATAAACAGCATGCAAGGTTTTCAAGCAGGGCTCGGGAAGTGTCTGCCTTCCTCCCAGCCTCCTCACCCAGCAGAGAGGCAGCTGAGGCTAGAAGCTGGGGGCAGACAGGAGATGGACGCTCTCGTGAATAAATCACCACATGATCTGGGCTAATGCACTGGCTGTGGACAGCATGTGCAATTAGTGTGTTAATTGTCAAACTGGTGACTTCTGTGCAGTCATGGCCCAGCATGCCTGTGTTTACAGAGTGCCAAGTGCCTTCTGGGGCTCAGTAACCCTGAGAGCATGTCCCCCTCACCTCCAGTAGCATTACCCTAGGGCACTTATCCCCTGTTGGCTGTCCCTGAGTGGGCTTTCCAAGTCTCGGAAAGGACTCTATACCTAGGGACTCAGCTAGGCCCACTTGGCCTGGGGCTGCTGGGATGAACCCCATCCCCAACTCCCCCCCCCCTTTTTTTTTGCCCATGCAGCCTCTTTTTGTGCTCAGTGCTTGGATTTTTTTTCTTTTTTCTTTTGAACCAAAGCTGTCCCAGACTAGCTAGATACTGCCCGTTGCCAAGGTGACCAGACCATCTCTCCCACCCTGCTGCCTTGGTTGGGTTGGGTGTGTGCCTCCACCCTACTGCCTAGCCCTGAAGAAGGTGTATGTGTTCATGCCTGTGTACAAGAGTAGACACAGACTCCTGGTGTATACCAGTGTGAACAGATCTGCTCTCTGGGAAGGCACACACACACACACACACACACACACACACACACACACACACACACACAAAAGCAGACAGATTGCGTGTGTTATGACAGCTGCACACAGGTATGTTGACCTCTGTAGGAGGCAGGAGCTGTTGGCCAAATGTGCTGAGTGTTTCCTAGGCTCCATCCTCCAGCCTCTCTAGGACCATAGCTGCCTGCATGCACAGCTGTGGGGTGATTGCACCAGCTTGTGACAGCCCACAGTACTTGCTATTAGGCCAGATCACAGCCCTTGACACCTATGGCACCCTAGAGGTCCTCCTAGGGTCTCCCTGGGCCTAGCGTCTGGTGCCCCCTTGGGACCACTGACTATGCTACTATCCTGGCTCAAATTACCTGTGTATGCTTCCCAACCATCTTCTGAATAAGTTTCCTGTTTTCAAGCCCTTGGCCTGATCTTGGGGAATGTTCTAGAAGAGCATGCACCATGCCTCAGGCCACGTGACAGTGAAGATACCACATATATCAGTGGCAGTGTATGCTGTTTGCTGTGTACTCAAAGCTGCCCTAGGCACTGGGCACAGAGCAGTGTCATTAATGCTCCAACTGCAGTGGTTGAGAGGCAGCATGCTTAGGTCCATTTTAAAGACATGAATATTGGCTGGAGAGATGGCTCAGCCATTAAAGAGTACTGGCTGCTCTTCCAGAGGCTCTGAGTTCAATTCCCAGCAGCCACATGGTGGCTCACAACCATCTATAGTGGGATCTGATGCCTTCTTCTGGCATGCACCATATATTCACATAGAAGACTCATACATAAATTTTGAAAAAGGAAATAAAAGATCTGAACATCAAGGCAAAGGTTCATCACATGTACTGTGCCTTTAAGGTAAAAGTGAGCAGCCTAGAGCAGAATGCAACCAGGAGCAGATGTAGAAAGACGCCCCCCCCCCCCACCCCCCCCCCCCCCCGCCTGGCGTCTTCCCTGAAAGGTGCAGCTGGCAGGAGGGCAGGCAGGAGCATCCTTATTCACTTGAGAGCCTCCCCAGCTGCTCCAGAGGGCGTCCCAGTGGCATCACCCAGACGCACAGCCCAGGTAGGAACTGACCAGCCTACTTAGACCCTGACGCCTCTCTCTGAAGGGAGATGTCTCTTTCCCAGAAGTGGCTGTCAAGGCTGTTGAGAGGCCCAGGAAGAAGGTGCAGAGCAAAGCTCTCACTCTTCCTGAGCCAAGCAGGAGAGTTTCCCTGGGGCTTTCAAGACAGAGACCTGATGGTGAAGCCCATGCTCCCTGCAGATTGACCAGTTTCTTGAACTCCAGGTTTATGGGCTGGGGCAGCAGAGGGGAGCATCCGGTTCTGAGGCACCAACTCGAGCACTTGGCAGCTCCTGCTCTACGTGGCATCAGTTAGCTCTCTAAGCCCTTGCTGAGCGGAAGACAGTCCGAGAAGGCTTCCTGTAGGAAGTGGTACTAAGCCAAGCCTGTGGCAGGGATTTCTGCCAGTGACTCTAGGTCTCTGTACTTGCAGCTCTTGAGCCCCCAATCCCTACCCTTGCTATTGCCAAGGCTGACTGTGGGCATGGCGCCTGCCCTCCTAAGCCTCAGCTTCTGTAAAAGGGAGGCGGCCTGTGTCACACTCTGATACACTCTGAAGGGATAGCAACATGGTCAGTGACCCTAAGGGGGCACCAGATATTAGGGCCAGGAAGACCCTAGGAGGACCTTCAGGGTACTATAGGTGTCAAGGGATGTAATCTGGCCTAATAGCAAGTACTGTGGGCTGCCACAAGCTGGTGTAGTCACCACCCAGCTGTGCACACAGGCAGCTGTGGAGCTAGAGGGACTGCAGAAAGCTTAGTGTTAAGAGGTTGGTGACAAGTAGGTGTGGAGCCAGAACAGCCTGAGGGGACCCACTTTTTACCTTTGAAGGGTGGGGTTCCCAAGTCTTATCTGGATTCATCTGGAGCAGTACCATTGTGACACTAGACAAAGCAATGCCCCGCTCCTGACACCCCTTCTTTGCCTTCTGCTAACCTCCTCACTTTCACATTCTTTCCTGGGCCCCCAGCTTGGGAAGGACTTTGGGGGTGGAGATGAGCAAGCTAAACTTCAGTTGTGGATTTGATCTAGGAGACTGGGGTGCTTCCTGTGTCCAAAGGTAGGGCACCAAGCTGCCCTCCCAGTAGGCCCCTGACGTCCTGCCCCACCCCCACTCCTCATACTTCGCACCGTGCAGCCCACCCTGGTCTCAGAGCCTTTGTTTGCTTTAGCATCTGCCTGGAGCCTCACTTGTTGTCTCTTAATTCTGGCTCTCTGCACCATGCATGGCTATATAGCTCCTTCTGCAGCCGTGCCTTCTGCACTGGTGGCCTTATTCTGGAATCTCTATCTCTCCCTCTCCTCCCTCTCCCTCTCCCTCTCCCTCTCCCTCTCCCTCTCCCTCTCCCTCTCCCTCTCCCTCTCCCTCTCCCTCTCCCTCTCCCTCTCCCTCTCCCTCTCCCTCTCCCTCTCCCTCTCCCTCTCCCCCCTCTCCTCCCTCTCCCTCTCCCTCTCCCTCTCCCTCTCCCTCTCCCTCTCCCTCTCCCTCTCCCTCTCCCCCCTCTCCCTCTCCCTCTCCCTCTCCCTCTCCCTCTCCCTCTCCCTCTCCCTCTCCCTCTCCCTCTCCCTCTCCCTCTCCCTCTCCCTCTCCCTCTCCCTCTCCCTCTCCCTCTCCCCTCTCCCCTCCCCCTCCCTCTCCCCTCTCCCCTCCCCCTCCCCCTCCCCCTCCCCCTCCCCCTCTCCCTCTCCCTCTCTTTCTCCCCTCCTCCCCCTCCCTCAGAACAATCAAGAAGACAGAACCTTTCAATATTCATGATATACCATGCATAGGTCCAGCGCTCAAAAACATGTTTTCAGGGTCAGCAGGGGAAGGGATGAGCCAATGGGGGAATAGACGCGCGCACGTCCTAGGCTGTCTTGTGGGCTCACACACTGGCTTTGGTCCCTACCCTTGCCTCCAACAGTGTGCTGAACTGTTTGCAGACTGGGTGCATTTGCCATCCACTTATTCAGCAGGATGTTTTTGTTACAATGGCCACTGGGAGCACTGAGCTCCTTACTGAGATGGTATCTACTGGTGTGGATAGGATCCTACTGCTGCCTGGTGCTGCCTCAGCCAGCAGTGCTGGGGCAGGAGAGGAGCTCTGGGAAGGGCTATTCAGTCCCCCACAGCCAGAGCCACAGACTTTGCTGTCCTTTGGCCCCAGGGGTTGGAAGCAGAGCAGTTGAGAGACATCCTGACAGGAAGTGGTTAGGTGAATTTGCTTTTCATGATGCTATGACAAATGGCCATCAAAGGCAACTTAAAGGGGGAAGGGCTCTTTCTGGTTCACAGTTGGAAAATGCAGTCTATCATGGTGGGGACCATGGCAGGAGTGTGAGACAAGTGGTCACATGGGATCCTCAGTCAGGAAGCAGAGAGAGGGAGGCAGGCTCGCAGCTCGATTTCCCCTTTTACTTAACCTAAGACTCCAGCCGGTGGGATGGCACTGCCTGTGTTCAGCGTGGGTCTTCCCTCTTCAGTTAAGCGTTTCTAGAAACATCCTCATAGACACACCCAGAGGTGTGTTTCCATGGTGATTCTAAAACCAGCAACGTTGACAAGATTAACCACCACACCAGGTAGCCTTTTTTGTGTGTGGAAGGATTAAAGTGGGGGGAAACTTTGGTGTTTCGGGCATGCTTAAACTAAAATTTCTCATTTCTCTTGGCTTCTTGGAAGGCCAGCTAGTGGTATGGAAGAAGAGTCTAGCAGTTCTAGACATGGGTGAGGGTGTTCTAGAGACTGGACAGATATGTCTGAAAGGTATTCGATTGGAGAACTGAAGATGAGAGTACCTGTGAAAATGGACAGACAGACAGATGGACTGCCAGACAGGTGAACAGCCAGACAGATTCTCCAATGCTGGACAGAGGCCATGGAAAGAATGGCATGAAAAGAATCCTGCTGCTCTCTTAAATGCAACATCCAAGGGTGTTATTGCTACAGGACAGAACAGACCTTCCTAACAGGCCTTAAGCTGGGGCTCCTCAGGGGAGTCAGGCTCAGGCCTCATCCTGAGGGGAGGCCCTGACCTGGTAAGGGTAGCCTCAGAAAGCCAGGCTGGCCTGGTACTAGTGACAGAGGGCTCCAGGAGGTGGGGAATTGAAGGTGGGTATTAAAGGACCTGTAGGAGGAGTTAGAGACTAGAGAAGGTAGGGAACGTAGCACACAGTGAGGGAAGAGTAGGAAGCAGCTGTTCCAAGAGTTACTGAGGCTGAGGATTAACCGCCTTGGTATATGAAGAAGGGGAAGCCAGCAAGCTCTGTGTTGCTGAGCAGGACCGTGCCTCCCTGAGCCACTGGCTTCTCATCCTGTCAGCCTTTGTGAGCTCAGCTTCTCCCTCATCTCTCCAGCATGCTCAGCTTTAGCATTCTGCCCTTCAGAGTCCTGGGACACACCACACCACTGCCTGGCCTCAGGGCCTCTGTTGGTGTGTCCAGTTCTGGGTGTCTCTGTGCCTTGTTTTTTTCTGTCAGCGCTACTTGGCTACCCACCACGGACTTTCTGGTATACTGAGCAGAAGCAAGACCCAGGGGTATAAGGCCAGAGGGATGTGCAGGGTGCTTTGGAATGGAAACCTTGGAGGACTGAAAGGAGGAGGCGTCTCTGAGCTTGAAGGATTCACTGAGCTCTGACCAGCAGAGAAGGGAATTGTGCTAGGAAGGGCCTCTTAGAGACTGTGTTATGTGACTCTTGAGACACTGCAGGTCCTGTGAGCCTCCCTGGTATCTGGGCCCTAATTCTGTGCACTCTATCAAACACGTGAACCCTTTCTTTACAAAGAATATTCAGCATTCATTCTTTTAAAAATTTGTACATGTTTATGACATGTTTTGATTTTATTCTCTCACTACCACCTCCCTCCCAACATTTCATCTTCTAATTATTTATTATTATTATTATTATTATTATTATTATTATTATTATTATTAACCCCCAGTCCAGTTGCTCATAGGTGCACTGGAGATGGACAACCTACTAGCAGACATATCTTCAAAAAGTGACACTTCCCCCCCCTCCCCAGCAGCAGTATGAAACAGCCAGGCCGTGTCTCAAAGACATTTTTCGGCTCTCCTCTCCATCTTTTGGCTCTTACATGTCTTCTGCCTCCCCTTGGACAGGGTTTCCTGACCGTGGATGGGGAGGTTCCTACAGGCATCCCATCTGTAGCTAAGCACTCATGGTTACTTATTGTCTTAGGTACTTTTCTGTTGCTGGGAAGAGATACCGTGACCAAGGCAAATCAGATTAAAGACTTTATCGGGCTTACAGTTTCAGAGGGTGAATCTACAGCTATCAAGGCAGGGAGTATGGCAGCAGACAGACAGGCATGACACTGGAGCAATATATGAGAGCTTATATCTTGAGGTAAAATGAGGAGGCAGAGAGGGAAGGAAGAGAGAAAGGGAGAGGGAGAGGGAGGAGAGAGAGAGAGGAAGAGGGAGAGGGGGGGGAGAGGGGGAGGGGGGGGGGGGGGGAAGGGGAGGGGAGGAAGGGGGAGGAAGAAGGAGGGGGGAAGGAGGGGAAGGGGAGGGGAGGAAGGGGGATGGAGAGGGAGAGGGAGAGGGAGAGGGAGAGGGAGAGGGAGAGGGAGAGGGAGAGGGAGGAGAGGGAGGGAGAGCACACCAGCCAGTTGGGAATCATTTGAAACCTCAAAGCCAGTACCTAGTGACACACCTCTTCCAACAAGACCACACCTCCTAATCCTTCCCAAACAGTTCTGTCAACTGAGACCAAGTATTCAAACATATGAGCCTATAAGGCCTTTCTATTTCAAACCACAGTGTTTTCCTCCTTGGCCTCCATAGGCTTTTGGCTATATCATAATGCAACATGCATTTAGTCCAACTTCAAAAGTCCCCATAGTCTATCACAGTCTCAAGGCAGTATAAAAGCACAAAGCCCAAAGTATCTTCTGAGACTTAAGGCAACCTCCTAATTGTAACCCCTGTAAAATAATAAAAAAAAAAAAAAACAAATTACATATTTGCAGCATACAATAGAACAGAATATACACTACCATTCTGAAGGGGGTGGGGGGGCATAGTGAGGAAATACCAGACTGTTTAATAACTCCTATCTTCTGGGAGCAGAATTGTCCACTTATACAGAGTACCTCTGCTTAAACTCTTTAAAAAATATTATCTATTTTAATTAGCTTACAAACCCACAGATTTCTATAAGGCTGTATCTTTAGTTTTGACTAACCCATACCCTGTCTCTCCTGTCTGCCAACCCCACTTAACCTTTAGCCTGGAGGATTGTCCCTTCTGTGATTTCTTGTCACCTGTTTATCCCTTTCAGGTGTGTTGAGGGGCAGAGGGTTTTTCTCTGGGCAGTCCCCGTGTGCTGACTCACTAAGAGCCCATTGAAACCTCACCAGACAGTCATTGTTAAGGGTTTTTCTCTTGAGTTGTGAGATCAGGTTTCCAGATAGCTCTTTCCTTTCTCTGGTCTCTTGTCCCCCACCCCCGTACCTGAGCCTTTCTACCCCAGTGTGCCCACTCCATACTTTATTATCTCTGCTCCCTAACATGTTGCTCCCCCACCTCAGGCTTGTTTCTGGTTTTTCATTTGTTTGTTTGTTTGTTTTCTTATTGTTTTGTTTGCCTTCACATTAACTTCAAGTGATACATATAGAACAATGAGATTTGAAACCAGGACCAACATGCAAGAGAGAGCATGTGGTATTTGTCTTTCTGCGCCTGATGAACTCACTAGAATAAAATTTCAAGTACCATTCATTTGCCTGCAAATTTCATTATTTCTCTTTAGTCTTGAGAATGTCATACATGTATACAATGAAACATGATCGTATCCATCTCGATTTCCCCTCCAGCGCCCTCTCTATCTCTCAGCACCCCCCCTCAACTTCATGTCTTTTTTTGATATATATTTTACGAAGTCCATTTGGTGCCGCTCATCTGTTCATGGGTGTAGGGAGGATGGGAGGTCGACCAGTAGCCGCATCCTCAAAAAGGAGTGATTCTCTGTCCTTCAGCCGTTCTCCACTGCCAGTAGCTCCTCAGTCTAGGGTGGGGCCTGGAGGTCATCTCCTCTGTCTGTGCCAGAGTTTTGGCTTGATTGTATGTAGGTAACCACAGTCTCTGTGAATTCACATGGCATGTTCCCTGAAACTTGGGGTATGGGAATGGTATAGACATCCTGTTTAGAAATGAACACTCTGTCTTTTATTCTTGCCACTGTGACCAGCCACTCGTCTCTGCAGTGACTGTTGCTCACTGCATAATGAAGCTTCTCTGACCAAGACTAAGAGCAGCCCTGGTCTATTGGTAGAAACATAAATAGAAATTTGACAGCATAGCCATTTAGCAGAATAACAATATCAGGTTCTCCCCTAGGGTCTGTGACATCCTGAGCTATGGACTTTTGATCAGAATTTCAGTTCCAGGCATGAAATTCCCTCCTGTGGAGCAGGCCACAGATCCTATCAGAAAACGGTTAGTTACTCCACGACAGCTGGGCCATTCCTACACCAGTAGGCACATCTTGCTGGGAAGGTTGGTATTGCATCAAATGGTCCAGTGCTGGGTAAGACTATTGATAGCTTTTCCCCTCCCATCCCTGCATAACACCTTATAGCCCCATGAAAGCTGGCCGGCAGGGAGGAGCTTTCCTGGTCAGTTCAAAATTGGTTTCTGTGGGTGTACTTTTTGGGGGGTCTATTATCTACCACCCTCGTCATCCCCAACACTAGGTAGGAGAAAGAAGGTTAGAGAGGAAAGGGGGCATAGATGTCTTTAGACTACTTCCTGCTGATTTGGGGCATTGGGTTACTTAGGGCAAGTCCAATTTCTGTCATCAGGATAACCCCAAACAACACTACTGCAAAAGAACAAACCAGCAATAGCAAAAGTAGCAGTAGGGACCAGCAGCGGGGGAGCAGCCGCCAGCACAGGCCCTCTCGGGGTTCTCACATTTATACCCTCTCAAGAGTTCCCAGAATTTCAAAGATAAACTATCTGCAGCTGGCAAAAATCATGAGACAATCACAGATTTATCGACTGTGGATAATCTGAAGCAGCCCCATATTCCACAGCTGGGACTAAAACGAAAACATATTCACATAACATAACTGGTTTTTTAAAGAAACCAAAACTCTCACTACAGGTATCTCTATGTCCTGCAGCCAAAGGGTTTCTTCAGCGGCAGGGCCTTACAATGTAGTTATGGAAGTAACCAAGAGCCACGGAAATAGCATGTGGGTTTGTTTGTATTGAGATAGGGTTGCCCTTGGCTAGCTTGAAACTCAATGTGTAGACCAGGCTGGCCTCAAAGTCACAGAGATCTGTCTGCCTTTGCTGAGACTAAAAGTGTGCACCATGGTCCCCAGCTAGCCTGTGTTGTTTTGCAGACCCATGGGGTCTCCTTGACCAATATCTCCTAGGGATATTGTGTAGATACCTTGCACATTTCCACCCATGCAGGTAATTCTATTTGAACTCTTTTTTTTTTAAAGAAAGTTGTTTAGAAGTTAGCTTACTGACTGGTAGGTTCTCATGAGGCTATTTCATACATCCTTAGTTAGGGTTAACCCTCACTCTTCTCAGTCTTCCCCCCACATCCTGACTTAACCCATCAATCCCCAGCAATACCCTCTTTCATTTCACCTGTGTTCTACTACTGCCCCTCTGAGTATATTCATTTTTAGTTGAGTGGTGAGATGTTAGGCTTCCCTGTGGTTGTTCATACTTCTTCCTCTCCCCTCCTGGTTTCCTCCATCCTCCCATGTCCCTCCCCACTTCAGCCTTTCAGCCTCCAGCCTCCACCTCTTTACTTTCCCCTCCTATACTCTCCCACCCCTCCCTATATGCTCCCCCCACAAGGGCCCTTTCCCAGTTCCCAGGATTCCACTTGTGCTTCAATTTTAACACAGAACAGAAAGATTTAAGCTCTGCATATGAGAGAAGTTATCTCATCCAGTATAACTTCTCACAGTTTTACCCGCTTACCTGAAAATATCGTGGTTTCATCTTTCTTGACACCTAAGTAACATTCCGTTGTGTATGCCACTTAACACGCTTTTCTTATTCACCCACCTGTCGATGGACAGGATTCCGTTTCCTAGCTGTTGTGAACAAAGCAGCACTGAACATGAACCTGCAGACGTCTCTGTGGTAGGACAGAGAGGCCTTTGGGTGTGTGCCTAGGAAGGCAGAGCTGTGACATAGGGCAGTTTTAATTCCTGTTTTCTGAGACACCTCCAGAATGAGTCCCTAAGCATTTGCACTAGCTTCTTCTAGTTGGGTAGTGAAAAACAACGGTAAAAGGTTCTCCCCTCACCACATCCACGACAATGTTTGTTGTCATTTATATTCCTGATGATGGCGGTTCTGGCTGCCCTGAGATGGAATTTTAAAGTGGTTTTAATTTGTATTTTCTTCACTGTCTAGCTAAGTTGAGTGCATTTCTCATTCTTTTGAAAAAAAATTTTTGTTCTGTTCCTTGGCCCTTTTGGGGTGGGGGTGGGTTGTTGTTTTAAGAAAGAGTCTCTCTATGCAGTCCTGGCTGTCCTGGAACTACTAGTAGACCAGGTTGACCTCAAATTTACGGAGATCCTCCTTCTCTTGCCTTCCAGTGCTGGGATTAAAACCACGGACAACCATACCTGGCTAGCTTATTTTTCCTCATTGGGTTGTTTCTTTTCCTAAGGTTTATTTATTTATTTATTTATTTATTTATTTATTTATTTATTTATTTATTTTGAGTTCTTTGTCTATTCTAGATACAAATCCTCTGCCCCTAGATGGGCAGGCAAGCCTCTATGAGTTCGAGGCCAGCCTGTTCTACATCGAGAGTTCTAGGCCAGGACACATAGACAAATCCTGTCTCAAAAACAAAACAAAATCAAGTGTATAGCTAGAAAACATTTTCTTCCATACTGTGGGTTGTCTCTTTGCTCAGCTGACAGTTTCTTTCTTGCTACAGAAGCTTTTTAGTGTCAAGAGATCCAGTTTGCTGATGGCTGGTCTCAGTGCCTGTGTAGAAAGTCCTCACTTGTAGGTAAAGAACATTTCCTGACTTCCCCTCTGGCAGTTTCAGGTTATCAGATCTTTACCCCGAGGGCTTTGATCCATTTGAAGCTGAGTTTTGTTCAGCTTGGAAGTTGAGGATCAAGCTCCTGTTTTACAAGTTGAAATCCAGCTGTCCCAGCACAATTTGTTGATGTCTTTGTTCCAATGTGCACTTTTTGTATCTTTGTCAAAACAAGGTGGCCATAGTAGTATGCACTTATATCTGGGTCCTCATTTCTAAAGTATTGATCTCTGGGTTTTTGTGCCAGTACCATGACGTTTTTATTACTATGGCTGTGTAGTGTAATTTGATTAGATACTGTAAGGACTCCCACACTAGTCTTTGCTTTACTTTGACCATCCTTGGGTTTTTGTGCTGCCATGCAAACCTTTGAATCATGTTTCTTATGTCTGTGAAAGAATGGCATGGAAATTTATATTTGGATCACGTTGAATCTGTAGGTTGCTTTAGGTGGGGTGGTCATTTTCACAGTGCTTCTTCCAACCCATAAGCATCTCTCTCCCATGTCCTTCTGAATTTATTCCTTCAGTGTTTTCATCGTAGAGTTCTTTTCTGTCCATTGGCATGTAGGATCTTTTCGTGTTGATCTTGTATCCTGCTCCTTTGCTGAACATATTTCTTATCTCTTAGAGGTTTTAGTCCTCCCCCCCCCCAATCTAGAGGGTCTCTTATGTATATGATACATCTGCGAATGGAGATACTTTGACTTCTTTTCTGTTTACATCTTTTGCGTCCTTCTCTTGTTGCTCTAGCTGAGACTTCAAGCACTACACTGAACAAGAGTGGACAACCTGTCTTGCTCCTGTTTTTAGTCAGGGTGCTTTCCATTTTTCCCTGTTTAGTGCGGTGTTGTCATATGTTTATAATGTGTCTTTCATTATATTAGTGCTTCTACCCCCAGCCTCTCTGTGGCTTTTTATCATGAAGGGATGTTGAATTTTTCTAAAGTTCTTTCGTTTTGGTTTTTATGTCTATTGAGATGATCCTGTGATTTTTGTTGTTGATCCATTTATGTGATGAATCAACATTTATTGATTTTTTTTGTATGTATGTTGAACTATTCCTGTGTTCCTGGGATAAACCCAACTTGGTCATGGTGCTGTTTTTAAAACTAAAAACAATTATTTTATGTGTACGGATGATTTGCCTGGATGTATATTTGTGCACCACATTTGTGGCCAGTGTCCACAGAGTCCTAAAGAGGACACTAGATCTCCTGTGGGTATTCCTGTGGGTCGATCCCGTGGGATCTCTGGAAAAGCAGCCAGTATTCTTAGCTGGAGAGCCATCTCTGCAGCCCCATGAATGATTTTTTTTAATGTGATTTTTTGGTTTATGAGTATTGTATTCAGGATTTTCGTATCTATGTTCACCAGGGAAGATTTTTTTCTGTAATTTTCATTTTGTCTTTATCTGGTTTTGGCATCAGAGTAATACTGGCTTCATAAAACGAGTTTGGAAGCTTTCTTTCCTTTTCTATTTTATGAACTCATTTGAGCAGTATTGCTATTAGGTCTGATTTGGAGTTCTGGTAGGGTTCTGCAGTGACTCCATCTGTCTCCAGGCTTCTTTTAGTTGGGAGATTTTTTATTCTGCCTTAATCACGTTGCTGGTTATAGATTCATTTAGAGTATTTACTTCATCTTGGTTTAATTTTGGTATGTCAGATGCATCTAGAAAAAAAATCCATTTTTTTTTCCAATTTGGCAGAATATACATTTTAAGTACATTTTCATGGTTCTCTTAATGTCATTGATGTTTATTGTAATCTTCAGTGTTATTAATTTGGCTTCTTTTTACTCCTGTTGGTTGGCTTGGCTAAGGATTGTTTCGATTTGTTTATTTTCTCAAAGAACCAGCTGTTGTTTCATCAACTCTTTTTAAAAATGTATACCTATTATTTATTTATGAGTCTGTGTTTGTGTGTGTCTGTGCACATCTGTGTGGGTACCCATGGAGGCCAATAAAGGGTCTCAGATCTTCTTGGAGTGGAGGTACAAGCCGTTAGCTGTCCCATGTGAGTGCTGGGATTTGAACTGAAAGTCCTGAGCCACACGCTGTTTCTTTAGCCTTCAATTTGCTAATTCTTTGTTTTGTTTTTGTTTCTAATTTATGAATTTCTGTTCTGACTTTGTTAATTTCTTCTCATCTAGTCTTTGGGGTTTGGTTTATTCTTGCTTTTCCAAGGCCTTAAAATGGAACATCAGTGTATTTGAGATCTTCCCAATGTTTGATGTAGGCACACGTCACTAACTAAAAGCCTAGTCGCTAACACGTCGTCAGGCCTAACCTGAGACCAACCTCCTCAGACCGTCCTAGAGATTTAGATCCACTGTATTTTCATTTTCATTCCATTCTAGGAATCTATGATTTCCTTCTCGATTTCTCCAGCGACCTGTCTGTCATTCACTGGTGTATTACTCAGCTTCCACAAGTTTGTGTGCTTTCTGTGGTTACCAGTGCTGCTGATATCCAGCTTTAACCCATTGCGGTCAGGTTCAGGATACAGATGCCATTTCAATTTTCCTGGATTGGGGACTCACTTTGTATTCTAATTTGTGGTCAGTTTTAGAGAAGACCCCATGAGCTATTGAGAAGAATGTATACTTTTAATTGCTTGGGTGGAATGTTAACGTCCATATCTGTTAGTTCCATTTGATTTGTGATATTGTTTAATGTCAATGTTCCTCCACTTAGTTTTTGTCTGGATGACCAGCCAGTTGATGAAAGTGGGGTATTAAAGTCACCCACAGCCACGGGGGTGTTGGGGTTAGCTTGTGGCTTTATATTTGTTTTATGAAAACAAATATAAATACAGGGTGCACCTGTATTTGGTGTGTGTGTGTGTGTGTGTGTGTGTGTGTGTGTAACTGAAATGTCTTCTTGATGGGTAGCTCCCTGGTGAGTGTGAAGTGTTCCTCTTTATCTCCTCCGACTATGTGGGTTTGAAGTCTGTTTGTCAGATATTAGGATGGTCATGCTTTCTTATTTCTAGTTCCATTTGTTTGGAATTCGTTTTCCCACCCTTTTATCCTGAGGTTCTATCTTTGGTGGTGAGGTATGTTTCTTGGAGGCAGAAAAGAGATAGGTCACATTTCTAATCCTATCTGCTAGTCTGTCTTTTTTGGGGAGGAAGGGTGGTTTTGTTTAAGATTTTATTTAATATGAGTACACTGTCGCTGTCTTCAGACACACCGGAAGAGGGCATTGGACCCCTTCACAGATGGTTGTAAGCCACCATGTGACACTGGGAATTTAACTGGACCTTTGGAAGAACAGTCAGTGCTGAGCCACTGCTCCAGCTCCAAGGGAGGCAGTTTTAAGAAAGACTTTCTCTGTACACAGCCTGGCTGTCCTGGAACTCACTCTGTGGACCAGGCTGGCTTCAAACTCAGAGATCTTCTGGCCTTTGCCTCCTGAGTGATGGAACTAAAGGTGTCCTCCACCACCACCTGTGTCTTTTTATTGGGGAATTGACTCCATTACTACTGAGAGTTATTATTGAGAGGATTAATTCCTGTCCTTTTGTGGTGTTTTCTTAGATCTTTGATCACATGTCCTGGCTCTGTTTATTTATTCTCTGTGGCCTCTTGGACATGTTTATCCTTCTCTTCAGACTAAAGTTTTCCTTCAGTGGCCTTGGCTGTACTGACTTAGAAAAAAATAAATTCCTTAAATCTGGCTTTATCGTGGAAAGTTTTAATTTCTTGATTTTAACAGGTACATTTTCTGGTTATAATTAGTATATTTTCTGGTTATAATTTATAGTATAGATTGGCAGTTGTGGTGTTTTTTTTTTTTGTTTTTGTTTTTGTTTTTTTTTTTTTGAGACAGGGTTTCTCTGTGTAGCCCTGGCTGTCCTGGAACTCACTCTGTAGACCAGGCTGGCCTCGAACTCAGAAATCCGCCTGCCTCTGCCTTCCAAGTGCTGGGATTAAAGGCGTGTGCCACCACCGCCTGGCAGTTGTGGTCTTTTAAAGCATCTAATACACCTACCTTTTAAGGCTCCTCTGGTCTTACTCTTTCCAAAATAATCAGGTATTATCCTGATGGGCCTGCCTTCATGAGTGACCCATCTCTCATGCAGCTTTCAATACCTTTCACTTGTCTTTATCTTTAGCGTGCTAGTCATAATATGCTGAGGGGAGTTTCTTTTCCCATCCCATCCCTTTGTTGTTCCAAAGACTTCTTGGAACCTGGCTAACACTTTCTTTCTACTTGAGAAATTCTCTTCTTTGGCTTTATTGAAAATAATTTCTATGCCTTTAGTGCTATATTCTTTTCCTATTCCCATAACTGGAAGATTTTATCTTCCTGGGGTGTCCCAGAGGCTTCTGTTTGTGCTTTTCTCTTTATCGTGGACCTTCACTGGATGGTTCAGTCTGTCCTCTTCTCTTGCAGCCTCAGTGCTCTGTTTCCCATGATCCAGTCTGCTGCTGAGGCTTGCTCCTCAGTGCTCCGTTTCCCATGATCCATCCTGCTGCTGAGGCTTGCTCCTGAGCTTTTAATTTGGCTTATTGAGTTTTCATTTCCGACATAATTTCAGTTTGTTTTTTTCCTTCAGCAATTCTATCTCTCTATTGAATTCGATTTTCATATCTTGGATTGACTTCCTTCTTTCATTCAGCCATTTGCATTTGTCCTTCTGGAATATACTCATGCCATCTTTGGGTTATTGAAATATAATTATAATTATTTTGTAAAAAATTCTTTGTCTGGAGGTTCTTCCAGTTTTTTTTTTTTTTAATTATTTGGAGTCCTTGCTATGGGTTTAGTGATCTTTCAGAGAGGTGTCTCATCTCTGTTTTCATGCGTTGTTTGAGTTCTGCACTGGGGCTGACCCATCCGTTTGTTGGCTGAACTCTTTTTTTCTCCTGTAGTTTGTATGAATTCAGGTCTCCCCTTTTCTTTCTGTGGTGGCATTTGCAATGTTGAGGAGGGGACTAAAGTCATAGCAGGGTTGAGGCTCCATTTCCCTCTGCAGGTGTGGTGTTTAGGGCCAGAGATTCTGTCACCAGTCCCTCTCCGAGGTCAGATCTTGTCCTGTGTCAGCTCAGGCCTCCTGCTTGGGTCTGCAGCTTTCACCAAGCCACAGAATTCCCTATGTATCTATAATCTTATCTTCTGTCAGATCTGGTCCCCTCCTGGGCCTGTACCACCTCATGAAGAGAACAGCACACATGGAACTTCCTGTAAGTTCCTTGTTTTTTTTTTTTTACAGCTGAGTAATATTCCATTGAGTTTATACCACATTTTCCTTATCTACTCAGCAATTAATGTATCATTATCATTTGTTTGTTGTCTTATATGATAGGTTTTATAAGCAGCAATCAAAAACTTATAAAAGTTTTTGAAGATTTATTTATAGTTATTTTAGTGTGTGTGTGTTGAATCCCCTGGAGCTAGAGATACAGACAGTTGTGAGCCACCCAACATGGGTGCTGGATCCTCTGCAAGAACAGTCAGAATTCTTAACTGCTGAATCATTTCTCCAACTTTGATGAACTTTTTTTTTTTTTTTTTTTTTTTTTTTTTTTTTTTTTTTTTTTGGTGGTGGTGGTGGTGGTGGTGGTGGGTGCAGGGAGTGTTTGGAGTCAGGGTTTCTCTGTGTAACCTTGGCTATCCTGGAACTCACTCTGTAGACTAGGCTGGCCTTGAATTCAGAAATCCGCCTGCCTCTGGCTTCCTCCCCTGTCTCTCCAGTGGCTGGGATTAAAGGCATGTGCCACTGTTGCCCATCTAATAAACATTTTTATGTTGGCAAATTCTTCAGGCTTCTCCTTGGTCTGGCTGGTTCTTCTTCTCTCTTTAAGGTCCTTGCTCTTCTGTTCCCATACTAGGTGCTCAGGAAATGTCTGAGACTTAGATTGGTTAAAGTTTGAAAAGAGACACCAAGTAAGTTAGACTTTGGCAGGCCTTTGTCCCTTGGGCCCCTCTCTTGGGGTTCATACCCATCCGGCCATCTGATCCTCCTTCCTGTGGTAGGGGCTGGCCTGTGCCCTACAGGGGCCTGTGAGCTTTCTGGGTTGTGATGGGCAGAGTGCCTGGGCAGGAGGAGGTTTTCCTGTAGGCAATCCCCATGGGCTGACTCACTGAGAGCCCGTCCCAGCCCCATGAGACAGGTGCTATTATTAGTCTTGTTCCGGAGGTATGAAAACTGAGTTCAGAGAAGTGATGTGCCTTGCCCAAGGCTACACAGGAAGGGGCAGAAATTCAGTCGATTTGGCTGAAACTGTTTAAAACGTTCAAGTTCTATCATGGCTCTTGAGATCTGCATATCTCTTGGGATGGAGCCCAAGCTTGTCAGTATGGCATGCGGGCTTCTTTGTCCTCCATCTCTTTCGTCTATTAGTGTAACCTTGGAACAGAGCCCGTTTTCTTTGGAACTTGCAATGCATATTCACCTTCCCTGCAATTAGGATGGCAACAGTGTGCTCCTTCAGACTTTCTCAGCCCCAGGTCCTATAGTGTGCTGGGATGCTGAATCAGGAAGCCCCCAGGTTTGCCGGCAGGCCCAGGGAAGTTCAGAGGTGGAAGAGCTTGCCGCCCAGAGTAAGTCGCAGAGCTGGATTCTGCTACCAGATCTTGGGGACTCTGAGGGTCACAGGCATCCCTGGCATGCCCACCCTTGCTATTGTTTTGCTGTTTTAGTCTGGATGGTCTCTATGCCTGTGCACTTCTCCCAGGCCTAATGACATTCAGTTGGGATGCTCCTGAGTTCTCCACCATATTCCAGATTACCCTCACCACCAGGTTCCCAGGACTCTGGTATGGCTCTAATCTAGCTTCCTGGCCTTCTCCCTTGCTGGTAAGACATCCAATGAAATCTGAGGTCTACCCTGTCTTCTTTAAGTGACAAGTTCTGAGTTGGCATTGATCAGGCACAGAAAAGGTGGAACAGGAGCATGAGGGAGGAGCAGAGACCTGCTTCCCTGGGACACACAGCAAGCTAGAAAAGAACCCAGAGACCCATGAGATCCAAATGCTGGTCAGGTGTCCCTTACCCTAGGATGAGGCTTTGTAATTGTTGCCATCCTAGAAGAGGGTACTCAGAAGTTCCTGTCCTTTAATCCTTCTAGAGGCCTGGAGCCAAGGACACTCTGTCTCCCACCCCACCCCCCACCATCCCCAAAGGATGTTCTCAAGATAAAAATATCCTAGAAACATTCCCTGGCATCTGGTGCCCCTTGTCTACCCTGGTGGGGCCACAACAGAGCTCTAGCCCTGGTTTCAACCTCAGGTTCACAGGGCCCTGCCCACTCCTCCTGGTGGTCCAGCACAGCCAGCTGCTGGGGTTAGTGTGTCTCACTCATCTCCAGGCTTACTCAGTCAGAGCTTATGGGACATTCTCTGGGGCTCAGATGCAATAGGGAGCAAGGGGGCTGGGTCTACCCTGGAAAGATGCTGGGTATCTTCCAAGGGATATCCAGACAGAGACCTGGAACCTCTTTTCTGTTCTCAGCTGTCCAGGTGGGAACACATCTGGGGTGTCACATCCGAACCAACCCTCTTCAACACTGGCGAGGACCTTACTTGCTGCTGTGTGGCTGCTGCATGCCAGGAGTGGGAGCTAGGGTTCTGCTTATCCCATGACACTTGCTGAGGTGTGTGGAGTCTGAAGCCAGGGAAGGGCCTCTCTAGATCACCGTTTGCTGATCATGCTGCCTTTTATTCCTTGCTGGGCCAGGCCCTGTTCCCCGCCCTGTGCCTGGCTCTCACTTCCTGGTGGCATGCTCAGTTTCATGGGAATATTGGCTGGAGACCCGCAGTGTCACCTGAGCCTCAGGAAGTACCTGCCTGCTCCAGAGCCTTGGCTCCCAGGCTTAGCATGACAAGAGGCTTGGGCCAGCTGAGCCTTGCCCTTACTGGCTGGCAACTGTTTTGGGCCCAACCCTCAAATCTAGGGAGCCTTGCTCTGTGTTCCCAGGCTTCTAATCTGGGGTGGTGACTACTCCTGGGAATGCACTCCTGGTGAAAGGAGGGGCCAGTTTATTGGTAGGATGCTTTAGCTACTGCAGGGTAGGATGAGGTAGGGGTCCCGGTCAATGTATCCATAAATCTGAGGCCACCACTCCCTGGTTCAGTTACCGTGGGCAAGTCACTTCTTTGTAACAAGCCTCAGTTTCCTTTTATAGAGAGGAACAATCATGAGAGCTGGAGTTGTGGGTCTGGGGCAAGCCCCAGGAGGGAGTCAGCTTGAGAGAGCCTGAGACTAGCCAGGTGACCAACCGGAAGTAGGGAGAACAAACTGTTCACAGCTCTCACCCCTGACTCTCCTGAACTTTCTTCGGCTTCTAGTTGTCCTGTGGTAGTCATCTCCATATGGAGTTCTGATGTGGGTAACTGGAATACAGCCTAACCTCATAGTCTTAATTTCCTGGTATGTCCAGGGGGAGGAACCATCCTTCAAGGCTGGGCTATCATGAGTAGAGGCCACAGATCCAAGCACAGTTTGGACTGACAGTTCACAGGCAGGATGTCCCTGCCAGGGACATTCCCAGTTGTGTGACATTTGTCCCAGTCTCCCGAATCTTGGTTTCTTAGGGTAGAAGGGCCGAGAGGCAAACAGTGGGTGTAAGGCATCACTGAAGATGGAGAGACAGGGGAAGTGACTCCCCCAGGGCCACACAGCTTGTAAGTAGAAGATCCCCGATTAGCATCTAACTCGGTGTCTCCAAAACTACCATTGGTGCTTGCCCCAGAGGCTTAGAATGTGGGGGTGACTCACCAATCATTTCTTCAATCCCAGCCAGAAAAGCCAGTGTGACAAAGCAGACTTGGGCGTCCCCATGAACTCTGCCTGGGAGGCGGAGAAGGTGACAACATCTCAAGGTCCTGGCCTCAGAAGCTCTCAGAGCCCTTTGCATCGTCTTCTCCCCAAGTCCACTTGGCAGATAGGTTGGCAGGCAGGGGTCCCTTTGACAGACGGAAAACTGATTCTGGACACTGTATGATGTGTGTGTGCCCAGGCAAGCTCCTGTCTGCCCCTTTGAAATGGTTCCTGTGCTCCGATTCACTTTCCTATCTGTTCATCTATGCCACTCACCCAACCCCGCCCCCCTGTACTCATTCATTCACTCGCCCACACGCCAACCGTGGAAATACCATCCATCACACTATCCACAGCTGTCTGGGGGTGGTATTGGGGAAGTCTATCAGGAGTAGCTTGAACACAAGCATAGCACCCCAAGCCTCTTCATGACCCTGGAGACATTACCGTTTTTTCTGAAAAGGGAAGGGTAGTCATTCCAGTCCTGTGCCCCCATGAGGATTCTGCAAGATGATGTGTGTGAGGTACTTACCCCATGCCTGGCATGCACTGTGGTTCTCTCCATCATCGGGGGAGGTTTGCTTGTTCTGCCCTGGTCCAGCGGTGGTGTCCTGGTTTGAGCTGCCCTGCTGTGAAGGCATATGGGGTGAGAGTTATGACTTCTGAGCCATCTGAGCAGGGCAGCAACATCTACAGTAACTGTTTAGCTCACTGTAGGTCTAGGAGCGACCAGGGGCCCCATCCCTCCCAGATGGTATCGAGGGCTAGCCACAGCTGCTTGGTTATTCATAAAGACGGCAGCTGCAGCTTGGCACTAGAGACAGCCCCAGGTGTGGTCGAGGTCCGGATGTGTACTTGGATAGTTCACCATCCAGGTGCTTGATGGTGTCTCCTCTCACTCCTTGTTGGTGCTTTCTCCCTACTTACCTGGCGTTGGTATCCATCCAGTAGCCCCAGACACCCCGTCTACCTGACATGTGTCCTCATGCCCCCACCTCCCACACTTACCTACTTTCTACCCCTCTCCCTGCTGACCCTCCCCACCTCACCCCACCCACACACCCATCCGTCCATTCATCTGACCACCAGAACACCCATCGGTCTCATCATCTGCTCTAATTTGTTAGCTGCCCAACCCTTCCATTCATTACTCACTTCCTTTACCCATTCATCTGCTCAGCCATCCATCCACCCACCCACCAAACCACCCAGTATCTGGTCACTCCTCTCTAGACACCCACACATTTGTCAGCCCAGTTTATCCATCCATCTGCTTGACCACCCACCTGTGCATATATCTGTCTCCTCATTCATGTCTCTAGCCCCTCCTCACCCTTCCAGTCTGAGATTTTGCCTTTGTCTTTGCATCTGAGTAGGAACATTTCTCGGGTTCTCTGTGTCAGGGCCTGCAAGTAGCCTCTCTGGCCTTGGAGGCTGACTGGAGGTGACTGTAGGATTAGAGCGACTCTAGGAATGTACAGGCAGCTTCTGGCCCTAATGGGTAGAAACCAGGACAAGAAAATCCAGGTCTTCATAGAATGGGTGGGAGATGAGAGAAAGGGCGAGGCACAATTTGGGGAAGAGGTTCTGTACTGTCTTCTTGCTGGTATGATCATCCCGGAGGGGATGGAAGTTGCGGGTCACAGAGGCTTTGCGGAAGAGAGACACTAGAGGATCTGTGAGGAGAGTCCAAGAGACGAGTTACCAGCACAGGTAGCTTCATGGGAGGCAAGCTGACGAAATCCCAAAGGGGAGTAAACACTGAGGTGAGGCAGAGAAGGAACAGATAGAGAGGGTGAGGGAGGACATGTTATTGATAGTGTTACTGCTGGGGGCGGGCAGGTGACTGGAGCTAGAACAAGCTGGAAATCTAACTGGTTGGAGATTCCCAGCTGAGGATCCAGCCAAGCTGACACATGGAGCACGTGCTTCTCATGCCTGGGGTGGGGAGTGGAGCCATCTACCCACTTAATCTCGGTGGTTTTGGGTCCCAGCCTGCCCCGTGCCTGGGCAGAATGTGGTCTAATGACCAGAGAGCTTTTAGGCTGCAAGAATCAGGGCAAAGACTCTGAATGGTGAGAGCCGGGGGAAGGGAGAGCAGCACTCACCTACCCACCCCTTGGGTTATTTTCCCCAAGCCTAGCATAGGCTTGAAGCAGGAGTCTAGCATATGCACTGATCCTGAATGTTTGCAGGGGATGGGGGCAAAGGTTGTCTGAAGATTTGACCAGGAAATCTGACTTGGAAAAATGGCCAGGGAATCACCTTCTCAGATCTAAAGAAGGAAATATCAGCTGCCTTGACAGCTTCTCATCCCCTGCACACCCATACTGAGTGTTTACCAGCCTCCTTACTGGTCTATGTGCCCCTAGCTCTAGCCAGGCCATCTCTGCAAGTGCCGCTTTCTGTGGCCTGCTACCACAGTTACCTTCTGGGCAGGACCTGGCACAAGGGAGAACTTTGTGCCTACTGCTTGCCTGCTCTCTCATTTCCTTTGTGATGAAGGAGGCAGGGAGCCTCTCATGCTAAGACAGATAGGTAGTGGCTGAATTAGCTGCTCCTGGATACAGTGGGCAAAAGCTCTGTGGTTGATTATTGAAAATGGCCACAGGCACAGGTGGAAGGAAAAGGCCTCAGCCTACCCCACGCTTGCCTTCCCAGCACATGTGACCTCCAAGGGGTCTTTTGATGTGGGAGCTTAATTAGGCATACCACGTCCCTTAAAATTCTGCTGCTGTCTGCCAACTTGGGGGCAGTTTGTATTGTATATTTTATTACCAAATGGGATTGTGGGGTCTGGAGAACTGGTGCTGGAGTATGGTGTCACCGAGTCTGCCCTCAGGACCTGAGGTAATAGATGTTGCTGTCACTTCGGCTTTCCAGTGCAGAAACTCCACTCCCTAGTGCTGTGTGGCCCTTGACAAGTGACTCAATCTCCCTAAGCTTCAGTCTCCTCCCTGGAAAAGGGGTTAACCGTCATGGTCATCACAGGGATTAAATGAGTGAGCATGGGAGACTTTCAGAAGAGCACCTGTCAGGTAGCAGCACTTGAAAGATTTTGACTCTTTGTTCCTCATTCTGGAGGAGCCTGAGGGAGAGGGCTCACCTGGTGTTCCTCTTCCAGGGCTCACATCTTTGCAGTCAGCATCTTGCTGACATTTATAAATATGGGCCCAAGCCTTGTCCCAGTTCCTCCCGGATATTAGCGAAACCTGAGGTGCCCGGAGTCTTGGAGACAGGCATGGGATGTCCTGCTCCATCCGGAGGTACCTCCCAGTGACTCCCAGGCTCCACCCTAGGTTAGGTGGCAGCTCTTTTTGCTCAAAGCTCCAGTCCTGGCCCCAGCCAGTGCTCCAAGCTTACTGGAGGCTGAGAGGCTGTACCTGCAGATGCCAGGACGAGAAGCTGGTCTTAAGCCTGTAGGTCCAGGACAGGTCATTTCCTCCTGTGGGGTCTGTTGTCCACTGTGCCTGGTTTTGCTTTGAGTGCCATCCAGTTGAGACTCTCCTTGTCTAGTTCAGGTACTGTACTCTACCGAGTCTCCCCATTCCCTCTTGGCAGTGCCCCGAACTCCCACCGGCCAGCCTGGGCCTTGCTAACATGGTTCTTGCTGTTGGCTTGTTCCTCCTTTAGCCTCAGCTTCTCCACCTATGAAGGGGATACCGGACTCTTTTCTTACTTAGGCCTCTTCAAGTGAAACAAATTCTCATTCCTTTTCTTCCCTAGTCTCTGCACAGCCCATTGAGCACCAGCCGGCCAGCCTGCTTGTCCCCTGCTGAAACTCTGCCCTCTGGTTCTCAGAGACCTTTAGCACCTTCTTGCATAAGGCTTGACACTTGGTCTGTCTGTGATGCTTCTTTCTGCTTCTGGGTCTTCCTTTTGGGTCTGTCTTCATCAAGCCCCAAGTGAGGGGCGTCCACACCCTAGGGCTCTGTCTGCTTCTGATGCTCACGCATACTCTCTTAGTGTTTGGGAACAAGTGAATTCACTCAGGATCCGTTTCTGGCTCAACGTATGGAACAGGCATAAACTTTAAGTTGATTTTCTCTGTGGTGTGGGTGGAATATCAACAGAAGTGGGCGTTCTCAGGTCTGTGACGATGCCTAGGTGGCTCTAGGAATGGCTGCGGCATGGGAGGGTTGGGCCAGAAGCAAGGCTGCTTTCCTGGAGCAGGGTTCTAGACTGGGATCCCCAGTCTTTTGATTCTTGTGATTCTGTTCCCTGCAGGCCAGCTGCTGCTCATAGCTCGAGCCAGAACCTCCATGACCCGCTGGACGTCCCTCAAGGCCTCTAGGCCACACAAGCCTGGCTCCAGGGATCTGGCAGCCTCCCCACGGCGTCTGAGTACCCCAACCTTGGCCACCTTCCCTTGGAAGGCTGAGGAACCCGGGGCTGAGATGTCTTCCCAGAATGGTTCCCGGGTTCCTCAGCCCCGCCAACCCTCTGCCTCCTGGCCTAGACAGAAACAGCATCCAACATTACAGCTCCGAGCCCCAGCTACACAGGCCCATGGTGAGGTGGTCAACTGATACAGCTGTAGGGGAGGATGTCAGACTGAGGACAGGTGGTCCTGTAGAGCCTGAGGTTACATGGTAGGACACTTTGCATTAGACATGAGGTTTAGATCTTGGCTCTCCTGTTGGAGACCGTATGTCTTGGCTGGGAGTACCTTTACCCTTTAGAAGCCCTCCATGGCCATTAGAGGATGACTTGAGGCTCCTGGCTGTGTTTGCCGCATGCCTGAAAAACTCCTTCCGTGGCTCTCAAGCTTCATGGCTGTGTCTGTGTCTGCCAGGCTGCAGGACTCAGTAGCACTGCGGCTCATGACAGAGACTCCGGGAGCCCTTCCTGAGCTGTCTGGTCCACTGGTCTCTACCCATGCCTCTGTGTTAGTGGCAGAGTCTGCAGGCCATGTCCCTCTGAGCCTCTGATGTAGATGTAGCCAGAGATGGTGCTGTCTAGATGGGGTTGAATTCCAGCATTGCTATTTCTGCTTACAGGCATTGGGCAAGTGTCTTCCTGTTCTGAGTTCTGAAAAATGGGGCAGAGCCACCCTCAAGGGTCCAAGGGCAGGAAGTTTTGATAGCATCCAGCCTGCCCCAGGTGCCCAGCTACCCTGGGATCTTCTGGGATCTCTGTCTTCCTAGTGATGTCAGATGATCGAGGGCTCTGAGGCTTTATTGGGCTCTAAATTGACTCGTCATTGGGTAGGTCTTGGGGTGGATGGCATCCCTGTGATGAGGAGACACGGCATGTTCAGCTCATCAGTGTTCTGCTACAACAGTGGTCACTCACTTTCAGCTCAGCCTAGTTGAGACAGGCTAGAGTCTACAGGGCCAGGCATGCTGTGATCCCTGGGTTAGCCTAGCACCAGCCATTGTGGAGCAGCGGGGGGTGTATAAAGCCTGGGCCTGAGAAATGGGTTTGCTCTGGCCATCACACCATTCTTCAGGCCTTCCCTGGGAGGACTGTGTGCTAGGCTGGCCCAGAGTTATGGTGTTCCCTGTAGGAGGTCATGGAAGCAAGTGACACTTGTGGGGGCTGTGGTCTTATGGTCCACAGCGGAGATGGGAGAAGATGTCTGTTCTGAAGTTAGGGCAACCCTAAGAGATTCAATCTGGCTGTCTACTCTAGAGCTACCCTTTATATCATATGACCCCACAATAGAAAAGATATGGGTGTAGCCTAAGGGTGCTTAGTGGGTGCTCTGGGATTCTAGAGGATGAGCAGAGTGAGCACTGAGTGTCAGACATAATGAGGCTGGGGGCTTGGCAGCTGTTTAGACCTGGGGTAAGGCAGTGGGCGATATAAATGGACCGATGTGAGGGAGCTGGTCAGTATTCCACATGAGGATCTGTGCTGGAGTGTGCAGTGTGTGGGTCAGGACCATGTGTGCATTACTTCTAGGGCATGAGGAAGTCTGTCATGACATCATGAGAACAGAGTCTGGTGTACAGCAGCATGGCTGTGGGAGAGGGTGTGGGGGGATCATGGGGGGAGTACATGGAGCCTTTGTGTGAGAGAGAGTGGGGGTGGAGCATGTGTGTGTGAGAGAGAGTGGGGGTGGAACGTGTGTGTGAGAGAGAGAGAGTGGGGGTGGAGTGTGTGTGTGTGTGTACGCGCACGTGCGCGCGCACATACACACACACTTAAGTAGGGAGCAGGTGTGGGGGGCAAGGGAGTGTGAGGGGTGTGTGTGTAGACAGCAGGGGTGGGATGGGGAAGTGTGAAGGGGTGTGAAGAGGAGAGCTTGTGTGTGTGTGTGTGTGTGTGTGTGTGTGTTGGGGATCACGTTCGGCTGGGTAACAAGGCGGTAGGACTGCCTTACTGACCTTGTGGCTCCCAGGGTCAGTTGGCTCTAAGTAGGGGAAGGATGGGATTCGACTTGGTGCCTTTCAGGCTTCTGGTGCCTGTCATGGGGGGCTGGGAGGTAGGCAGATGAAGTGAGGCTGGTGAGATGACCCCTGCCTTGGTCCAGGCTGGAGGTGACCAGGGTTTGGGCTACAAGGGTCAGAGAAATATAAATAAATATGTAGTGAAAGCAAAGCCTTTGGGATAGGAGCTAAAGAGATGAGAAGAAGCCAAGGTTTCTGGCTGGAGCTTCTGGGAGCCCAGGGAGACTGTTTTCCAAGCTGTGAAGGAGGACTGAGAAGCCGGCTTCAAGTGGGAGGGAAGACGGGGGATCTGTGGTGACTAAAGGGAGGCTGTGTCTGTCAGTTACTGTCATGGACCTGGATACCTGCCCAGACAGACCTACTGTCCTCTCTTTTGCAGAAGTGCCCCCACCTGGAGTCAGCCTGGGGGCAGGCCAGGGTCCACCAGACCCCGGGATGACCGCAGCCAGTCGGGCTAACCCCTACAGCATCGTATCATCAGAGGAGGACGGGCTGCACCTGGTTACCATGTCAGGCGCCAACGGTTTTGGCAATGGCAAGGTGCATACACGGCGCCGGTGCCGCAACCGATTTGTCAAGAAGAACGGTCAGTGCAACATTGAATTTGCTAACATGGATGAGAAGTCACAGCGCTACCTGGCTGACATGTTCACCACGTGTGTGGATATCCGCTGGCGCTACATGCTTCTCATCTTCTCTCTGGCCTTTCTTGCCTCCTGGTTGCTGTTCGGCATCATCTTCTGGGTCATTGCTGTCGCCCACGGAGACCTGGAGCCAGCCGAGGGTCGTGGCCGTACACCCTGTGTGCTGCAGGTCCATGGCTTTATGGCAGCCTTTCTCTTCTCCATTGAGACACAGACCACCATTGGCTACGGGCTACGCTGTGTGACTGAAGAGTGCCCGGTGGCCGTCTTCATGGTGGTGGCACAGTCCATTGTGGGTTGCATCATTGACTCCTTCATGATTGGTGCCATCATGGCCAAGATGGCACGGCCCAAGAAGCGAGCACAGACTCTGCTTTTCAGCCATAATGCCGTGGTGGCTCTGCGTGACGGCAAGCTCTGCCTCATGTGGCGTGTGGGCAACCTGCGCAAGAGCCACATCGTAGAGGCCCACGTGCGAGCCCAGCTCATCAAGCCCAGGGTGACAGAGGAGGGTGAGTACATCCCACTGGATCAGATCGACATTGATGTTGGCTTTGACAAGGGCCTAGACCGGATCTTCCTGGTATCACCCATCACCATCTTGCACGAGATTGATGAGGCTAGCCCACTGTTCGGCATTAGCCGTCAGGACCTCGAGACAGATGACTTTGAGATTGTGGTCATCCTAGAAGGCATGGTAGAGGCTACAGCCATGACCACACAGGCTCGCAGTTCCTACCTGGCTAATGAGATCCTATGGGGCCACCGCTTTGAGCCGGTGCTCTTCGAAGAGAAGAACCAGTACAAAATTGACTACTCACACTTCCACAAGACCTACGAGGTGCCATCTACACCCCGCTGCAGCGCCAAGGACCTGGTGGAGAACAAGTTCCTCCTGCCCAGTGCCAACTCTTTCTGCTACGAGAATGAACTGGCCTTCCTGAGCCGGGATGAGGAGGACGAGGTGGCTACAGACCGGGATGGCCGCAGCCCTCAGCCTGAGCATGACTTTGACAGACTGCAGGCCAGCAGTGGTGCCCTGGAGCGGCCCTACAGACGGGAGTCAGAGATTTGAGTGCCCTTGGCTTAGATGCAGCACCACCCTGACCACAATAGGTCTCATGTCCCTTGGGGACCTGCGTTTGAGCAGAGCAGGCCAAATGCCTCGGGTCACAGACTCAGTAGCATCTTAGTCTTTTTCATGTTTTTTCCGCAATAGCTTGGGAAAGTTGGCGGGAGAGGGAATGGCCAGAATGACCAGCTCATGGTCTCAGAGGTTGATGTATACACATGGGCAAGGAGGTGACTTCTTGGGGTAGGGTTGCACAGGAGTTGGGGACTCTGCTGGAGACCTCGGGAGCAGGTCCCAGCCCTGGTGGGAGGAGGCTGGGTATGTACACTTCATTGGTTTTTAACTCGGGTAAGACTGTTTACAAACAAAAAACAAAAAAAACCACAAAACGCAAGAAAACACTAACAGGTGGTTCAATTTTTAAAATTCATGGTGTGGGGACAGTTGGAATTCTCCTCAGCGCTGCCAGACAGGCAGCTGGACAGAGAACCCTGAAGGTTCTCAGAGGTTTGGCTTCTCCCTCACGTGGGCCAGGGCCCTGCAA
The DNA here is from genome assembly GCF_011762505.2 of Arvicanthis niloticus. Lineage (NCBI taxonomy): Eukaryota > Metazoa > Chordata > Mammalia > Rodentia > Muridae > Arvicanthis > Arvicanthis niloticus. Next base: position 60,511,131 of record NC_047663.1, on the reverse strand, counting down.
GTTGTCATTCTTAAGGATGAATCAGGCTGCTTGTGACCATGTTAACGATCCTAATAAAGTGTCTGGATGTCTCTGGGGGTGGGGCCCACTAGGGTGAATCTGGCTTGCTCTTCTGTTTGACGATGTACCTCAGCTGCCTCAGGGCTGGGTTTAGATCCCCCCTCCCCAACTCCGTGCTTCTGTTGTGCTTCACTCCCTGTCTGCCCCAGGTCTCCACCCCTTGCAGCAAGGGGCATAGGAAACACCAGAGTGGGTGCTTCTTAGAAAAGGACACTCAGGAAATTAGCATGGGGTCTGGGTCCCACATTCCCCGGAAGTGGGTCAGCCCCACCCCGCAGCTGGACTCACAGCTTGGGTTGTGCCTTAGAGACTCTGGTTGTCTGGCTTCTGTCATTTCTGGTTTTCTCAGACTTGTTTAATCTTCCCCTACTGCCCCTAACTCCACTCATGAAACCCCCACAGGCCGCTCTGAAGTTGCAGAGACCTCTCTGCCCTCTCACAGCCATGTCCCTGCCTGTCTTGTCTCACACTCCTCGGGCAGGATGAGGAAGCCCTGCTGGCCCCAGCCAGTCATCTCCTGCTGGAAGTCAAGAGTCTAGGAGAGGAGAGAAACACCCCTCTCCCCAGCCCCATCCCACACCAGCCCCCTGCCACCATAGAAATGACCAGAGAAAATGTCATAAAACAAAGAATTTCTGTCTAACCTTTAGGGACCTGTGGTGGAACTTTTCCTTCCTGAGGCCCATGGAGTCTTCCCATAGTGCCCAGTCAGGGAGACCTGAGGTGGGCTTGCTCCCAGGCATCTAGCTTAAGATTCCATGCTAATTTCTAACCTAGGAGATCCCCTAGGACCTGCTACAGAGGCATGAGCTCCTTTGTGTTCTTGGCCAGACCTCTGCCACCAAATCTCACTGACTTTTCTAGCTTTGGCCCTGAGGCCTAAGGGTGCATTCAGCCTGGGAGTGCATGCCTGTCACTCACCTCTCTAGCCAGTTGTCAGGGCTAGGGAGGGGCAGAGGGTGGGTCCTGGCTACTGGGTGCCACTGTGGGAGCCTGGGCACCTGTTATTCTTTCTGTGTAGATGGGCCTGTATCCAGAACAGGGTCTAGGGGCTTCTGGTCTCCCAAGGCCTGCTCCCAGCTCATCTCAGTGGCCTGAAGCATTCAGAACTCTAGCCAGCCCATCCTCCTCCAGTCCCAGGCCTGGCAGAATGGTCCAGTCCCTGGGCCCTGCTGGAGAGCAGCTCAAGCTGCCTTTCATCTCTGCCAAAGGCAGGCAGATGCTGTATTTTCAAATTCTCCTGCCCTCTTTTTTCCTCTTTCCCTGTATTTATTTATTGCTTGTGCTAAAGACCAAACTAGCCCCCCTCTTTAGTGTACCTAATGGGGGAGGCCACTGAGAGGGGAGCTATGTGCCTGTGCCAAGCAGGAAAGCTTGGCCCCTGGGGAGTGCATGAGAAGGAAAACCAGGGTGTGTGTGCACACATGTACAGACGTGCTCGCACCATTGTCTCCCTCTGTGTGATACTTGGTATACAGGTATATGGTATACACAGGTGTTTGTGTACAGGTAGTCTGTGTCTGCCCACAGGTATGTGTGTGCTTGTTTTTTTTTTTTTTTTTTGTTTGTTTGTTTGTTTTTTGTTTTTTTTTTAATTCGGGTAAGGTGGGTTTAGTGCTCACCAACCTGAACTGGTCAGGTTGGATGCTGGCCACAGACACGATCACCGTCAGACTTGAATTCCTGCCCTGCCCTGGTTATGCAGGCTGTACGCAGTGTGCATCAGTCTGAGGAGTCTGATGGTAAGTAAGGCTCTGCAGCAGATCCTGTCGGAGGCCATGGATGCATCTGTGTGTGTGTGAACATGTATGAGTGTGTGGAGGTCCCAGGATGTGTGTATGTGAATGTCAGTGGCATGGGTGCTGTGTGCAGCATGAGAGAGAGAGAGAGAGAGAGAGAGAGAGAGAGAGAGAGAGAGAGCGCTGCACAGGAAGAAACAGCTGCCCTGAGCCCATCTGGTGCTGTGCACCTGGTCCTTGTCTAGCCGAGGGCCTGGGGGCAGAAGAACACACCATAGGGAGGCCCTTGTATGGGTATCTGCCCTGTGTGAGGTCATAGAATGTTAAATCTATTTTAAATGGTGAAACTGGAGAATTTTCATGTTATTTTCAATACATAGTGGTATCTAAAGATGTAGGCAACGAGACTAGACCACATTAAATGCATTTTGATCTCTTTGAATGCTATCGTGTTGAGATGTGTGTCTCACCGTCCTCTGCCTGCCTCTCCCACGTGCCGAGCAGTTACACTTCCTGGGGCCCCTGCAGATGGACCATGCACAGGGCTCCCTGGGGCTTGTCCTCAGGGGCAGAGAGGACATGACAGCAGCATCACTCCTCTCAGACCCCAGGGCAGTCATTCAGTCTTTTCCACGGACACTCCCCACCTCTCCACTCACTGCCTCTGCCTCATTCTTTACCTCTTTCTTCCCTGACCTCTTTCCTTCCGCACAGGAGCACTGAGCATCATCCATTCCTACAGCCATGTCTAGGGCACTCCCAGAGCTCCTTCGGATAGAGGAAGCCTAGCCCTGAGATGGGCAACCTTGTTTACTCTACAAGAGGGGAGAAGAGGGTTGGGGACTTAAAGAAGCCCTTCCCCAGCACAAGTCAAATTGATGACACAATGAGGGTGGGGTTGGAGCTGAGAATAGAATGCAGACAAAGGCTGTTGGTAGGACTTGTATCAGTTTGGTTTCTGGAAAGTGTTTTCATTGTGTCAAAGCTTCAGACTCTGGGATCTCTATGGCCAAAGCCTGTGCTTTGGGAACACCTTCCTTTGTCCAAATGGTTTCAATGAGTAGATGGATCTCTAATCCTCTACCTCAGCACAGGACCTAGGAGCCCTGCCTTCTGCAGCCTTACATGATTCCAGATGTGCAGAGAAGGAGAGATGTGTTCTCTAGCCCCTGGGATAGTGGTCTTGGGGAATTCCAGCTGTGATTCCCTATAGCAGGTCCACTGGAGTAGGGATGAGATGAGGTGGACAGGACTCTAGAGCTGCTGGCTTGATCAGGTAAGGCCCAGAGCTCTGGAGTTCTGCTGGGATTCTTCCACCAAGATCTAAGCCAGTTGCAGCCAGAATGTTGTGACCTTATTCTTTGTACACAAGCCTCCCCTATAATACTGACCAGTGGGTCTGGGCCCTGCCTGTGGGTTGGTCCTGGCTGCTACACATTGCTTAAATTTTGGGTCCCCCTGAGCTTGCAGTTTCTTGGTATTCCTTCTCCTGGCTGTGCTGATGCCCTAAAGGGTCTTAGGTCAGATTTCAGGCCACCCGACTGCCAGGGGACTCATCCACTTCAATCTCACCATCAGCGAGACTGCTCATGGCCAGTTTGTAGAGATCTTGAAAGAGTAGGAGGAAGAAAGAACCATCACTTAGCATTAAGTGCTTTGATTTATGCTGGGGCTCTGGGCCCTGTGCTCAGCATACTTGAGGGCAGGTACAACAGTTGTACTTGAATGGTATGGTCAAGGAACAACTTACTTTCCTGCCCTCTCAGGAATAAAATGGGTCACCTTGGGATTTGTATTCAGACAGGCTGAACTGAAGTAGCTGGCACTTGGTCATGATTGGGGACAGAGTGCCTACTAAATTGAAGTGTATTGCCTGGAAGTCTGTGTTGATACTAGCCATGCTCTGGCAGGCCAATCAGAAGGCATCATTTTTGCATGTTAGAGGAAGTGTTTCAAGAGGATTAGAACTTGAACAAGATCACTGGAGGACAGTTATATGAGATGGGATGTAGCTAAGCCTCCGGCCCAAGCTGTCTCCATGTTGGGGCAATCAACCCAAGACACTCCACACTTGGTCTACTGGTGGCAGGGGCAGTAGCCAGCCTTTGTCAGCTGATGCACAGCCTGGTGAGCTCTTAGCCCTAAACTATCCTGTTTACTGTGGTGGAGACCCCTAGGACTTGAGAGAACTGTGCATGGGTGTTTTCTTAGCATGAGAAGACACATTAGAGTCTTTCACTTATTTCTTTAGAGTCTTTCACTTTATTTCTTAGCCACAATGGGAATTCCAAGGACACAGCTTATTCTACTGTAATACACCCTCCATCCAGTCCCAATATGGTCTCCTCCCAGCTTCCTGCCGCACTGAATGTAAAGTCTCAATTGGTCCTTGCTACTGGGTCCTGTGCGGCCCGTGCTTCCTGTCCCTGTTCAGTTTCCCTTCCCTCTCCTGCCCATCTGCCCCAGGCTTCCCACCTCTCTGTAGGTTTTTAAACCTTTGCATAAACAGCTTCCTTTTCTGATTTCTTTTTAAAAATTTCAAAATTACATTATTAATTAATTAATTGTGTGTGTGTGTGTGTGTGTGTGTGTGTGTAGGTCAAAGGACAACTTGACAGTCAGTTCTCTCCTTCCATGAGGACAGTTTGGGTTGTCAGGGTTGGCAGTCAGTGCCTTGGCCTGCCCCCTTCTCTCATCTTGGCAAATAAATGAAGTTCCCCCTCCTCTTCCTGAGCAGATATGATGGACATCTGAGTCTCCCTCTCTAGCCACGACAGCTTTACCTGTGTCACTGGGGGAGACTGGAACTCTCCTCTTTTGGGTTTTCTTAGTCTAGAAACTGACTCAGAAGGTATCTAGAGGATGATTTTTTTTGCATCTGAGAGAATAGCAGCAGGGTGGGCAAGCTGTAGATTCCGGAAGTTTCCAGGAGAATGGAGATGGAGGAGGGCAAGACAAAAGGCCATGTTGTGTGAGTTAGCTGGGGGTAGCACTGAACAGCAGCAGATGGAGGTCAGCCAGCAGCAGTGGCACAGTGGATAAGCAGATGCATGCTGGGAAAGAAGCTGTAGAAAAGCTTCCCAGAGAAAGCCCAGAGTGTCAGAAAAAGCACATCCAAGTTTTTGGCTATTATCTGGAAAAAGAGAGAGAGAGAGAGAGAGAGAGAGAGAGAGAGAGAGAGAGAGAGAGAGAGAGAGAGAAAGAAGAAGAAGAAGAAGAAGAAGAAGAAGAAGAAGAAGAAGAAGAAGAAGAAGAAGAAGAAGAAGAAGAAGAAGAAAGAATAAAAGTTACAATTTTCTGAATAACTCTAAAATGTGGGCAGTTCTCCTTAGCACTTCAGGATGGAAGCGCTCAGAGAGTTTGCTCTCAGGGAGGGGCTTCCGGGAGGGACAAGTACATGATCTCATTGAGGGGATAATTAGTCGTTCTCTTCCCTTAGGTATTTTCAGGTGAATCAGATTTCCTGGGGTGGGGCTGGGTGAACTCCTGCCCAGGTGATTGACAAGCCCATCTGGATTGACTCCCAAGGAAGACTATAGTATATACTGTTTAGAGAAGCTTACATTGCCAGGTCTCTGCGCTAGGCCAGAGGTAGAGCTTTGATTCTATTATTTTGATCATGAGGAAGTAATTTTGCCTTAATGAGGCTCAACAAAATCCAAATAGGCCCATCTTTTTATATGGTAATTAAAATTCTAAAAGGTGGCAAAGCTGGTGTTTCTCTTTCTAGAGCTTCTGGGGATATGGGGCATGGGTCCTAAAGTAGAGCCCAGGAAGTGGGGTTCATCCTCAATGGCTTCAGAGGTTGTTAATCTCTGTAACACCTGGGCTTGTTCATTGTCTGCCCTAGGGCTATTAAGTTGGTCAGGGTTGGGATTCTTTGTCTCTTGGTCTCCTAAGGTCCCTAGGGCCAGACATGGGTACAGTACACCTTTATGTGTATGTGAACAGATGAGGCCTGCAGCCTCTCATCTCAGCCTCCCATCTACAGAGAGGGCTTTGCACCCCCTCTCGTGACTCAGCCTAGACAAAGCCTAGCCATCAGCCACCTAGAGAAGGGAAGGACCTTGCCTGAGGTCAGAGGTGGCTGAAATCTGGAGGCAGGATTAGAGGTCAGAGTTGGCGTGGAACAGGTGGGCTTTGTGCTAGGTGGAATTTGGGCTCAGGAAGCCCCTGTGCTCTTTCTTGATCTACTCTCCTCCTTAGGAAATGCAGAAAAGGCTCATTGCCTGTCACTCTGGGCACTGTTCTCTCCGTACAAGGAGAGAAGCTCTCTGACCATCCTTCCTACAAGTGTTTGTAAGCTGCCACTGTCTCTTGGGAAACCAGCCAGGCTCAGCCCTTGCTGTGCAAAGATTTTCACTCATGAGATTGAGGAGGTAGATGTTGAGTTAGAATCCTGGTCCAAGTCCCCTAGAAGTGAGGATTCTGATTAATGGAGTACTGACCAAGGAAGGGCAAGAGGGACATACTATAGGTAGGAGAGGAGTGTGTGTCCAGCAGCAGCCAGCAGCAGCCCAGCTTGACAGCTCCTCCCTAGAGTATAGAGGCCATCAGGGGCAGTCCCACCTCCAAGGGAATTGGGGTTTGTAACCTTCAGGTCAGCCTTTGGCTATAACTACCCCAAGAGTTCTGTTTCTGAGCATGGTGGTCCCTGTCCACTGAAGGTGAGTTTCCTGAGAAGGGTAACTGAGGACAGGTGCTCCTTTGAGAAGGGGACATGGCTAGAACACATAGCCTAGAGCAAGGCAGTACTGGGAGGCCTAGCTAGTTACAGGAACCAAGGTAGGCCTCTCCAGGGAAGTGACGATTCCTCTGCGGTCTGAGCAGATATTTGCAAGATGCATGGGAAGGGGGTTTGTTTCTAGGACAAACTTTACACAAGCAAAACCTATAAGAAAGAGTAAAGGGAAGCAAGATTGCTTGGGCTGGGTTCGGGCAGGTCACAAAGAGCCCAGCGGGCCCCAGAGGACCCCATGGATACCCACACGAGACTCCACACATAGCACTCAGGTTCCTGAGGGTGCTACATAAGTGGCCATCAATACAATGTAGGACACAGGATGCCATGAGGACCATGCCGGGCCCAGCCTTCATCTCCACCAATCTCTCTTAGCCCTCCACACACCATGGTTGCTTTGTACTCTTGAGATGTCATCGTCCTTGAAGAAACTTATGTTCTCCTGATTTTTGCTGGGTCTCAGTGCTCTGAAGGACAAAAGCACCACAGGAGACAAGAGGTGGGCTATTGTTCCAAGCTGGATGGGAGGCAAGCACCTGGGATGGGAGCAGGGAGGCTGAGACCCTTGGAGAGCCAAGAGGCTCTGGGGGGTACAGGGAAGCAGGCTGTACCATAAATGCTAGACCCAGTTTAGGAATTCACTGCTGAATGCTTTAAAAATGTCCTGTGCCCTGTGTCATTTGTTTAGAATAACACTTTGAAGGACTTACGTCAGAAAGAGTGCCCAGGCTTCCAAAGGGAAACCCATGTTACTGGAACACAATTTCAGCATCTGATGAATCCATTTATGGTGCGTTGTGTTTCTTGCTAACAGCTGGCCAGTAGGGTGTGCCACACTGGTCTCTGCTTTCCTTAAGGTAAATACAACCTCTCTTCGGATGCAGCCTAAGAAGGCCCAGGCATCCACATGCTTTCTGCTCTGTGGGTGACAAAATTGTAGGTATCTCTGCAGTCAGTGCCTGTGTCTGGTGACCAAACTCAATGAATGAGTTCTCTGCCTCAATCTTCTTCTATGTGGAATGGAGCTATGATCAACATAGCGTGTGAGGACCTCATGAGTGACCTGCCTTGACCCAGAGACACTGCAGGTAACAGTACCCAGCACCCACAGGACTTCATTAAGCACAAACTCCCATGTCCCTGGCAGGGTGGCAGGATGGCACTGGGCTAGTGCCGGGTGAGTTTGAGGTGCAGAGAGAAGGCAAACCCAGCTGAACTACTCAGAGTCAGAGACAAGGATCAAATTCAGAGGTAGTAGACAGGGCTGGGGCTGGGATTTGAAATAGCTCAGCCATGGTTTCTAAAGGACAAGCTGCTGAATGACCTGGATGGATGAGGACTAGTCTTGGCTGAATGATGGCCTCTGGACATTCCAAGATGTCCAAAAATGGCACAGCCACCTTGGAAGTCAGTTTGACAGCCCCCTCCTTCTCCCTCCCCTTTTCCCTTCTCCCTGTCTTTCTTTTTTCTCTCCTCCTTTCCCTCACCCATCTGGGGTGGAGCCCAAGGCCTGAACGTATTAAACACAAGCCCTACCACTAAGTCACACCCACATCTGACGTGACCTGTCCTCCCTCCCTCCTTTATTTCCTTCTGGCTCTTTCTGTATCCTTTTGTTTCATTATTTGCTTATAGTTGGCTACTCTGATTTCCAATAAAAACGCCATTTCAGAATCAACATCGCACTTACATACATGAATTTGTTTTTCCTCAAAAAATAATCTGATGTTTAAGTTTTTTCTATTTCAATGTAATAATGAAAATCTTCACAAATTAAATGATGTGGTGACATCAATCAGGAGCATGAAGTTGAATGGGGAACGGCCACAGTTGGGGCAACTGTGAGTTCAAAGACTGTGCGTTACAACACTGTGTCTCTCGGGAAAGAGGTTTGTTTTGGTGTTTTTTTTTTTTTTTTTTTTTATCCATCGTGATCAAACAAATGTTCTTGCCCAAGGACAATTCTAAATTGGCTGCAATTTCACCACAACTGATTATATTTACAAACAACCATCCATGAGCATATATCCTCAAGATAAAGATAACACGAAGAATTTATAAATGGAGACGCACGACACAAGTTTTGAAAGCACACTGAGCCACATCCTGAGTCCAATTTATTTTTAAATTTCAACTGAGCTCTCACTGGTGTAAGTTATTTGATGCCTGCTAATGTGAGTCTGTGGGGTTTCTTAGTGCATCTTGGCAAGGAGTCCAGAGAACTGTATCGGAGTGTTACTACAGGGCACACCTCAGCCTGATGACCTTTATCGGGTTTGATGCCATTTCGAGCTCAGCTAGGAGGTGGCTGTTTTCAGGTTCAAAAAATTTGGCACTGATGTGGATTCAGATGTCACGCAGGGTACTCTTCAAGCAGAATGCTTTGCTCCATATCTATAAAATATATTTAATATATGAATTATATATACGACACCTCGGTGAGTTTCTCAGGCTGCCTTTCAATCTCTGTAGTCTCACTGACGTCAGAGGCTCCACACTTAGCCTTCTGCTACACTCCATGGATCAAAGCCATGCTCCCACCTGAAGACCACAGCACTCCAGAGCAGCAGGCTGCCCTAGTTCCGCAGCCAGCATCACATTCCTGCAGAGGCTCCTCTGCGCAATATCCAGGTCCTGCCACTCCTGACAGGTGAGGCCCACAGCTGTGTCCTCAAATGATACTGACCCCATTTCCAGCTTCAGGGACATTCAGCTTCACAGGGAGCTGTGGCTCTCTCTCTGCAACACAGGACGACAGTGGCTACAACAGAACCTCCCGCTTGCTCAGCAGAGAATGAATGTGGCAAAAATGCCCGAGATCTGGCAGTTTCTTAACAAACTCAGACGTAGGCTGTCTTCTCAGATCAACTCAGCCGTGGTTTTTTGAGAGAAACGTCAGTATGCACAGGCACAGGCTTGAGTGGGTGTTTACGGCAGCTGTATTTTGACTAGTTTTGGAGGCGAGCCCCTTGCCTAATGAGTGAGCACTGGGCAGACAATGATTCTTACCCATCCTTGACCTAAGACAGTATCTCCAGCTCCAGAAAACAAACATCCAAACAAGAGAATTACAAGAGAAAATCCATTTGAGTGATTGTGTAGAGCTAGGGATGAAACCTGATTGATATTTGCTTTTAAGACAGCTAATGACAAATTGTCTAAAATGATAGAACTTACACTGTAGGTGTGGGTAGGTGAATTCCTGGACAGTCATTCACTGGAGGTGTGTGAGTCTGTGAAGGCAGTAGAGGCAGAGGGATATTTCTACAGGTCCATCAGAACCCCAGGGCTAAGGCTGCTTTTCTCCCCTGGTATGAGGAAGGACCATCTTCCTTCATGTTAAAGGAGTCTGTGGCCTGTGAGTATAGGAACAGGCAAGACACAGTATTGTCTTCCACTATTACAGCTTCTCAATATTTTCAGCTTGGAGAATCAGGGTGTCAGGTTGATGTATGTATTTTTACATCGACATGTCCTTAACTCCTTCCTGGCTAACCAGCCTTTGGCCCATTCCATGATGGAATCTTATGAGTAACAAGAAAAAAAAAAAATGGGTACCATAGGATGCTCTTGAAGCAATGAAGTGGAATGAGAAAAGCCAGACTTAGTGTGTATCTTGCTGTATTCCATTATATGGCCATCAAGTGACATTCTGAAGAGTACACAGTTGCAGGCCCAGAGCACACACTCAGGGAATGGGCTGGGGTATGCAGGACTGGATTTGTGTGCAGGAGGAGACATGGAGATGGACAGAAAGTGTCATGTGTTTATATGCTTCAAAGCTCACAACACTGAGTATTTGCACATGGCATCTGACTCTTTTTTTAAAGGGGAAAGAAAAAAGTAACCAACAGAATTTGTGCATAGAGACACCTGTGTGTGAATTCAGCCAGTGGAGCAGGTGTGAAGGTGGAGACTGGGACAAAAGTGTGGATGGACTGAATGAGGGATGTTAAAACCTCATTAAGATGCTGAATGTGGTGGCTAAAGCCTGTGATATCAGCACTTAGAAGGCTGAGGCAGGGGAATTTTACTGTGAGTTTCAGACTATCTGAGCCAAATAATGAGGTCCTTTCTAAAAAGAAAAAAGTAATTAAAAATGCATAGTGGGGTTCAGTAAAGAGGCTGACGAGCACAGTGTGTCAGGGTCTGCTGCTCAGTGGCGGGGGTGGGGGCACTTGGGGGAGATGGTCTGGGCTCATAGCTGCTTCCTGTCTGGAGCCTTCACCCCATCTCCACCTTTCAGATACATTTACCGGAAATGTGAAAACCTTGCAGTGTCTGGAGGCTGGGTATGACAGTGTCATGGTTGTAGGGATGGTTACTGATTAGACTGAGACAGATAGAGAGAGATCGCCAGAAAGGACAGGTAGACAGGCAGGTGTCTTTGAGAGAGTAAAACCCATGTCCTGATGGTTTCCTCAGTGTCATTGGATTTGTGTTGCCTGCATTTCCTCTTCAGAGCTGCAGTGTGTTCCTCATAGGGCTCCCTGGATCAAACACCCACCTTTACCATTCTCTTCACTGGTACCTGTCCCAGAGTGGACCCTGGAGACCAGTGTGAAAGTATCCTCTTGACCCTCCAAGGCTAGACACAGTACCTCCCTCAGATGGCCTTTGTGCAAGCCCAGTCAGCAGAGTATCTGAAGCCTTCCTGTACTTGTACTTGTCTGGAGTGAGAAGTAGGTGTGGCAGTCATGTCGTGTGAAGACCTACAAGGGCTCTGAACTCACCAGTGACGCTTTGTGTGTTCCCATGGGGATGATGACTGTTGCTTTCTAAGTGTTGAACTTGGCCACGGGTGAGAAACTGACATTCTTACCTCAGCATCTGTGGAAACGCCCTTGGCTGAAATGACACAGATGAGTGGACGGAGGACTCTACATTGTGTTACTGTGTAGGGAGCTTAACCAGTGAGGGGCTGGTGTACAAGAAGCATTTAGAATAGAAACTCTTAGAGCCTGAGCCTCCCCCTACTTGAATCATTGTCTCTCCTGGGCAAGTCACACCACAGGTGGCATGCATGGACCTTGCTGGAGGAGGAGGCACTACCTGCACATCTGTCTGTGGCATGCTCACCCTAAGTAGACTTACACAGGGTAGGAGCATCTCAACAGAAAGGGCTGGAAAAATTAGGGCTGGTAGTTGACTCTACTTTATCATTCAAGGATATCAGATGACATCAGTTCTAGAAGAGTACAGGGGGACAGGTCCTAAAGCTGTGTGGTGTCATGGTGTCATTCTCTGCCCTCCCCCTTCCCCCCCCCCGTGTGTGTGTGTGTGTGTGTGTGTGTGTGTGTTCCTTTTCTTTTCCACTATGCATCCCTGTGTTTATTTCTCTAGATGTTTATATGTCTGTGTTTTCCAATTTGAAAGCTTTCCGTCCTCAGCAGGGAAAATCCTGGAGCCTGCTGGGATCGTACATCAAATAAAAAACATCGGAAGTCTGAAGTTGTGGAGTTGACTTATGTTTGGATGGTGGTGCAAGGTGTTCTCAGCCTTCACAGAACATTCTCTAGGAGGGCTTGAAAACAAAGCCCTCTGTTCAGAAAATGCATGGTGGGGACACTCTTCCCCACGTGTCATCAGTATTGAACTCTACTGTGACTCTAAAATTGTGGGCACCGCATTGTGATCTTGATGACCTTTGATGATGTCTTCCATGGTCTGAGGATTTTTGGATCATTGGCTAAGCAACCACATCACCTTCTCATGCTCGACTTGTGTTATTTTTGCTTATTTTGTTCTTAAGGGGAAACTTGTGAGATTTCTACCCACCAGAGATACAGTCGACGGGTAGGAGAGATGGCCCAGTCAGTGAGGGGTTACCACATGAACATGAAGACCTGAGTTTGGATCTCCAGAACCACATAAAACCTTGGCATAGCCCTTGGCATAGCGGCAGCACCTGAGATCCCAGTGCTGGCGAGCTGGAGAGGGGATCCCTGGGGCTCGCAAGCAGCTTAGCTGAATTAGTGAGCCTCAGGTTCAGTCACAGACCCTGTCTCTGATGGAGATCTATTGAGGAAGACCTTCAATAGTGACCTCTGGCCTGGTGTATGTACACATTCAATACCCCTCCACAAGAAAACACACACACACACACACACACACACACACACACACACACACACACCTAAATAAATAAATATTCTATTTGGAACCAGAGGAGGGCAGAAATCCCTTGTCGTTGGAATGTATTACTCAGACTACTGACAAGTCACATTCTGGTATCTTTGGTTCTCAGCATCTGGACCAATAGACAACCTTAAAGAGAACAGCGGAGTCTCATAACTTAACCAGCATGCGGATGTCCAAATAGCTTTTCTGCAATGAGATAGTAAAGGGCACAGAACAGTCACTCAAATTACAGTGGAAAAATACAAAAAACACCCCCCAAAAAAACCTGTAACTTTAAATTATTTCTGGAGAAGGACCCAATAAAAGTTTAATAATCTATCAGCATTATCAATTTGAAGTTTACTTTTTACTCCTTTTTCTGCATTACCTGCTGGTGTAGAGTTCCCAGGAATACACTTACTGACCAAAGAGAAGGGCATGTTGGAATGCAAGTAATAAAGAGGTCTCAACTAGTCACAACTGTTGGCAATGCCACCAGCAACAGGGTTCTTCAACTGCTGGTGTCAGCCCATTATTATCCAATGTAGAAAACTGAACCTGTCACCTCAGACTATATACGTACATAAAGGTATACATATACAATTATGTGTAGGTGCATATACGCCATCTTAGTTGTACATAAGCTGTGTAGCACCATCTTAGTTTTTAAGAACTCAAATATGCCAGGTGATGATGGTAGCAGTGGATGGCGGCTGTGGTGGCGCACGCCTTTAATCCCAGCACTCGGGAGGCAGAGGCAGGCGGATTTCTGAGTTCGAGGCCAGCCTGGTCTACAGAGTGAGTTCCAGGACAGCCAGGGCCACACAGAGAAACCCCGTTAAAGAAAAAGCAAAAAAAGAATCCAAATTAAGCAGGAATAGACTGGTCGCTGAGGAGTCAGAGACAACATAATTTTTATTTCTAAATAAGGGGAAACGCTAAGCACATTCACACTGATGGGAGAAGAGGTAATCCTTTATTTTGTGTGATGAAACTCTACTGAAGGCAGAGAGCTCAGGGACAAACAAATAAATCAAAGCATCTGTGATGCATGGATAACACAGTTCCTCCGGGGTAAACAGTCTCTCTCTCTTTTTTCCTGCTGTTTTAATAAAACACAATCATGATGTATGAAAAGAATATAAAGTCTCAATGCTGGTGTCACCCTTATTCATCCAGGGATAGATGGCTGCCTTTGTACAGCTAAGACAGGGTTTAGTATTTGTGAGAGACCATATGGGCTGCAAATCCTAAAATATTTAATATCTCACTGTTTATAGAAAACATTTACATAGCCTTTGACGTGAGCTCCGAGAAGCAGCCGGCTTCGTCTATTTTGTATGCTGATGCATTCTGACTACTGTGGAAGGCACTTACTAAACTTATATGTAATTAATGAGTGGCCATCCATGGCTAAATGGATGGATGGATGGACTGATGAGTGCATGAATGAATGATTGATGTGTGGGCTTGGGACTGACCAGGTCTCTTAGACTGAGTCTGGCAGCAGTCTCCATTCTTGTGGATTTCATCCAAAAGTCCCATCCTCATACTAAGTAACAGGCTCACCAGACAGAAACCGGAGGTTTCATCAGGAGAGGACTGAGGAGAAGAAGGGCTGGGGCTTCGAACGATGGTGGCTGAATAAAAGTCTACTGAGGAGCAGAAGATGCGGAGACCAGAGGTGCTGACAAAGAGAGCATGTGAGGAGCAGGAGATGGTGGCCAGGGATTGCTTCTTGGAGCACCGGAGTAAGAAGGACAGAGGTTGAAGTCACAGAGTTGGCTGCCAGACTGTGGTTTCCCAAAACACCCATAGCGCACGCAGGGCTGTGCCTGAATTTGACTCCTGGAACTGTGCTTTCTGTTCTCCTCATCCAAATTACCACCTGTATCACAAAGGACTCTTCCAGCTTCTCCTGGGCCGGCCCATCAGAGATACAGGATATAGGCTGTCTTCCAAGTTCATGACCTTCTGTTATCTCGGAATGTTAACTCAATGTTTGGAGTATCTAAAGAGGTGGGTGGTTAAGGTGAAGTGAGATCAGATGAGGAAATTGGGATACAGGCATGAAGGGATGACTGAGTGAAGACGGTGGATCCCACAGATGCTGTCTGTAAGCTAAAGAAATGCCGTTTCCTAGAGGCCTAGCCAGGGTTGCTGGGGGATGTTAGTCAAGTTCTTACCACTTCCGGAGTAGAGGGGGAAATGTTCCCACTTGGAAGAACACCAATATGGTGTTCTCAGGAACACCATATTGGCGCTTGAACGTTGACACTTGTGTGATAAGCAAACAGGCCTCCTCATTAGAATCAAGTAAGGTCGGAGAAGACATGTTGGGTTCAGTTGCAAAACTGCCACCAAAGTATATAAACCTGTGGGTGTCCCGTCATGGACAAAGGACTTGGCAGGTGTGACCAAATGTTACTGGTCTTCAGATTAAGGTGACTAAGTGAGTTCCTGGGTCAGCTAACTTCAATCAAAGGTGTTTTTCTAAGATGGAGGCAAAGGAAGTTTTACTATGGATAGTGAAGGAGGTGAGAAAATTACTACAACCTCAAGCCAAGGAAAGAAAGC
The DNA here is from genome assembly GCF_011762505.2 of Arvicanthis niloticus. Taxonomy (NCBI): domain Eukaryota; kingdom Metazoa; phylum Chordata; class Mammalia; order Rodentia; family Muridae; genus Arvicanthis; species Arvicanthis niloticus. Next base: position 60,495,894 of record NC_047663.1, on the reverse strand, counting down.
AACCACGAGCAACACAGAAAACAAGGTCTGAACTCTGCATAGACCCTCCTGAGACACATGGTTCTAACAGGCTGGTTTCAGCCAGCAGACTTTGGACAGTTGGCCTCTGGTACTTTAAGACAGTGTGTGTGTGTGTGTGTGTGTGTGTGTGTGTGTGTGTGTGTGTTAGGGTTTTACTGTTGTGAATAGACATCATGACCAAGGCAACTCTTATAAGGACAACATTTAATTGGGGCTGGCTCACAGGGTCAAAGGTTCAGTCCATTATCATCAAGGTGGGAGCATGGCAGCATCCAGGCAGGCATGGTGCAGGAGGAGCTGAGAGTTCTACATCTTCATCTGAAGGCCACTAGGAGAAGACTGGCTTCCAGGCAGCTAGGAAAACGGTCTTAAAGCTCACACCCACACTTCCTCCAACAAGGCCACACCTCCTAATAGTGCCACTCCTAGGCCAAGCATATATAACCCCCACCTCATGTGTGTGTGCGTGTGTTTAAATTTAAAAACAAAAGATTGTAAGCTAGGAATAGTACTTGGGAGGCTGAGGCTGGAACAAGAGGATTGTCATGAGTTCAAGGCTAGCCTTGGGCTACCTAGTGAGTTTCAGACCAGCCTGGACTTCAGAGTAAGACTCAGTTTCACTTTTATTTTTTTAATTAGCATACTTTCCTCAAGCAACATGATAGATTTTCTGATGGTGCCTTTACTCAGGTATTGTGTGCTATACCTGAGCACATATCCTGTCTTCCTGCCTGGCTCATGTGGGAGAGAAGATACACCATTATTTGTTTTTCTGTTCTACTCAATATGATGCTGTCCAGTCTGGTCCTCTTTTCCTGAATGTCCCCTCACTCTCTCCATGGATACAAACGCCATCAAATGCTCACTGTATTTTCTTGTACCCACTGCTTGTTGATTGGCTGATTTTATAACTTGGTTTTCGAGCAGACTAGCAATAAATCGCTTCTCCTGGAGCATACTGCCTTAGGCTCCACCCAGATTCCCAGTGTCACCTTTCCCCTAACCACCCTGCACTTGGGCTGTGACTGTTCAAGGATCTCCTGATGACCAATGTACTCACTTTTCTGTCTGCTATAGGAGCTTTAAAAAATGTTACATGGGTTACCTTCTACTTCCATATTATAAATATTGTCTCTCAGTTTCTTTCCACCATAGCGGTGAATAGTTAATCTGCTCCGTGGTTCCCAGCAAGTGATTGCACTTTCAGACACCCTCCAGAATTCTCTGGACTCAAGAATGAAAGACACACAGACACAAAGACACACAGACACACAGACACATACACACACACACACACACACACACACACACACACACGTCAGCTTAATTTTGATATGCCTTGACTAGCTCAATGGTTGGGTACTTCCAAACCTCCCCGAGGCTAGCACACACTCCCCTTCAGTATTCCTTGGTTAACACTTTCTAAATCTAGATTTTATCTTTGCTGCCCCAGACCCAAGACCAGGAGTTGCCCCTGGGGCCACTTCCCTGACTCTTAAATGTTGACAGACTTAATTCTGACCTCTCTGCTTCCTTGTCATGCTGTGGTCCATCCTATGCCCCTCTCATGGCTGACTCCCTTCTTCTTCCCCACTGCATTTCTTGCCTGAGAATCCTAAAAGTCCTGCCTCTTTCACCCTGTCAAGCCATTGGCCACTAGCTTTTTATTGATCAATCAAAAGCCAATTGGAGATACGGACCCTCAACATCTGGACACATAGATTCCCATGTGATTTGGGGAGCTGAATTAAGACAAAGCATTAGAACCAATCCCCAACAAATTCCACATTTTTTTTGAAATGGGGTCTTAGTCAGTAGCCCAGGATAGCCTTGATCTCTCCAACACTCAAGTTGGCCTCAGGTCCATAGACTCTTGCCTCAGCTTCCTAAAATAGCAGGGATTAAAAATCTGTGCCACACTGGTTGTGGTGGGGCGCTCTTTTAATCCCAGCACTTGGGAAACAGAGGCTGGCATATTTATGAGTTTGAAGTCAATCTGGTCTATATATCAAGTTCTAGGCCAGCTAGAGCTACAAGGTGAGACCCTATCTCAAAAACAAAGAAAACAAAAACAAAACACATCTTACCCTGTGGCATCAGGACCCTGTGTGGTAGATTATCGTAATTGCCATCTGGAATCAACTGAGCATCTTGACTCTGGGCTTTCAGGAAAGATTACCTTAGGGATGCAGGAGATCTTTTCATAAAGTGGGCAGCGTTTTCTGGCAATGACCCAGACATGAAGAGGTCAGGAGAGCGATGCTGCTTGCTTACTGATCTTTGCTTCTTACAAATGAGAGCATCTATCTCATTATTAATGCCACCAGCAAAGAGCTCTGCTTCTTTGACTTTCCAATGTAGACTGAAGAACATTTGGGATTCTCTAGGCCTTCGTTGTCTGTCTCATGACTGATCATCTGTGGGCTCTCGGGCTCTCTTGCATGCAGATAGCCATTGTTGGGCTACCCAGCCCATACCATGTAGGCCACATAATAAATTCTCAGAACACTCTTAAGGATGGCATGTGCATGTCTGCGAGAAATCTGACCACCCTGAGGCAACCAGGTAACATGGACTCTGATCACAGCCTTTCCAAGGCCATGAGTACAGGCACCTAGGTCCTGTGAAACCAGCCAAACTCCAGAGGCCACTTTGTCTCTTTAGTAGGGCAGGAGGGACTTGGGATTCCCAGAGTATCCCTGGCATGGCAACCCTCTCAGATCTACAGAGAGACACACAGGTATTGCCCTGGTTAACTTGTTCCTCAAAAACTTAGACATTAAGTATGAAGTCAGTTAAAGGACATGAGAAGGAACTGCACAACAACCCTCAGAATCTCCAGGGGTACACCCAAGGGCAGCACTGCTCTGGCAGTTCTAGCTTTAGTTTCTTTCTTCCACAGTGGCTGAGCACCGTGCTCTCATCCTCCCAACAGTGGGTATGTACTCCTCCCTCTTCCATCCTTCCTAAAGTCTGCTGTTTGTTTTCCAGTCAAACATGGCAAGGCGCCTTGTGAGTAGATGTCCTGACAGGTCCTGTCTCTCGGGCTCACGCTTGCTTGGTACTTTTGTTTGTGCTTCCTGTATGGACCTCACGCTCATGTTGTAATTCAATGTGCCATTCACATAGGATGCAGATGACGTGTGAAGATTCATGGGTAAATATTCCATTTATTAGGACGCAATAAGGGATAGTCCTTCTAAGAAGATGACTCGGTTAATCCTACTGATCACTAGTGACTTTAGAATCCGTCTCAGCTGGATATGAGATGCAACTCAGGAGTGACTCACAAAAGTGAGGGTTTAGAAGGCCGGTGAGTGTCGGACTCATAGTTTAATGGTTAACACTCTGGACTTGACTTTGAATCCAGAAAGCCAGTGAGTTGGAGAATGTGGCCATTTGCTAATTGGAAAGTCAACTGCTCACTCAGCACAGCACTCTTCTCTCCAGAACCCAGCTGAGATGACAGCTCCTTTATTCTTGTTATCAAAGTCACCGTCAGCAAAAATCAGATGCAAATTACCTCAAACTCAGAGATGGTTTGATCTCTTTGTGTTCCAGTCCTCTGTCTCATGTACGGTCCAAAAGCATTTTGAGGCAATGAAACGTGTGTTATCATATCACTTCTCCAGAATATTGTTTCATTTGTCATTTTTTTTCTTCTGGAGACTCTGATGACATGGGAGAAAACTGTGGTTTCTTGCATGAATGACTAGATCTATACAAGTAGACCTGGCTGGGCCTGACGCTGCAGAACAGTTTAGTTGTAGCGTCCGACATCCCAACACCCAGCATCTGTGCTTCTGCTAACAACGAAGGGGAAAGTGAGACTCGCAGTTTCAACTTTCTGCATCAAGAAGGGGAACTTCAGGGTGTCCTGCGGATGGATACAGACTCTGGCTTGAGTGGAGGTGCTGCTCCAGGCTCCCCTGCTGAGGCTGTGACTCTTTGGAAGCTTCAGTCTCTTTTGTATTTGGTGTATTTATGTTTGGCTGTGCTGGGAACTTGGTCCCGAGTGCAACAGCACTGAGTTTTCATGCATGGACTTTTCATACTGTGTGAGTTCAAACTGTGTGTGTCTTAGGACTTAGAGGTACTGCAGCATGGCAGACAACCCTCTGAGTACTCACTGGTGACAAGTTGACAAATGCTCTGCACGACTCAGTGACACCATTTGTAACACTAAATAAAACTGCATCAGCTTAATATAAAACCTGGAATGTGAGTCTCTCAGCTGCTAGCACTCTGTCCCAGCATGCCCTCACTGCAGGGCACCAATCACAGATGCTAGCATTCTGTCCCAGCATGCCCCACTGCAGGGCACCAATCACAGGTGTTAGCACTCTGTCCCAGCATGCCCCACTGCAGGGTACCAATCACAGATGCTAGCATTTTATCCCAGCATGCCCCACTGCAGGGTACCAACACACTTAGAGTAGATGAGGGGGGAAGAGGTACAGCAAGACAAAGAAAGATACTTTATGTTTTATACAGTTTAATGACTTGGACAGACTATCAATCTTATTTTCAAGTTGGTTAAGTGTAAGATTTCCAGAAGTCAGGCTGTGTTCTGGCGAGATAAATCCAACCTATACTACTGATAAGCAAGGGATTTTAGTATTCTATAAAAATTGTATTGAAGTTTGAGATTTAACTTAGATTAGCATTTCCTTTTGCAGTTAAAATACAGTCTGACTCCTGCGTTCTGGCTCAGGAAGTCAACACTGCTTTGTGTATCTTGCCACCTGCTGGCAGCATTTATTCCCTTCAAAGACCTGATTTGGAAGGGGGATTAGAAAATAATTTTAAATCCTCTTTGTTCCCTTCAGAGATTTTATTCATAAGTAAGATATTTCCTGTGATTAACTCTCTTTCTCTCCCTGGGAGGAGGGGAGAGCTGTAGAAGCCTGCAGGAACAGAGTGTGAAATATGAATAAGGTGTCTGCCAGGCTAGGCTAGTCTGGGAAGGAGGGGCAGACTGAATGCTCCCTGCTAGGGTCCTGCTGTGTAGGTTCAGCTGTCTGGGTCTCAACTGCAGATCCATGATGTTCTTACACAGTGCCATAGCCCACCTCTAGCTGTGGGTGGCACTGTAACTGGGATGAAGTTTCCAGAACAGCTCTGAGACACGTTCTTGAGTTGGAAGAGGAGACTGTTTTGAAGCTGCATCCATTCCACTGTATTTAAAGGAGTGAGTAGGTTAGAGATTTTATATCTTAAAAATATCTCATTTTCTCAAAAGAACAAGATAGGAGGATGAATTGAACCCAAGAGTTTGAGATCAGCCTGGGCAACATAGCGAGACCCTATTTTTGTTTCTTTGTTTGTTTTGTTTGAGACAGGGTGGCTGGCTGGTCTAGAACTGCCTTGTAGACCAGGCTGGCCTCAAACTCACGGAGATCTGCTTGTCTCTGCCTCTTCAGTGCTGGGATTAAGGGTGTGCAGCAGCATACCCGGCACCAAAAACAAAACAACAATAACAACATAACTTTTTAAAAAGAATCTTTTAACTAAAGCATTTTAACTAAAATATAGCCAGAGTCAAAATCACATTACATGTCTCCTAGCAGCACCCAACCTAGAATGCTCAGGGTTTAGACTCAGGGAGAGAGGTATTATGCCTGAAATTCAGAAGAGCAAGGGGATAATTTTGGCGGAACTGATGGGTGCTAAAATCATGCAATATTAAAACAGAAATGAGGCTGAACTTCAGCTCAGCGCTTAGAGTACATGTTGCTCTTGTGGAGGACGAGGCTTTAACCCTCAGCAGTCACATGGCAGCTCACAGCCACTGGATACTCCAGTTCCAGGACATTCAAAGCCCTCTTCTGGCCTCAGTGGGTACCAGGCACGAATGTGGTGCATAGACACACGCAGGCAAAACATTTATACATGCAAAATAAAATAAATCTAAAATAATTTAAGAGACTGTAATGCTAAACGATGACACAGAATTATAATTGTAATTAAGGAAGCCATTGGTGTGTGCATATGAACACTATAAATTAAAATCTCACAGATTTATTTGTATCACCTGTGGTTGTCATTAATACTAAGCTACAAAATAATTATCAAAATATGTAAGTTTTATCTTGCTAGGGTAAAAGTTATGAATCTTAAGCAGAAATTTAAATTCTAATAGAAAAATTTTATATTATTACTAACATGCTAGCATGTGATAAATGATTATATATAAATGACATGTGGATGGAGCTGGAAAGATGTACCAGTACCAGCTGCTCTTGCAGAGGACCCAGGCTCTGTTCCTATCACCCATATGTTTGGGGGCAATTCCAGTCTTCATTGTTCTCAGTCCAGTCCACTAGCAAATACCAAACATGAATCAGCAGCTGCAGTCCAGTCCACTCAGCAGACACCAAACATGAACCAGCAGTGGCAGCTTGATCCAGAATAAAACATGAGGCTCCACAGGCTTGGTGATAGTCTGTGGAAATGGCAAAAAGCTGCTGGAATATCACAAGAAGTTACTCTCTATGAAGTCACCACAAGAGAAGATCAGGAGCACCATGTAAGGTGGACCAATACAAGTGGGTCATCAGCAAAGACCAGTGAGATAGAGCAGGGTGAACTGATGCTTGAGCCTCCCCACTATCTGTGGTCACACTTACATTCTTTCTAAACACCACAATCCTCTCATGTGTCTGCCTCAGTGAAACATCCTCTTACCTGTGTCTGCTTCAGCAAAACATCCTTTCACCTGACTGCCTCAGCAAGACATCCTATGACATGACTGAGTTTCCATAGAAACCAGAAATTTCTATCTCAGAAAAAAATCTTAAAATTCATATGGAAGCACAAGATAATAAAGATCCTGAGCAAAACGAACATCGCTGGAGATGTCAACATATCCGATTTCACATTATACTACAGAACCATCATTAAACAAACAGCATGGTATTGGTACAAAAACAAACTCATAGGTCAATGGAATAGAATAGAGGACTTGAATACAAGGCTACACAGGTGTAACCACATTGTTTTTTATAAAGATGCTGAAACACAGCCTAGAGTGAAGCTAGCATCTTCAATAAATGATATTGGAAAAACTAGATAGATGCAATCAGAGCATATCTTTCACCCACCCTAAAAATAAACTACAAATGGATCAAACAAAAGACCTCAGTAGAAGATCTGGAACTCTGAAACTGTTAGAGGTGGTGTAGGGAGAACACTTCAAGATATAGGCACAGGAATGGTCTTTGTGGATCTCTGATCATTCAGAAAACCAGTAATCAACAAACAGGGCCTCACGACAGGAAAACTCAGCTGGATAAAGAGGCAGCCAACAAAGTGGTTAAAACTCTTTGCTAGCTATACACCCCACAGAGGACTAATAAATAGAATATATGAACAATTCAGTAAAAGAAAACAATCCAATTAGAAATATAGACCATGAAACAGAATAGAGAGTTCTCAAAAGAAGAAATGCAAGTGGCTAATATTTTATAAATGTATTCGACGCCATTAGCCATTAGGGAAATGTAAATTATAACTAGTTTGAGATTCTGTCCATCTAAGAACAAAGAACACAGATGCTGGTGGAGAAAGGAATGCATATCCACTCCTGGTGTCAGGGTGAACTGGTGCAACTATGGAAGTCCGTGTGAAAGCTTCTCAAAAAGTTAAAAACAGGACTATTCTACACTTCAGCTACACCCTTCCTGGGCATACGCTCAGAAAGGCCTTCAGATCCTCCCATAGAGACACGTGCATGTCTGTGCCCATTGCTGCTTTCCTCAGAATGGCAAGGGAATAGATTCAGCCTAGAAATCTACCGACGGATGAACGGATAATGAAAACGTGATACATACATACAACAGAATTTTGTTCAGCTGTGAAGAAAAATGAAATTTAGTAATTTGCAGGAAAATGAATGAAACTGAAAGGGAGGGGGAACCAGACACAGAAAGACAAATTCCTTGTGTTCCCTCTCATATGTAGATATTAGCTTCAAACTTTTGCTTTTTTTCCCCTTTAATTTAGCGTGTCTGTAGAGATTAGAAACTAGAAAGGGGGCATAAGAGAGATGGAAGAAGAGGCCTTACAGGGTTAGGGGATAGTAGACTACATGTGCTATAAAATCGGGGGTGTGGGATTCTAGAGGTTTAAATTTTAAGTGCGGGTTTGGATAGACAGTTAGTGGACATGACAAGGCAGAGCTGTGGGCTAACCCAACCTGGGAGAATGTTAAACCTTCATGGGAACGCACTACTTTCTAATCTTATTTTAACATACTTTTGAGTAGGAGGTTGAACAAAGGCTGCCTGAGTGAGTGGGGAATGGTTCTAGAAGACATGAATTGTTAAATGTAAATCTCACGTCAGGTGTGAAGATGCCTTAGGGACCCCCAAAACAATACAAGCTGCTGCCAATGCTCTTGGCTTCCCAAAATAGGAGGATGGTAGACCCTATTGCTGAAGACACAACACACTTCAGTTGCAGAACATAGAGAAGTCAAACTTTTTCTTTGCTGGATAGTTTTCACATGGCCAGGAGGAGCTATGTAGGGTTCCTGTGGAGAAGAATCAGTGGTATTGACTGACTGTGAACCTTGAATGCTACAGTACCAACCCGCCAGGCAAACGCCTAGCACTGCAATAACAGCATGAAAGCTACAGGGGCGGCCAAACGCTGCCTTATTGGCTTCGAGGCCTGCTTTGCAGAAAGGAATTCCTGCCTAGTACTGTGAATGTGGTGAAAGCCCACAGTTTGGGGGCTTATAAGCCACAGGGGAGAAACTATTATAGCTATTCTGCTAACTGGACATGTCAATTTGCCTTCTAAATATTTATGTTCACACTCATGGACTAGGGCTGCCCTAACCTTGACCAGAGAAGCCTCCTTCTGCAGGGGACAGCAGTCAGCGCAGGCACCTGTGACTGTCAAAGTGGCGGGGGTAAGTGACTGTGGGCGCTATGTATTAAGTGGGGCATCTACATCAACACCCACGTAACTAAAGGAATATTGCAGGAGACGGAGCAGGAAGAACATAAGAGCTGGAGGATGGGGAGGGATGCTATGAAACACTGTCTTCTGGTCCTGACATGGTCTTTGTGCTCATGAACTTGTACCTACTTAAGACCTGGTCAAGATCTCAAGCCAACACGATTAGTCAATATTCCAGCAGGCAGCACTAACTGAACACTGTGGATTTCAGCGAAAGGGGGGGAGGGGTCACGAAGGTGGGAAGGCCACCGGTTGGGAGGTGTCTGGAGACAATAAGGAGGATTTGGGATGGATGCACTTCAGATCCATTGTTTATAGTCATGAAGGATTAAAGAATAAATAAAAGATACTCACTCTTCTTCCGGCCTGGGCCTGAACACTGAGCAGATCTTGGGCGGCAGCTCTGTCCCCAATCTCACAAAACCCAGAAGAAGCAGGGTTCCCAGGAGCTCTAACCTGGGCAGTATCTTAGGTAAGCAGACAGCAACGCCTGCCCCAAACTGGGAGTAACTGAGACCCACTAGGACCCAGGAAGTCACTCCTGGCAAGGATCACTGGAACTTTCCCGTCAGTGCTCTGAGCACTGAGTAGATTTTGGGCCCCAGCTCTTACCCTACTTGTCACACCCACCCCACACAGTTCTGATACAACCAAGATAATAGGAAAGACAGGCTCCAGTCAGACACAGGGCAGGTAGCACTAAGGAGATCCAGATGGCAAAAGGCAAGCACAAGAACGTAAGCATCAGCAACCCAGGGTACTTGGCATCATTAGAACCTAGTTCTCCCACACTAGAAAGTCCTGAATTCCCCATATCACCAGCAAAGCAAGATTCAGATTTAAAATCACTTCTAATGATGATGATAGAGGACTTTAAGAAGGACATAAATAACACTCTCAAAGAATTTGAGGAGAACACGGGTAAACAGCTAGAAGCCCTTAAAGAGGATACACAAAAATCCCTTAAAGAATTACAAGAGAACACAACCAAACAGGCAAAGGAATTGAACAAAACCATCCAGGACATAAAAATGGAAGTAGAAACAATGAAGAAATCACAAAGGGAGACTACTCTGGAGATAGAAAACCTAGGAAAGAAATCAGGAGTCATAGATGCAAGCATCAACAACAGAATACAAGAGATAGAAGAGAGAATCTCAGGTGCAGAAGATACAATAGAAAATATTGACACAACTGTCAAAGAAGACACAAAATGCAAAAAGTTCTTAACACAAAACATCCAGGAAATCCAGGACACAATGAGGAGACCAAACCTAAAGATAATAGGTATAGATGAGAGTGAAGATTCCCAACTTAAAGGGCCAATAAATATCCTCAACAAAATTATAGAAGAAAAATTCCATAATCTAAAGAATGAGATGCCCATAAACATACAAGAAGCCTATAGAATGCCAAATAGACTAGACCAGAAAAGAAATACCTCCTGTCACATAATAATCAAAACACCAAGTGCACAAAACAAAGAAAAAATATTAAATGCAGTAAGGGAAAAAGGCCAAGTAACATATAAAGGCAGACCTATCAGAATTATACCAGACTTCTCACCAGATACTATAAAAGTTAGAAGATGCTGGGCAGATGTCATACAGACCCTAAGAGAACACAAATGCCAGCCCAGGCTACAATACCCAGCAAAACTCTCAATTACCATAGATGGAGAATATTCCACAACACAACACAAGATATTCCACAACAAAACCAAATTTACACAATATCTTTCCACAAACCCAGCATTACAAAGGATAATAGCAAGAAAGCTCCAATTCAAGGAGGGAAATTATACCCTAGAAAGAGCAAGAAAGTAATCCTCTTCCAACAAATCCAAAAGAAGATAGCCACACAAAGATAATTCCACCTCTCATAACAAAAATAACAAGAAGCAACAATCACTGTTCCTTAACATCTCTTAACATCAATGAACTCAATCCCCCAATTAAAAGACATAGGCTAATGGACTGGATACATAAACAGGACCCAGCATTTTGCTGCATACAGGAAACCCGCCTCAGTGACAAAGACAGACTCTACCTTAGAGTAAAAAGCTGGAAAACAATTTTTCAAGCAAATGGTCCTAAGAAACAAGCTGGAGTTGCCATTCTAAAATCTCCAGCCTGAAAACACAAAGGGAGGGACTTATGGCTCTACCTGTATAGGTAGTTGAGGGTGGCCTTGCCAGCCATCAGTGGAAGTGGAGGGCCTTGGTGCCTGAAAGTTTGGATTCCCTAGTGTTGGGAAATTTCGAGAGCAGGGAGGCAGGAATGAGAGGATGGTGGGAGCACACCCTCATAGTAATTGGAGGAGGGGGGATGGGGTAAGGAGTTAGGCATCAGTGGAAGTGGAGGGCCTTGGTGCCTGAAAGTTTGGATTCTGTAGTGTTGGGGAATTTGAGAGTAGGGAGGCAAAAATGGGAGGATGGTAGGAGCACACCCTCATAGAAACTCCCAGAATTATATGGGTTAGCCATGACAGAGGCAGGCTGCCAGAAGACTAGATTCCAGAATTCAAACAAAAAATTTTCTTGATACTAAAATTTGTTTTGAGAATTTTATATTGCAGAACATATAGCTTTGGTGTATCTACTTATCAAGCAAGCTGAGCAGACCTGCTCGAACCTCTGATGTCCTGAAATTTCAGCTGGATGAAGTGAAGACACAGCATCAGAGGCTTATCAGTTTTACTCTTACCCCCACCCCTCTTCTAATATCTCAACGCCCATAATCAGCTTGAAGAAGTTAATGAAGAGTTGGCGCCCCTATTCCCTGGGCTTGGGGACTGAGGTGGTTAATATTGGGCTGTCTTTCTAGGAGAAAGTAGTGGTTTTGTTGGAACAGGGAGGATTAACTAGGATTTATTGAATAGCCACAACCTACTGGTAGAGATATGTATAATTGTTATTAAGATGAAGTTATAACTCCTTAAATGGTACAAAATTTACTTTGATTTCAAATTTAAGGCTTTCATTGGTATGAGCTTCTTATTGATATAAAAGTGACAATAATATTTTTACTTTCATGGGCATTGTGCCTATATAACACATTTAGAAATACAAGTCAGACCCAGTCCTTCTTTAACTTTTCTAACTGATTTGAGATGGTTAGCCTGTGAGTTAAGGGCCTATAGCAAATTCATGGCTGTGAGTTTATTGTTAGGGTGTTTTCTATATTTTAACCAGAAATAGCTGAGTGGAGTTAACAGACAACAGTCCAGATTGCCTTACATAGATAGTTGGTTTTCAAAACGTCAGAAGTCCACAGAATTGATGTTAAAAACATTTCTGTATTAATGTTCATTTTTGATTAGAGACCTGTCTGCTCCTGACAGCTTCCTGTCTTGGATTCTAGGAAGAAATTGAGCATCTTTGGAGTTACTCCAGTTGTGGTGAGACAGCCACTAGGCAAGAATTGCCTCTTTTCATCTACAGACAAATCACTGTCCAGAAAAGGACACACTTTCAGAATAGTCGACTGATTATGTATGCCAAGGCAGAGTAATCAGACCTTAATAATTCTGCATCACTAGGTCTGTCAGATGATCCTGGGCTAGAAGCCTGAAGATCGGATGCTCCAACGTTTTGTAGTATAGGGACTGTCCAGGTGTTCAGCAGTCTCTATAAATTGGCTAAGTTTTAGTGCTTCCCATAATTCCCATAGTCATTCTGGATTTCTGACAGGGTTGAAGACTTATAGTCTCATAGCCAATCCTGGATATTTACTTTGAGAGAAAAGATTTGAGAGGATGGTTTTCAGCTGACATCCATTCTAAAGCCAAGAAAAAAAGCCAGGCTCAGAACTAAGTCTCTTAGAAGAGATGACAGAGGTTCTGGTTAGTCAACAAAATGATGGTCTGGGTATTAGGTCTATCTTGTACCTTACTGACACAAATTGGTATAGTTATGCTCTAATGGTATTTTGAGAGAAATGTTTTATTTTAACAGGAAGGGTGATATGTAGGAGGAGTTAAGGTGGGAGGAGTATGTAGAGGAAGAGGAGGAGTAAGGAGAGGAGGAAGAGAAGGAGAGGAGGATATAAGTGATGAGAAAGAGAAAAAGCAGTGGGGGACATGGAGGCGGATGTTCACATGTCTCCACCAGTCAAAGATAGTTGATATATCTAGGTTGGGTATTGGGTTATACTTCTGGTTGATATGAGCACTTCCAAACTTACAAAGCCTTTGGTTAACATTTAAAAAATTGTATAAACACAAAAAGGAGAAGGGGGCATGAGATAGGAGTTTTCTATGGAGGGGAAATGGGGAAAGGGGATGGCATCTGAAATGTAAATAAAATATCCAATAAAAAATTGAAAAAAAAAAAAGATATTCACAATAGAAAGGGCAACGACCCCATCTCCATACGTATAGAAACTTGTGCTTAGAGACACCTGCCTGGTGGCTAACCTTCTCTGGTGATTTTTCTCATTAATTGAGAAGCTAGAGATGAAAGAAGGGAACAGGAAGAGGCTTCAGGGGAACAAAGTGCCTAGGACCTGTAAAGGCAAGCTCAAAAATCACCTGTGACGTCATCCTCCAAGGCACGTCATTTGCACTGACGGCTGATAGAGTGTGTGATCAGTCTGACAGTGGCTTGTTAGCAATGTGTACCCACATGCACACGCTGGCTGCTGCTGGGAGAGGCATGTGGGTGTGTCTTTGTTTGGTTTTCTATTCATGTGACGAAATGCCATTACCAAAGGCAATTTAGGGAGGAAAGGGTTTATTTGGCTTACATAGCTTACATCATCCAAAGAAGCCAGGCAGGAACTCAAGGCTGGAACCTGGAGGCAGAAACTAAAGCAGAGGCCACGGGGAGAGTGTTGCTTACTGTCTTGCTCAGCCTGATTTCTTCCACGCCCAGTACCATGAGCCCGGGGGTGATACAGCTCACAGTGGGCTGGTCCCTCAGACATCAATCCTTGTCAAGGAAATACTACACAGGTTTGTTTTAAAAAAATGTGCAGTGGGAAGACATTTTCTCAGTTGAGGTCTCCTCTCTTCCCTAATGTCTCTACCCTGTGTCAAAAAACAAACCAAAACAAAAAAAAAAAAATTAACAACCCCTCACAAAACCTAACCAGCAGAGTATGCATGGTACCATTCCTCTGCCAGGCTTAGCAGACAGTCTATGGGTTGAGTTCAGGGGTTATAGGTGAGAGAGTGTTTTCACAGATTGTATTGTGAGTGGTGCATTCCATCATGAGGTCTCCTCCCTTGGCATCAGGCTTTAGTGGTCTTAGTAAAGGGCTTAAGAGTGGGGGTGAGACTCTCCTGGTCTTCTTTTACTATGTGGAGACACAGGATTTCTCTCCACCAGAGAAGGCAGCCCATGCCAGACAATGACACCTGCCAGAACCTTGATCTTGGTCTTTCCACACTTGAGAGCTGTGAGGACTACATTTCTGTTGGATATCAATTACCCAAGTCTCATACATTTTGTAGCAGCAGCATAAAAGGATCAAGACAAGCATTTATTGTCAATGTGCTGCTACTGCAATTTCTGGTTTAGAGGGCCACGAGTGTTTTGTATAGGATGCTTCTGGAGGTGGCAATGCCAACCTGATGTCAGTTTGTTTCTTTCTTTCTTCTTTCTTTCTTTCTTTCTTTCTTTTTTTCTTTTTTTCGTTTTTTTGTTTTTTTTTGTTTTTTTGTTTTTTGTTTTTTTGTTTTTGTTTTTCGAGACAGGGTTTCTCTGTGTAGCCCTGGCTGTCCTGGAATTCACTCTGTAGACCAGGCTGGCCTCGAACTCAGAAATCTACCTGCCTCTGCCTCCCAAGTGCTGGGATTAAAGGCGTGCGCCATCACCGCCCAGCCGAGTTTCATTTTTTTATGTGGACTCTTCTCAAATGAGCCCTGGGGTAGCCACTGTGGCTCTGAACCCGAGGAGCCCCACTCAGTGTCTCTTGCTTCTTTACCTTCACTGTAGTGGCATCTGACAAATAGAATAAATCTGCACTTTCCCACAAGAGCCCTGAGCTGATGGCTATGAGGTTCCAGGGACTGGCTAGGAGGTGGCAGAGAGCAGTTGGCAGAGGATGAGGGAGGGAAGGATGAGAGAGGAGAGTGGCAGGTGTGAGAGGCCAGGCTCAAACAGAATAGAGGGAACAGCTCTTTGAGACTTGTTCCAAAAGCTCATGGATGCTGGACTTTTCTTTTGCTTGAATCCTGGGTGTTGCAACCCATCTTCCCAGCTCTCTGGTCAGTTACATTGTAGCTCCATTCTCGATGGATTTTTCTTTCCCATTCCTTTCAGACTCTTGAACCAAGAACAAGTGTTAAGAATGATCCAGCTCGAGGGATGTGACCTCGCCAATGCATCTTCCACCACGTTCCTGTTCCTCATCATTAAGCTTCTAAGAAGGAAGAGGGTGCCTGAGTTGCACAGGAGGTGGCTTGGCATCTTCAGGATGCCGTAGTTCTCCCAGTGAACTCACACAGCACCATACATCAGCTTCTAACAAGACACCACAAGAGGATAAAAACGAGCCCCCTCAACAATCAAAGCCAGACACAACCAGCTGCTCCATCTGCAGGCCAGCTTGACAGGCTTGCTGTTCATTATGGCAAACTGTTCCGAGTCACTCCACTTGGTGCCCTACAGTAAAATTATACACTATAATCTCACTGTAAATCTGAATTTCCCACCAAGTTTATCTCATCCACTAGTTTTGAACATATAATGTCAGATTGGTGGTGTCCCCAGATAACATATTACGATTACAAGGGAGGGTCACTTCTACTCCCTGAGGACACACTGTCCAGAGTCACGTGAGCTCATCAAGGGTACAGGGTGACCCTTCACAAGTTCATCAAAGGTGACACACCTTTGATAGCCACCGCAGTGGATTGCCACTTGGTGAATGCAAAGCCAGTAAGCAGTATAAAAAGTTTAAAACTTTCAGCAAGTAAGGAGATTGCCAGGGTAATTTCCGAAGCAGCCAGGCCCTGAGCCCAGGATTATAGGGGTCATCCTGAGTGACTGGGGCGTATGCTGGTGTAGAGCTGTCACAGTTCTCTCTGTTCTTGGTCTCAGAGCAAGCTTCCTCATACACTCTGTGTTCAAAACAAGTGGAGGAGACAAACTTGGGAGAAGATCTCAGCTTTATAATGAGATTGTAGTGGGCAAATGTCACTCTAGGGCACCTAGAAGAGTGACCCTAATTTTGGTTGGTTTAAGCCAGTTTCTTTTACTTTTCTTCTGGCAAACCCTACCTGAAGCAAACAACACTATATTTAGCAGTGTTAGAAACTATGTACAATGGCTACAGCTTCTTCCCCTGCAAGTATAGATATTTGTTCCTATAATTACCAACCTTCCACCTAATGCCTCTAAGTGGATCCTAGGATAGCCTTGGTCCATGGACCATCCTCCACGGAACTACGAAGGGCCCAAGTGATGAAGGAAACTGATGTGAAGCCTGCTTTTCCATGTCCAGAAGTGTTCTGCATGAAATACTCACCTAACAACCTGAAATCGCAGCAACAGTGAACTGAAGATAAATTCTTGTCTTAGTCCATTTGTGCCACTACAACAAAATATATGAGATTGGATAATTTACATTCAGCAGAAATGTAGTTCTTGCAGCTCTGATGTGTGTATAACAGTCCAAGATCAAGGCTCTGGCCGGGTTGGTTGTCTGGTGCAGGCTCTCTCTCTGGAGGGAGAAAGGCCAGCAGATCCAGATTTTCTCAGCTATAACGATTGTCTATGGTGGTCTTACGTTGGTGCACACCGATGTATACACAAAAAACAGGAAGTGTACATTGTATGAAACCATAGATGTGGTGGTTTGAAGATGCTTGGCCCATGGGATGTGACACTATTAGGAGGTGTGGCCTTGTTAGAGTAGCTTTGGCCTTGTTGGAGGAAGTGTGTCACTGTGGGGGTGGGCTTTGAGGTCCTATGCTCAAGCTCCACCCAGTGAGGAAAAAAATACCAACAGAACAAAGTCTCATTTCTTTTTCTTTTCTTTTCTTTCTTCTTCTTTTTTTTTTGTTTTGTTTTGTTTTTTGTTTTTTGTTTTTTGTTTTTTGTTTTTTGTTTTTTTGAGACAGGGTTTCTCTGTATAGCCCTGGCTGTCCTGGAACTCACCCTGTAGACCAGGCTGGCCTCGAACTCAGAAATCCACCTGCCTCTGCCTCCCAAGTGCTGGGATTAAAGGTGTGCGCCACCACCGCCCAGCTCAAAGTTTCATTTCTGACTGCCTTCTGATCAGAACTCTTGGCTTCTCCAGTACCATGTCTGCCTGGATGCTGCCATGCTTCCTGCCATGATAATAATGGACTGAACCTCTGAAACTGTAAGCCAGACCCAATTAAATGCTTGCCTTGGACATGGTGTCTCTTCACAGCAACTAAAACAATAGGTATTATTTTTGATCTGTGAGGTAAATCTGTATTCTCTGTCTACTCTTAACTGCATTTTGAATAAACAAGATCAATAAGTCTGAACTGTAGGATTGTGGGTAAGCGCTGGGCAGTGGTGGCACACAATTTTAATCCCAGCACTTGGGAGGCAGAGGCAGGTGGATTTCTGAGTTCGAGGCCAGCCTGGTCTACAGAGTGAGTTCCAAGACAGCCTGGGCTACACAGAGAAACCCTGTCTCGAAGCCCCCCCCCCCCCCGAAAAAAAGATTGTGGGTAAGGTATACCCCAGAGGTGGGCTGGCAGATAGCCATGCTAGGCTAGGAAGAGCTGCAGGAGAAACGGATTAGGGTAACCCATGGTCAGCTCAAAGACCTGGAGGCAGGTTGGGGAGAATGGATGGAAGAAGCTATAGGTTCTAAAGGGGTGGACGTGTCTGCCTCAGATGGGCTTCCTCAACCTACCTGGGTAGCAGCAGGAACCAAGAGGGCTGAGGAGCAGGCTGTGGCACTTCTTTTCTTGTCTCCGGCCATGTGTCTTCACAACTCTCTCCAAGCTGGTGATTGTTTCCTTTGCTATGTGGGAGCTTTCTTGAGAATCCATGTATCCCGTTCGGGGTCATTGTCTATGCTCTGTAGTTCCTTACAAGATGTTCTGGCCAATGCCCACACCCAGAAGTGACTTCCCAATGTTTCCATCTAACTGTTTGGAAAATTCAGGTCTTACATTAAGGTCTTGGAATCATTTTGAACTGATCTATATGCAGTGCAGGGTGAGAGAAATGAAGCTACTTTTTGTTCTTAATTTTATTTATTCAATTTACTCTTCAACAATGTCATTCACATATACAATGAAATTTGATCGTATCCAGTCCCCATTTTCTTTCTCCAACTCCTCTTAGATCCCTCCAACACATCCCCCCCCCAACGTCATGTTCTCCGTTTATTCTTTTAATAACTCACTAAGTACAGTTGGCACTGCCTGTGTGAGCGTGAGAATGGCACTATCTACTAGAGAGTAGACAGCCTACCAATGGCCACGCTATCAAGAGGCTTCTCCAGGTGGGGTGACAGACACCTTGACTCTCAGCACTTGAGAGGCAAAGGCAGGAGACCTTTGTGAGTTCAAGTCCAGTCTGGTCTACATAGTTAAGTCTGGAATACATAGTAAGACCTTACCTTAAAAAAATATTCTCCTAGTGGCAGCTCTTCAAGTAGGGTGTAAGACTCTGAGAGCACGACCTCCACCTGTGCCAGGATTTTGGCTGGCTTGATCTTATGCAGGTCTGAGAAGGTGACCACAGCTGTGTGAGCTCGTGATTGCAATAGCGTGTCATGTCCAGGAGGCGTTTCACGGCACCGCTGCCAACATCCTCTCACTTGCACACGCTTGCCCCCTTTGTTGATGATCCCTGAGCCTAGGCAGATGTGTGTGTGTGTGTGTGTGTGTGTGCACATGCATGTGCACATGTGTGCATGTGTATGTGCATATGTGTATGTGCATGCATATGTGCGTGTGATAGATATCCAGTTTAGGGTGAACCTCTCACAGTCATTTATAATTAACATTTTTAAAAATAATTCTCTGTACTGACTGCAGCCCACTGCAAAAAGAAACTTCTCTTACCAAAGTTAAAAACATGCGAAATATATGGGTACAAATATAAATGGATATGTTTATTAAAAATAAATATAATCTCTTAGCAAAACAATAACAACAGAAGGTTCTATCTAAGCCTGTGACCTCCCCAGACAGGTTTGCTTTATACCAAACATGAGAGCCCCTCCTCCTGTGGAGCAGGCCTCACTGCCAATCAGGATGTGGTCAGTTACACCATGGCCTAAGTGTAGAAACCTTGCCTAGCCGGTCAGCATTAGAGCATGCATTGTCCGGTGCTTCGTAAGACCCCTGATGTCCTTTCTCCCTAGTGGCACTTTCCAGCACCACAAACACTGCCAACAGCGAGGAACTTTCCTGGTTAGTTTGAGATTTCTTTATGTCCCACAGCCAAAGAGTGTGTGGTATCTTCAACAAAAAGGCCACACCCTCCAGTTGTGGTGGAAAACTAAGGACACTGGTAATAGCCTGTGTGGCTGTAGAGCCCTCTGGGCCTTCATGGCAGTGATTCCTAGGGAAGTATCCCATGCCTGGCACTGGGAGTTTTGTTAATAAACCATGTCTTCTGGGAGCAGCACTGTCTGCCTTGAAGGGTACTTCCTTTCAAACTTTGTCAAAGTTATATTTTGAAATGAGCTTGCTACTCCAGAGGGTTTCTATAAGACAATTTCATAATCTTCAGTTTTGGGTAACCCACCGTCATGGCTTCAGCTGTGACTCGGGCATAAACATAGAGACACCTGGGAGATAGGAACCTCAACTGGGAAGTTTACCAGACCACATTAGCCCATGGCAATATTGCAAGGCATTTTCAAAACTTGCTAATTAACCAGCAAGGCCAGCACACTGTGGTTGCTACCATAAGAAAGGCAGCAGAGTGTGGGCCTGGGAACCAGCCGGTGAGCAGCATCTCTCCATTGGCCTCTGTTTTAAGCTTCTGCTTTGAAGCTTAAAACTTTTCGTTATACTGTACTGTAACCTGTTAGCTAAATAAGTCCTTTCCTTTCTTCCCCTCCTCTTCTTTTTCTTCTCTTCCTCTCCTTCCTCTTCCTCCTCCTCCTCCTCTTCCTCCTCTTCCTCCTCCTCCTCCTCCTCCTCCTCCTCCTCCTCCTCCTTCTTCTTCTTCTTCTTCTTCCTCCTTCTTCTTCTTCTTCTTCTTCTTCTTCTTCTTCTTCTTCTTCTTCTTCCTTTTTCTTCTTCTTCTTCTTCTTCTTCTTCTTCTTCTTCTTCTTCTTCTTCTTCTTCTTCTTCTTCTTCTTCTTCCTCCTCCTCCTCCTCCTCCTCCTCCTCCTCCTCCTTCTTCTTCTTCTTCTTCTTCTTCCTTCTCTCTCTCTCTCTCTCTCTCTCTCTCTCTCTCTCTCTCTCTCTCTCTCTCTCTCTCCAGGGACTCACTGTGTAGTTCTGGTTAAACTGAAACTTACTAAGTAATCCAGGCTGGGCTTGAACTCTTAGAGATCTGCCTGCTTCTGCCTCCCAAGGGCTGAGGTTAAAGGTGACTGCAAGGCCCTCCATGCCCTGTATTACTTTCCTGTTGCTGTGATAAAACACAGCAGCCAAAGTAACTTTTAAAAGAAAGGATTGACGTGGGCTCACACTTCTAGGGGGTGGGGGGGGGGATAAGCATCTGTCCGTCTCTATCACTGTGCGGAGGCATGTGATGCTGACATGACAGCAGGCAGACAGTGACTGGAACAGCAAGCTGAGACCTCATAGCTTGAACCAAAACACAAAGCAGAGAGCAGCTAGCAAAGTGCAGCTCCAGTGGCATACTTCCTCCAAGGAGGCCCCATTGCTTAACTGTGTCACTAACTATGGAAGAAGTATTCAAATGCATAAGCCTGTGAGGAACATTCTTACTCAAACCATCACATTCCATTCTCCTGCCCTCATGGGGTCATGGACATATCGTAATGCAAAATTTATTTATCTAAACTTTACAGTCTTTCACAGTCTTAACACTGTCTAAAAGTCCAAACCTTATCCTGAGACACCAGACAATCTCTTTTACCTGTAACTCTCTGCAACTGCCATTCTAGTTTTTTTGCTTGTTTGTTTGTTTTGTTTTTGTTTTGTTTTGTTTTTCGAGACAGGGTTTCTCTGTGTAGCCCTGGCTGTCCTGGAACTCACTCTGTAGACCAGGCTGGCCTCGAACTCAGAAATCCACCTGCCTCTGCCTCCCAAGTGCTAGGATTAAAGGTGTGAGCCACCACTGCCCGGCTTGAAACTGCCATTCTAAAAGGAAGGAGTGGGGCCACAGTAAGGGTATACTGGACTAGAGAGAGACCAGAAGCCAGCAGGGCAAACACCAAATCCTGTAGCTCCGTGTTCAGTATAAAAAGGGCTTAGATGGCTCTGCCCATCCACCCTTACTGCCTGAAACACACTTCTACTTCGTGTATGCAGTTTTCCTTAACAGCCTGCAGCTCTGGCACCTCCAGCATCTTGGGGCCTCCAGTGCAGTCCAGGCTTCACTTCCCAGGGGGAAAGGGCTGGAGTTTCAGCATGAGGATGTGTCAGGGTCTGGCAGAGTTTGTTCAAGGTTTATTCTAACAAGGAGCTGTTGGGCAAAAAGTTGGCCTTCCCTCAGGAACAAGAGAAGGGCATTCCCCTGCTGGAAACCCATTTTGCTGATTGGAAATTTGCTCCAGGGTAGTTCTGAGCTCGCCTGGCTGGCATGCCCTGGGCAACAATGGCAGCAAAGCGCTTCAACCAGAGGCTGGGTTTGTTTCCTCTAACCATGTCTAACCTTTGACATTACAACAAGAAATTGTCATCTTCAATGTTCACACGTGAGAACCATACAGTTGTGCCATGATATCTCCTTTCAAAACTATCCAAACACACAAAAGCAAATCTCATAGTCTTTCCAGTAAATCTGGGATTTCAAACTGGGCCACATTCCTGGTTTTCCTACACTTTTTGTGCAGACAGCCTCCATGGAGCTCTCGCCTTCATTGGGACTGAACCAGAGTGCCACTAGATGGCACTCGAGGATTGCCTGGGCAATTGAGCCAGGCACTGGGCAATTGTTACAACTGTGTATTGAGCTTATCAGCTTTGTTCCAACCTGGCACTTCTGGGTCTCATTTTCTGAAGGCCATGAAGAGAATGTGCAGTAAAGTTGGCAAAGGATTCTGGGAACATCGATCTAGTTTTGAAGCATTTGCTTAGTGTCCGTGCTGGGAAGGGCAGTTTTATAATTCCATCAGAATGACTTGGCCTTCCTGACTCCCGGGGTATTCATTAGGACACTTGCTCATGCTTTTAGCTACCCAAGATGGCAGGGTTCTCAGAGGCTCCATGTTATCTCCCATTACCAGTCATAGTTAATGGGTTTGGCTGTAACCTTCTTTTGTTCCCTTGAACAATCGTACGGTGGAAGTTCCTCTCATTGTTCCTATATTAGTCTCCCGCTATGATCATCCAGGCTCCGTATTGGCATCCCAGAGGAGCACAGCCTGGCTGCTAACTAATCTATGAGTATTAACTTTATCAGCCCAGCTGTGTGCTGAAGACCAGATTGAGACCTCTCATGTATGCAGCAGGTGCTTGGGATTGCATAGTTTCCATGTTAGGTCAAAAGCCACAATGGGTCTTTTGACGTCCTTAATGAAGGTGGAAAATACTGAATGAATAACCCTACTCTGGGTCAGACATGAGAAAGGGACATGCACTTGGCGGTGCCAAGGTCTCCATTAGCCACCCATGAAGGCAAAGATTGTTTTCTGCGGGAGAGGACATATTCATTATTCCCTATGTGAAGTTCCTGAGTGCGTGAATGGAGACAGTGCAGCTCTGGGGGAGGGCAGTGGGAGAGAGTTCTGCAGGCAGAGAGCAGTAAGGAGGGGGAAGGAGAAGCCAAGAGGGGTCAAGAGCAGAACTGTCAGGAGGAGGCGTCGCTGGTGGCAGAGAAGCCAGTGTTTGAGTAAAGGCTGGGTGCACACAAAGGAAAGTCACCAAGGTTGTCATCAGAGGCTGAATTTAAAGATGAGTTACTGGAGAAGACTATGAAGCCACATATGATGTCCAGTCACAGCTGAAAGCTCAGTGTAAAAGCCATAAAGTACATAGACCATGAAGGCATCCCAGAGTCCTTTTTAAATTATCCACAAAAAATGTTTAATTACAGGATGATTTCAGCTCAATCTGTCTGAGGTTTCCAAGATTCTC
The DNA here is from genome assembly GCF_011762505.2 of Arvicanthis niloticus. Taxonomy (NCBI): domain Eukaryota; kingdom Metazoa; phylum Chordata; class Mammalia; order Rodentia; family Muridae; genus Arvicanthis; species Arvicanthis niloticus. The sequence goes on along the minus strand of NC_047663.1, from coordinate 60,472,743 downwards.
GATCTATTCTGTTAGAGAGTAAAACAAAATGGTTGTGGTGTGTGTGTGTGTGTGTGTGTGTGTGTGTGTGTGTGTTTGCTTCATAAGTCTAGGGATCAACTTTAGACCAGTTTTTGAGACTGTGTCCCAGGACCAATCATAGTGGTCAGGGTCCCATCATTTGGGTCCTACTGAAGGCAGGTGTCCCTGGAAGACAACTGACCTCCCTGATTGACAGGGCTAGTCAATAAGTCTCACCATACCAGCACAGTTGAGGTGTGCTCTAAGCTGGGCATTACTTACCCTTTTGTGTTATTTAGGCCAGATGAAATCCTGTGCAAGTCTACTAATAGAGACTGTGGGAGTCAGGAGGGCCAGGTTACCCTGACGATCCACAGTTTTACTGCAGAGCCAAATCACCTACATAGGACACAGATTCTTGCTTTTGGTTGGTTGGTTAGTTTTTTTAAGACAAAGTTTCTCTGTGTAGCCTTGACTATCCTGGAACTCATAGACCAGGCTAGCCTCGAACTCCTAGAGATCTACTTCCCTCTGCCCTCCAAGTGCTGGGATTAAAGGCTTATGCTGCTACTGCCAGGGTTGGGGGCAAAATCTTAGAGAATCACTCCTTAAAAGGGACTGGGAATAAATTTATACAGTTAAGAACAAATATTTTGCCTTCATAATAATACATGGTTAAAGCATCTAGAATGCAGTGATTCTGATTCTCTGTGTTCACTAAGTGCTTCCCCGGAGGCTTTAGGAAGAAGAAGTTTTGATTGTGTCTAAAACTTGTTACACTATTTATAATGCTGCCTGTGGTTGGCATTGCTACCTGAAGTGTTTCTGATGCAACTGGAGTTTGGGGACAAAAGCACACTTTGGCAGCTGCAACTGGCTCAGCTTAGTCACCCATCTCAATACACCAACTAAAGAGACGAGCGATAGTGTAAAGCAGAGAAAACCTCAACCAAACCGTGAAAAGAGGAGCAGGTAAATGGGTCAGTCACCCCACATTTGTCTCCCAGGTGCTGACATGAGACTTAGGCTTAAACAGAGGAGAAATTGAAATAGGGTTAAAATTTATCCGTAATTAGGGGCTGAGGAGATGGCTCAGTGGCTGCACTTCCTGAGGTCTTGGATTCAAGTCCAGAACCCACATGGTGGCTCATAACTCTCTGTAACTCTAGTTCCAAGGAATTTGATGTCATCTTCTGTCCTCTGTGGGCACCACGTACATATGTGTACACCTACATACATGCAGGAAAATAGTCATACACATTAAAATTTTATGCATAATTAGTCTTGGTTGAGGTGTGGTTTGGTTGATTATCTCAGTCTTTGTCCTACAAGGTAGTTCTGAAGGAGCTGTAACCTCTGTCACTTGAGTAAAGCAAGCCTGTTCCTCTGTGATGACTACTGCTCCAGGCTGCACCACAGTGGATAACCACCTTCATCTTGGAGGTGGGGGGCTGCCTCCCCAGGCTTTGTTGTTCCTGGAATCCAAGGCGACACTGATTTAGAACAATGACTTCCCTTTGTGCCTTTAGCCTGGAAGGCAGCTGAGATGGCGTAGGTGGGTGGACACACCTTTGTAACTTTGTAACTTTTCCGTAACCTTTGTAATTTTTTATCTCCTGTGTAGAGTTAATCGGAATCTGACCAGAGGTAAAGGAAAGAACTCAAAATGAAGGCAGTGATGCCAGGCTTTCTTCCTACTTTTGGCTGCTTTGTGCCCAAGCAATGAGTTGATGTTTTTTTGATAAAAAGCAATTTTTAAATGCCTGTTATACCAGAGCAAGAATGGAAGCTATAGTTGGGCCTTGACCCAGAGTCAGACTATGACATCTTTTGAGAAGGCCTGCAGGCTTGGGCTCATTCAAGAAGCAGAGGTGAGAACTCAAGAACAATTTAGCAAGATAAACTCCTTCCTTCTTCCCAGATGTATCGGCCCAAGCAAAAAGCTTCTGGGAAGACAGTGTTTCTAAGGGGGACTGGACTCAGTCAAGGTCTGATCATCAACACAGAACTGTCTCCCGGGATGGGATGGAGTCCCTCCCGTAAGATATAATCAGGGTTAAATTGCTTCCTTTCAGCAGCTTGCCACTCTTACTTTTCCAGCCTTATCCTGTTATGTTCCAAATATATGTGAGGTTATAGAACAGATTCTTCAAGCTTCAGCTTTTCCTTCAAGCTGAACATCCTGCTAAAAGTAGCAGCAGTTTCTACAGTAGCCTCAGGACAAGTGACCTGACCTCAGTTTCCCATAGGGGAACTGGATGGGCTGAAATTTTAATCGAACCACATGAGATTTTAAAGGATCCATAAAATCAACTAAATAATATCAGTTTCTGGGACTCTTATCCTCAACATTAGGGGCTAAGGGGACTTAAAACGACACCTCACAATGTATGATAAATAAATATTTCTACCTATTTTCAATCCTCAGATGTAATTCACTTTGTCCCTTAGCAATATAGTATTTCAAGCTGGCCAGATATACTAGACTGGCACAGGTCACTCAGGTTCTGGGGACTTTCTTAACACAGCACGTCCCCTGTGGTGGTTCACAGGAATAATGTAATAATAGAGAGAATCCTGCTGTGCACCTACCTTCCTGTTCAGGGGAGCCTTTGTCTCCCACAGGAGGATGAGGCAGGAACCAGGTCAGCAAGGCCCTGGGGAACAACCGGAAGTCTCTGCAAAAGAGGCCCTTTCCACCAGAGGGGAAGAAGCACACCTCTCTCACTTCCTTTTTTGATACCAGCAAGTGGCCACATGCTATTTTGGGGGCCCTAGCTGCTGTATGTGAAACCCAGACCCCATTTGAGAAGAAAGGTGGTAGAGACGGGACACCAGGTGACATTGTCCTGGGTTGGTGGTCACCCCAGGTGCAGAGTAGCTGCATCACAATGAAACACTCAGGAGGCAGGAGACACAGGGCATCCCATCAGGTGACAACATGCAATACTCCTGATTCTGATGAGAAGTAAGGTCAAGACTCAGAGAGCCTGAGGACACACTGCCTGGGCCTTTTCTCTCCTCAGGGCAGCAGTCATGTGTGGAACAGAAGTGAGCACTTGGGACATTTGGAGGAGCCAAAAGGGCTGTCTCACCTTACCCTGGTTACTCTCAGGTCCTTGTCCCAGAGGCCAGGTGGGAAGGGAGGGCTTGGGGGTGGAAAGAGTCTGTTAGAGAGAGGTGGCAAAGGGTTTTCCAAAAATGATGCTTAGACATCTGGAACACCTGCCTCAGGGACCATGGGTATAGAACAGCACCCCCGCCCCCAGACTCCACTTCTATCTGGCTTGCCACTGAACACTCACGGAGACTGATGTCTCTGGAATAAAATGTGGTACACTTCCTCCCTCCCCTTTCCCTCCTCTCTCCCTTCCTTTCCTATGTAGTTGTTGGACCATATACTAGTGCACAGTTAGGTGAGACTTGAATATTTGTAGGAAATGATAGATTACCCTAGTAGATATCTAGGCAAGACAGTCCAGACCCAGGGAACAGCATGTGTAAGGACCCTGAGGCAGAAGTGTGATAGACACGCTTGAGATACAGAAGGGAAGTCCTGCATCTGCAGGTGTGTGTGTAAGAGAGAGAGAGAGAGAGAGAGAGAGAGAGAGAGAGAGAGAGAGAGAGAGCGCCTATGTAGCAGGGAGGAACTATGTATCAGCTTGGAACTGGGCTTTCAGAGCAGCTGGAGAGCCAATAGAGAATCCCACAAAGAAGAACTAAGCTGTTTAATGTTAAGAGGTCACACGTATCTGCATAGGAATCCCAGTGAAGAGTACAGGCGCAGCAGCCTTGAAGAGGGCTCTGGCTGATGCAGGTGGGAGAGGAGGAGCTATTAGGGCAGACAGGGAGGGAGAATTGACTGTCCCAGAATCACTCCTACATGGTTTTCACATGGACTTGGTGGGAGTAGGCTGTGGAGACTTGTCTGGGGATCAATATCCACGTGTGCCCGGCCATGGCCGAGACTCTGCCTCCCATCTGTGGAGGACTGATGGCTCACCAGTTCCAGATCTTGTGTCCAGGGTCAGCTCAGCACTGACATGCTGTGTGAGGGTTTGTGGAATTCCAGCAAAGGTCCCTGTGAGGACAATAGTCACCACCCATGTGACCTCAGCAGGTCTCTCGTCACCTCCAAACTTGTCTTCTGCCTTGAAATGGGCACACAGCTCCTGGATCCAGGGACACATGCATAGCTTCAACTCTTCTTTCACAGAAGACAGGTGAGCAACAAGCCGGTGGTTAAAACAAGTCACTGTAAGCTGCATAGGAGACAGATGGGGTCTAAGGGACAGAGACATACTGGTGCTGCTCATTAACACAGTGGCTGGAAAAAGTGTTCCCAAAGTGCCACGTCCCAGGTAGGAGAGGGAAGATAAAAAGAGGGGGAAGGAAGCTTCCGACAAGAGGGCTCCTCTGTTGTAGGTGCTGGGCCTGTGAGGGATAATGGAAGGCTCTGTAGGCATCAGAAGCCTTGGAGGAGACGGCAGGTGGAGAAGCATGAAGTATGGGGTGGTTCTGACTGACTGGGCACTTTCTTGGTATATAGAAATAGTGGCTCTGAGCTAAGGGTCTCTATTGAGATAGGATGCAGTAAACAACCAGGGGATGGGGTACAGGTTGTAGGACCAAGGCCAGTGTCCCACAAGGGGACCAACTCAGCTGTCAGCTAGGTGGGCAGATGAAGACCTCCCCCACTGCTGGAAAAGCCCCCTGGTTGATAGCACACAAATTTTGGAGAATTAAGAGCCATCTTGATCTTAGCTTAGGATGAATCCTGTATGTGCTGCTCTATTTACTGCCACTAAATGCCACTAAATGCCCGGGCCAAGGAACTCATGAAGAGCGGACGTTGTTTGGCTGTTGGTTTTGGAGGTTGAGAAGACCAAGTGGATAGCATCAGAGTCATGCAAGCAGCTGGTTAGGGCTTCCTGCTGCACCATGGCATGGTAAAAGGCATCAGGCCAGGCACGGTAGGCGTGCTGGCTCTTCACAGAAAAGAGTGTGGTGACACAGGCCTGTCATCGCAACATTCAGGAAGTTAACTCAGAGATCATGAATTGCAGACCAGGTAGGCTACACAGCAAGACCCTGTCAGCAAACAGACAAGCAAATAAATACATATACTGATGCCACAGCAGAGCCCCACCCTCAGGACCTCACCAAATCTTAGTCACCTCCACCCAAAACAAAACAAAACAAAGTCTCCACAGTGGTGGCGCATGACTTTAATCCCAGGACTCAGGAAGCAGAGGCAGGTGGATCTCTGTGAATCTGAGGCCAACCTGGTCTACAGAGTGAGTTCCATGGCAACCAGGGCTGTCGAAACAAAACAAAACATCTTAATCACCTCCAAGGACCCAATTTTCAAATGTCATCAGCATCCATACTCACTGTATAATCTGAGAATAATGCTTCAAGCACAGGAAACTTTGAGGGGTGGGGCAACACTTCAAAGTACAGCACAGTGCCTTGCCTTCTCAATTAGATAAAAGCCAGAGTCCAGTGACTTCCCCAGGCTTCCATGTGGGTCAGGGGAGGTTTTTTCCATTAAGAAATGGCAGAGTAGTCACTCCAGGTAAGTCCTCGCCCCTATCACTCCTCACTGCAGCCCTAAGAGGCAGGATGATCACCTACTCATAGGGGGACCCTATGGCTCACCCCACTCACAGGGGGACACTGTGGCTCACCCACTCACAGGGGGAGCACCATGGCTCAACAACTCACAGGGGGGGCACTGTGGCTCACCCACTCACAGAGGGACACTGTGGCTCACCCACTCACAGGGGGAACACCATGGCTCAACCACTCACAGGGGGACACTGTGGCTCACCCACTCATAGGGGGACACTGTGGCTCACCCGCTCACAGGGGAACACTGTGGCTCACCCACTCACAAGGGGAACACCGTGGCTCACCCACTCACAGGGGAACACTGTGGCTCACCCACTCACAGGGGGACACTGTGGCTCACCCACTCACAGGGGGACAACAAAGCTTAGAGAAGTTGTGTGGTTTGCCCAAGGATCTCAAACCACGAGTAACAGAGAAGGACATGAAGACCAGTCTTTCTGAAGGGCCTCAGGACATGACAGGAGAGAAGGTGTAAGGACTGTAGAAAGTAGTCAAATGATGTGGCAATCATCACTTGAGCCAAATATACGCCTCGTCTCAGGAGGCACCTTACTCCTGGGTGTGCGCTCAACTCAGAGCTGTTAACGTTTTCACTATAATTCATATTAAAAAAAAAAAAAAAAAACGCTCATGCCAGCCTTATTTTTAGGTCCCAAACAGTAATTCCCCCAAATATCCATGAAAAGGATGATGGATATAAGGATTGTGGATGTTCACAGAATGGAACACTAGCAAGAAAAATGAATGAAGGACAGCTACACACAACAAACAAGTCCCACACATAGTTGCTGGGGGCAGGGCTACGCCACAAACAGATGCTATGGTATTCCATGAAGTCCACGGTTAGACATGGCTGACCTCACAGGCAGCAGTAATCCTTACGGGGGGGAGGGGAGGGCAGTGAACAAGCCTTCTTCATTCTGGGGCTGGTCCCTGAGCTCTGCACTCTATCCACTCACCTTCAAGGAAGAGAAAGAGGCCAGACACCATTCCTACCATCCAGTGTCCCAGTGGGTCTCAGTTAAGGATGAAGCCACAGGGACCACAGGGCTGGAGATGAGGCTGCAAGAGGGAGACCAGCCTCATGGGATTTTAATGGTGTCCCCTCTGTCCTGACTGCCTATAGTGGAGATATACTTTCTTTGTCCCCTGTGGAGACCTGGCCAGTCTGTAACTCTTCTGGGTCTTTGCTATAATACAAAGCTACAGTATAGATGGGTCAGGAAAGTCTTTATAGCCACAGGATAGCAGTGTGGGGTAGCCATCTCTTTTCTCCTGTCTCAGCCTCTTCTGACTGGAAAGTGGGGTCTTAGGCTTTACCCTGCCATTGCTTTCCCTCCATCCAGCCCTGTTTTAGATTGCTCAGCAGGAGGGAAGCAGGGTGATCTGTCAGTGAGAAACCACAAGCCCTGGCATTTGCCTGTGCCAGACACTGGTGGGCACTAGTCTTCATGGCATGTTCTCAAGGGGAAGTAGAGGTTGCCATGGGTCACTTCCATAGGGGAATCAAGTTTCAGAGGGATACGGGCAGGAAGGGAGCAGAGCCATATGACTTGCCCCGGGGCCTCTAAAGCTCTGATAGAGGACCATGCTTCGTGTCCTCAGTAACCATAGCAGCTCCCCATCCCGATGGCACCTGCCAGGTCCTGCCTTGACCCCAAATCTGACTTCTACAAACGTGAGACTGCAGGAATTCTGGCCTGTGTGCCGACATCGTTAGACTTCCCAGTTCAGTGTGTGTGTGCTGACAAGTATGGCTATTTTAAAATAAATAAACCTGAAAATCTGCCTTTCCACTTTATTTAACTGGCAACAGGGCCACCGTTGAGGGCTGAAAGCCACAAGACAGCAGGTATCTGGGTTCTTCCACTGGGCTGGGGACACAGCATAGGATCCAGCAAGGGCCCCCGGGGGTGAGTCAGCAGACCACACAGATGTCTTGCTACTCCTATCCTGCCAGTGCTAGAACCTAAGTCCAGATTCTCATCCCCTGAGAGCCTCCTGTCAGGCAAGGTGAGGAGGCTGCCCCTTGAGTGCCAGGGGGCTCTGAGCTGGTTGGGGCCTGGCTGAGAACACACCAGGGGCACAATGAAAGACACAAACCAGAGACTCTGAGGAGTAATGACTTGGTGGTATGGATCTGTTGCCAGGGACAAACACAGCCTTCTGTGATGCTTAATCTTGGTGAATACCTTGGTTGGTCTGAGAATCACCTAAGAGACAAGTCTCTGGGAGTGACTTTGAAGGATTACATAATTAGGTTAATCGGTGTTGGAAGACCAACTTCAAGTGTGGGCAGAGCAGTCCACCGGCTGGAGCCCTGGACCGAAGGAAAGGGGAGCCAGCACACTGCCTCTCACTCTTTGCTTCCAGACTGTAGTTGCAGCTGCCTCCTGACCCTGCCGCTGTGCCTTTCACACAATGATGTACTGTATCCTCCTGAGCTAGAAGCCACGACAAACTCTTCCTGAAGTTGGTCTTTGTCACTATTTTGTCACAGCTATGAGAAAAACACAACACCCTCTGCACAGGACACTGATGGTGGGGGGGCTGCGGCTGGGTTGGCTGAGGACATACAAAAACTCAGCGTCTTCCACATTGTGTGTATGCGTGCGTGTGTGTATGTGTGTGTGTGTGTGTTTGCATGTGAAGCTAAGTCTTCTCTAAAAAATATCTACTATTTAAGAATAAAGATGGTAAAGAGAAAAGTATTTAAAAAAATAAAAATGGAAGGTAGACTAGTTACAAAGTAGAGAATGTGGAACTAACAAACTCAGTAACAAAAAAAAAAAAAAAAAAAAAACTTAAGTTTGATAACTGATTAGATATAGCTGGAGAGGGTTGCAAAAAAACCTGAAAGGTAAGTCAGAAGAAAATATCCAGACTGAAGAATGATATTAAATAAAGCATAAATAAGCTAGGCATGGTGGTATACACCTTTAATCCTAGCACTCAGGATGCAGAGACTAGTGGATCTCTGCGAGTTCTAGGCCAGCCTGGTCTACATAGTGAGTTCCCGGATAGCCGGAGCTATATAGAAAGACCTTTTCTCATAAAACTAAAGTAATAGCAACAACAATAATAATTATAAAAACATAAATAAAATTTAAAGCCCAATATTTAAAAAAACAAAACGAAGATGTATATAACTAGAGTCCCAAAGGAAGAAGGGGCATTGGGCAGAGGCAATAGTACATGAAATGGCAACTGAAGAAAAAGCATAAGTGTGTGTGTGGGGGTGTGAGGTGGAGAGTGAACCTAGGGCCTTGCACATGCTAAGCAAGCAATCCACTAGTGAGCTACACCCCCACTCCTAAGAGGGTCCTTTAAGTGGCCATGGATTTGAGGTAAACCATGATCCTCTTCCAGGATGAAGCTAAAGCCATACATGGAAGAGGTAGTTCTTGTGGCTCTGGGGAAATGCCTGACAAAGCAGCTTAAGGAAGAAGGTCTTATTTTGGTTCAGGGCTTCTGAGGCTCCGTCTATGGCAGGTGGTTGCGTTCACAGTGTGGATCTGAGAGGAGGTGCAGATTTCTGAGGTGAATGTGTGGTGGAGGAAGGAAGGAGTGCAGGAAAAGGGACAGAAAACAAGATGTCCCCCAAAGGCTTGCTTCCAGCTAAGCCCTGCCTTCCACAGTTTCTCTTAAGGGTTGCTTCCCCAGGCTCCTTCTCTCTATAGGAGGCAGTACTGGGGACCAAGTCTGTGATGCCTAAACCTTTTGGGGACACACCTTCTTATCCAAACCACGACAGACAGAATTGCACAACGATGTTATTGGAAACTAAAGACGAAGAACCAACCTGAGGTACAGGCCATTGCCCAGGCCATTGCCCTGTCTGACCCTGCCTCCCACAGACTGTAGGCTCCACCAGCACAGAACCTTGCTGTTGCCAGATGCTGCACACTGGTGCTTGGCTGCTTGTGGACCATGTAGGTGACCTCTCTGCCTCTCACATGCCTGTCCTCTCAGGAGCTGGGGTTGCAAAGGCCTGGGGTGGGAGTGGGGTCTGCAGAAATGTTGAGAACTGCACTGCCAAAAGCCTTGGGGGCTAAATTGTTAGAGCCCGAACTGCCCCAGGCTGCTCTGGTCCCCAAGAGAGAGAGTGAGGACAAACTCGAAGAATGGAGACCAGGCAGAGTGTGATTCAATCCCATTTATTCTTCAGTTTCTCTTCTTCTCTCCTTCCAAGTCCCTAGTTCCTAGCACCAAGTCTCGAGTTCTTAGTCCCTAGTCTCAGGTCCTATCCCCTGTTCCAAGTTGCTAGTCTCTTTCCCAGTTCCAAGTTCCAAGTTACCTCTGGTCTCAAGTACTTCCAAATTCAAGTGCTTTCTTCTGTCTGCCTCTGCCTTTTATATGTCTCACTTCTAAGTCATACCTTTAAGTCTCACACACCCAAGGGAAGAATCTAGGTATCTAAAATAAGATGTTATCAGAGTGTGCTCAACTGTTGTAGGCTGTTGTAAACAAGTCTCTTGTCAGGGTATATGGCTCAAGATGGCTGCAAGGATAATAGCTGCCTTCTGTCGCCTCCCCACACAGGAATGTGGCTCCCACAGGCCGGGGACTACAGCACTTGGAAGAAGGAGTGCATGCATGATCTGAGGCTTGAGACTTGTGGGGGCAAATCCCCACTCCACCACACCACAGGCTGTGTACAAAATACACAGTCTCTCTATCCTTATTTTCTTATGTGTGAAAAGGGACACAGCCATCTTGCCTTCATTCTGAGGATGAAAAAATAAGTTTGTGCCTGGCACATTAACGGACTGAGATCACTTTCTATTAGCCCTGCCGGTCTCAGCTCACTAAGGGCAAGTTCACCTGAACCATGAGCCTTTTGTGAGGATACCAGAGACACTGGCATAGCAGTCAGCCTGACCATCTTTCTCTCTTTTTAGCCACCTGTCATCTGTTGGGTGCCATCTACATGCCAGGCACAGCTCAGGGTGCCAAGGGCTCTGCAAGGTGAAGAGAAAGGGCCCAGTGTCCTGTGGTTCACATTCTTCCTTTGTTTTGTTTTGTTAAGACGAAGTCTCACTGTGCAGCCCGAGCTGGGCTGGAGCTCACTATATGACCCACCATGGCTGGCCTCTAACTGTGGCTTTCCTTCTTCTTCAGTCTTCTGAGAACTAGGGTTAGAGGTATGTGCCATCACTCCTAGCCGGAGTTCACATTCTAGCTGAGAAAGCAGGTGACCCCTGATTCACAGAAATGCATGCAGAGAAAACATAAGCTTGTGGTACAAGGATGTCTCAGATGGTGTGCCAGCCAGAGTTTGGGAAATTAGAACGTTGAGAAAAATGCAGGGGATGGAGGCCTGGCTTGTGAGGGAAGCAAAGACTCTACTGAGCCATCTGTGTGAAGAATCTGTGGTGTCTGCTCAGCTGGGGCTGAGGAATCAGCTGTAATTGGTAAGGGACCAGAACCACTAAAGCGAAACCTTTGCTTTGCTGGGATAATGGATGCTGCCCAGCTAAAGCTGAGAAATTAGTGGTGATTAAGAAGAGACCATCATCACTGAGATGATATCTTCTGGGAAGCATTTCCTCAAGGTCAGCACACAGAAGATGTGTTCCAGAAGTGGTCAAGGTTGTGCCTCATGCTGGTAGCCGAACTAGTTTAAGAGTCACTGGGGTGGTGCTGGTTTTGAAGGCAAGAAGGGTCACAGAGAACAGCTGAGGTTTGGCGCTGTGTGGCAGGGTTGGAGTCTCTGAAGAGAGCCCAGAGGAAGCCACTGATGAAAACAGCCCAGTTATGGCAAGAGAACCAGCGTTTTAGAGATGCCAGGACTGTGGGATGACAGCTATGAACAGCAGCATCAGTGGAGAGGAGCCAGCCAGAGCCTAGAAGACAAGCTGTGTGAGCTGCAGGGGTAGGGGGAGGGGCAGGGGGAGGGGGAGGCAGAGCTGGGGATTTATCCAAACCCCTTGGAGGAGACCAGGAGATCATGAGTGAATCCCAAATATTGGACATTGAGTTATTGGAGTTTGGTTTTGCTTTATTCAAGTTGTGACTGTGCCCTGATTCTTTCTTCTTGAAGTAAGGGGGTATTTAATTTATTTTTTATTTTACAAGAACCCACAGTTGAGAGACTTTAAACTTTTAAAGACATTTTAGAGTTTACGAAGACTTTGGATTTTAAAAGAAAGTTTGGATATTTTTAAACGAGACTTTGAACTTTTGAGTATTTGAATTTTTAAAGACTATGAGACTTTGAAAATTTGGAATATTTCATGAGATTTTGGAGATGAATAAGAAAGGAAAAGCTTCGGCTTGATGATGATGTGTTTGCATGTCAAGCTGACAAGAGCTCAGTTGTGCTGGCTATTTTTACAACAGCTTGACACAAGCTAGAGTCACTGGAGAGGAAGGAGCCTCAATTGAGAAAATGCCTCCATAAGATCTGGCTATTGACAGGCCTGTAGGGTATTTTCTTAATTGGTGATTGATGTTAGGGAGAGAGCACTCATCCCATTGTGGATGGGGCCACTCCTGGACTCATGGTCCTGGGTTCTATAAGAAAGCAGACTGAGCAAGCCACGAGGAGCAAGCCAGTAAGCAGTACCCCTCTATGGTCTCTGCACCGGCTTCTACCTCACAGGTCCTTGCTCTGCTTGAGTTCCTGCCCTCAGTGTCTTTGATGGTAAACTGTTATACAGAATTGTGAGAGAACTAAACCCTTTCTCCCCAACTTGCTTTTGGTCATGGTATTTCATCACAGCAATAGTAACCCCAGCTATGACAGTTGGGTGCTCTGGCTAGTAGTTGATCTATCAGAGAGGGAGATGCTGGAGCCAAGGCTTTGTGGTGCAGAGCACAGGAAGCCAGTGTTGCTAGGACAAAGAAGTGGGGTAAAGGCTCTGGGTGTTCCCAGGGATGTTCCCGGCCCATCCCAGGGATGTCTGTGGTGAAGCAGATATGGGAAGGTGGGGGGAGAGCTGGCTATGGATCCAGGGTATTCTTGGTTTGTATACTCCTGCCTAGCTCATCTGTGAGTCACAGGCTGTGTACAGAGGGCTCTATGAGTCACTGGCCCCCTTCACCTTCCCTTAGGACCTGGCTCTTTCTCTTCACAAAGGATCTGGTTCATTGGTTCTCCTTCCATGAATTGGTCACCTCTACTAGGAACCAGAACACGGGGTTTTGTTCACTTGCTTTTAATTTCCATTCACTTACTCATTCAAAAACTACTGGATGGGTGTCTAGGGTGTCCTGGGTCCTTTACTGGAGTTTGAGGTCAAGTCAGATGTTTTGGTATAGTCAAGTAGCCCAGAGGATAGAAGTTTCATGGCCTCAACTTTCCTGCTTGTAAAACAGGTGGTCCCCTGAAGAGTCATCACCTGAAAGTCTCTTCTTTTCTAGAGCCCTAATGACAGTAGAGGAGGGCAGATTTCTCAAGCTCCTATATACAATATAGGGCTTCAACTGCAAAGACCAATGGGCAGAAAAATGGATTTTCTCCTGTCTTAAGATCTCAAAGTTCCTAGAGTCCCAATAAGGAGGCTGACTTAGACCTTAGTCTGATCCCCCAGAACTCACGTGGTGGAGGGGGAGAACTGATTCCTACCACAGCTTCCTTTAACACTGCAGGTCCAGCACAAGCCTTTAACATGTGACATTTCTCAGGACACTAATGTATATGACAGCAAAGACGAGAGCCCTTCTCACAGACACACACTACAGATATAGGGACAGTGGCAGGTTTAGAAAGCTACCAGCTTACAAGGGTGACATTTGTTTTGGCCAAGGATCACCAACTTAGTTATCAACAGAAAGGTCATCCTTGCTGTGCTGGGTTTGAGCTTTACAAGCCAGGGTCGTGCAAGCAAGGGCGGGGATGGGAGAAACGTCCAAAGCACAGCCCATGGTTGTCAGTGCTTACAAAGGGAGCCATTCCGTCCCACGGGGGTGCCTGGTTGCTTAGTTTCTTTTCTCCATCATTGTGATGTACCAGACAGAAGCAACTTGTAGGAGGTGCACTTTATTTAACTAGTGGTTTCCCAGAGTTTAGCTCCTGGTGCTGGCTCTGCTGTTTCCCGGAGCCTGTGGTGGGGTGGGCAGAGTGGGGACCAAAGAGACAAAGAAGGCCAGGTTCCCACCGGCCCAGCTTCCTTCCACAGGCTCCTTCTCCTACAGTGCCCACCTCCTTCCAGGAGCTCCTCAGGCCTCAGCCCAAGTCTTCAGCACATGAGGAGACATTGCGATAAACTACTGTATAGATCAAAGAAGAAATGGAAGATTGAAAATAATAAAGAACAGTCTAACCACTGGCTCTCAGCCTTCCTAACGCTGCGACCCTTTAATACAGTTCCTCATGTTGTGCTGACCCCCAACCATAAAATTATTTTCATTGCTACTTCATAACTGTAATTTTGCTACTGTTATGAATCATAGTGTAAATAAATTCAGGGTATCTGATTATGTGACTCCCATGAAAGGGTCATTTGCCCCCCCCCCCCCCCCGGGAAAAGGGGGGAGTTGCAACCCACAGGTTGAGAACCACTGCTCTAGACAAACAAGAATGGAGAAACAACAGGCTTTGGAGACAGCAGTGGGGTTCAGCAGGAAGGCAGGCAGAGGTGGGCATAGCTGAAGAGATTCTGAACTGGTGGAGATCAATTGTGATGTATTGTACTCTCCTCTCCATCTTGCTCTCTGTTTTAAAAACTTCACAATTAAACAGTGCCCAGCTCCTCCCATAAGAAGTTGGAGACGCCTATAACAAAGATGCTACTGTATGCTTCTTCAAACTGAGTTTTGCCGTGTCTAGCACCCCTAAGAAATGGTCATTGGCATCTCGTGTGTAAATTGCTGTCTCAACAAGGGTGTCAGTTACAAGTCTAAAAATGTGCCTTTCTGGACATTTCTTTATCCCAGAACCTACTCAGCAGATATTATCAAGTAGTATGCCCCAATACAGGCATGAGAGGGGAGGCAAGTCAGAGCTAGCTGCCACCAAGGGTCTGTGGGTGGAAACCCCACCATGTGCACAAGCAATGTTAGCCAATAATAATGGGTGACATTCCCTCGATGACGTAATTCCACGGAGGCCACTCAAGGCCTTCAGTGAGACAGTACAATAAAACAGACTGAAGCATTGAAGCAAAGCTGAGGCCACAGAAAACCTTGTGGTCCCCATGACAGCTGCTGGAAGATGGTACTTCAGAGACTGAGTCACATGGGAAACACCAAATCTGAGCTGTCCCAGCCAGCATGATGAAAGCAAAGGCAGGACCACAAGAGCAGTCACATACCCCAGAGGCATTGCAGGTGTCTCAAGGGTGTGGTGTATGCTCTCTGGAATTGTCTCAGTTGCCTATGAGTTCTAGTTGTTGGACCCCACTGGTGTAAATGAACCAGCTCTCAAGCCACGGAGGGTGCAAAGTGTCTTTATTCCGGGTTCTAAAACTTTGGCCATGTGACTCACTGTGAGAAGCCGGTTGTGTCCCTGGAGACAGCACAGAAAGGTCTGGTTTCAGAATGAGGTTTGGAAACTGCCAGCACTATTCTGAGAGAGCACATGTGCACTGGGGCGTCAGCCTGTGGTGACTAGATGTGACTAAAGGGACCCTCCCCTTTTATTCCCTGCTGCCTCCCCAGAACAGCCAGGGTGTTGTTTGCTTCTCGTTTATGCACAGAACATTCTAAGTATTGACCAAGATAGTATGTGAGGCCCAGGAAATCTTCTCCAGTCTAATACATCCCAGATCCAGTTCTGAAAGGTGTCGGGCTCTTAGCAGTCCCAGAGAGGCGCATGCAGTCCTCACTGAGGACTCATGTGAGGCAGCAGAGACCAGCTCCAACAAGTCCAGACAGGCAAGGAGGGAACACGACCCAGGCATTCCACCGACCCTGAGCTTGCCCTGTACCCATAGGCAGAATGTTCCTGGCAATGGGCTCTACCTATCACTCCCTTGGCCCAGCTGAGGTTTTGCTGGTTGTAGTTCATTAACACTAGCTATGAAAACCTCCCATGTAGGATTGGGGTTCCTTCAAACATTACCCTTCTGTCCCATCTCATCATATGTCACATTCTTAGGCACATAGTTCTGGGAAAAACAGCACTAGTGTATGTGTGTTTACATATATGTGTGTGTGCGCGCGTGTGTGTATGTATATGCACATGTGTACATGTGTATATGCTTGTATATGTGCATATGTATGTGTACACATTTGTACATATGTGCATGTGTGCTTGTGTATATGTGTGTATGTGTATATGCATGTATATGTGCGCATGTATGTGCAAATGTGTCTGTATGTGTATATGTGTGTGCATGTATGTGTACATGTATATGTGTGTATATATTATGTACATGTGTATATGTGTGCATGTGTATGTATGTGTGCATGTGTATATGCTTGTGTATGTGTTTGTATGTGTGCATGTATGTATATGTATGTGTGTCTGTATGTATGTGCAAATGTGTCTGTATGTGTGTATGTGTGTGCATGTATGTATACATGTATATGTATGTATGTATGTATTATGTACATGTGTGTGCATGTGTATGTATGTGTACATGTATATATACTTGTGTTTGTATGTGTTTATGTATGTATGTGTGTAAATGTGTCTATATATGTATATGTGCATGTATGTCTACATGTGTATGTATGTATATGTGCATGTATGTGTGTGTGCATCCTACTGTCAGCATCCTGCTGTAGCACTTTACTGAGTCCAGCCTCTTGCACACCTCCACAGTGCTGGTGCTGCCTTTGACCTCTGCACCCTGGCTGTGCAGCCACCATCCAGTGGATGACAGCCACATTGCTGTCGGCCTCCTGTTGCCAGTGACAAGCTTCCAGATGGGCTTTCTAGGTTTCAGGGGTTAGCACTGGGTAGATGGTCCCCTAAAATGGTTCTGACAGCCAGAAGCTCCATCAGAAGGATGTTTCCTTAGCTCACCTGCAGCTTGTCTCGGGATCATCCTTCGGAGAATTAGAACCTGATGGATAACATTGAGTTGTCACAGCTTAGCTTCCTTCTTTCCTTCCTTTCTCCCACTCTTCCTCCCCCACCCTTCCTCCCTCCCTCCCCTCCATTCCTTCCTTCCCCCCTTTCTCCCTTCTTCACTGTCTCCCTCTTTTCCTCTCTTCCTCCTCCCTTCTGTGATGGATATTGAACCCAGGGCCTCCCCTACCTCCAGCTCCTAAATTGTCTCTCTCTCCCCTGGCCCATACTCTCCATTATGTAGCCCAGGCTAGCCTGGAGCTCATGATCCCTTTAGTTCAGCCTCTTGAGCACTGGGATTAAGGGTATGTGCCATTTTGTTTTCCAGTGCCGAGGATGAACACAAGGCCTCATCCATGCTTGACCACTGAGTTACACTGCAGTTATGGAGCTGTTTTGAGCTACATGGCATATTTCTATGACCCATAGTCACCCTCCTGTACACAGAACTACCTAGCTGAAGCCGGGACCTTCTGATCAACTTGTCCCCACCCTCCATAGCCTCCGATGACTGATTTTCTTTCCAGCTATAAGATCTCTGTGTCCCACACAGGAGTGAGGACATGTGGCTTTTGTCTTTCTGTGACTGGCTCCTTTTTCTTCCTATTTAAACAATTGATTTCAATTTTTAAATTTTTATGTGTATGGTGTCTTGCCTGAACATGTGTCTGTGCATCACACATTTGTCTGGGGTCCCTGGAGGCCAGAAGAGGGCATTGGATCCCCTGGAACCCAAGTTACAGATGTTTGTAAGCCATCATGTGGGTGCTAAGAGTTGAACCCCGGTCCTCTAAAGGGCAGCGTCAGTGCTCATACCTGCTGGGCCTTTGCTTTAGGCCGTGACTTCTTTTTCTTTTGTTTGTTTGTTTGAGGCGATGTTTTTCTGTGTAGCCCAGGCTGTCCTGGAACTAGCTCTGTAGACCAGGCTAGCTGAGAACTCAGAGATCTGCCAGCCTCTGTCTCTCAAATGCTGGGATTGAAGGCATGTGCCACCACATCCAGCCTGACTTCTTTTTTTTTTTTTTTTATACATGAAGTTCTCCAGTTACATCCATGTTCATACAAATGGCAGGATTTCCTTCTCTTTTGAGAATGAAGAGAATCAAAAAAAAAAAAAACAAAACAAAACAAAACAACAAAAACAAAACAAAAAAAAAAAACAAAAACAGAGAATGAAGAGAATCCTATTGTTTGCACACATCCACTGAAGACATGCAGAATGACCCCATATCTGGGTGACTGTGAACAGTACTACAGTGAACTTGGGAGTGCAGTTGTTGGGCTTTTTTACCCCTGCAGGACTCTGAAGACCTGGGAGTCTATAGAAATGAGGTTGAAGCACAGGGTAGTCAGGGCTGTAGCACTGATTCTCCATGTCACTTATTGGACATGGAGTTTTCGGTCACTGTGTGCCGAGAACTTGCTGTAAGAATGAGCCTGTGGTGGCCAGGTGTTGTGGAGCACACTTGAAATCCCAACACTCTGGAGTCTGAGACAGGAGGATCTTGAGTTTAAGACAGTCCTGGAGAACTTAGTGACACCTATGTCAAAAGAACTAAAAACCAGACAAAGAATGATCAAGTGAACTCATATTATTCTCATAGTGACTCACGGGTCCACTTTTCAAATGATCGCATGGAGGTACGAGTCACTTTATACATAAGTCCTTACCAAGGCATCAGACCCTGAAGCAAAAATCCAGATCTGCAGGGACTGCACAGAACACCAGTACCAAATGTCCTGGGGGCAGACACAGATGGCTTCCTGGGAAAGGTGACACTTCAAGTGAGCATGAAAGAAGGGACAGCAAGAACGGACCAGGCAGCAACACAGGATGCGATGGGTCCAAGAGGAGGGGAGGATACATATGGAGAACAAGAGCTGTTTGGGCATCCTAGCCTGGAGAGTGGGCAGTGGACAGGAACCAGGCCCAAGAGCTGGGCCAGGGAAGATCTGAGTGTCCAAGCCTGTCCTAACACAACCAGGCTAAGCCCCCACTGCTAAGCCAACTGGGATAGGTCGCTCACCTGTACTCCCTGGACTAAGGCGCAGGCGCAGGTCAACAGGGTGGCTTATTTACATCCCCAGGTCGAAGGGGAAAACCCAGGAAGTGTGGCCAAGGCCTAACAAAGTCTCAGGCTAATAATAAACGCCCTGAGTAATGAGTGGCATGGGCTAGGGCAGGCAGGAGGCCAGAGCCGTTGGCACAGGAGCGTGGTGAGTAGCCAGCCGTGATGGGTGAGGGCCAAGAGGGTGCTCTGGGGGCTGGGGACCCAGCAGTGCCACCATAGACACAAGCTAAGGGTACTCAGATTTGGGACAGCTTCAGTCCTCACACGGAAGAGGTCTCCGGGGTCAGGTCTTGCCTGCCAGGGAGAATGGAGTCTTCCAAACAGGTAGGATCCTTCTTTCTCTACCCATGTGCTCCAGATTTTCTCCTTGTGCCTCTGAATTCTTTTGAAGTGAGTCTGGTAGATTTTAGATGCCGCAGGATTCAGCATTTAGAACTCTGCCCCCACTTAACTGTCGTGAATTTCTAAGAACTCTTGGTATCGCAAAGTGCCTGTGAGCACAGGTGTTGAGCAAGAAGTGCCAATGGTGTGTGTCCTCGGTGGACAGATTCAAATCAGTCCTTCATGGCCTGTGGGAGAAAATGGGTTCTGTGTTTCAATCTCTACCTGTCCTCATCTGCCTTCTTACTTTTCTTGCTGATTATTGCTGATGAATCAGGGTCGTTTATCGTATAGTGTCACTGGGGTAGTTTGAAGAGTTTCCTCCAAGGCAGAGATTCCTCCTCAGGACCCACTGCTCACAGCAGCTCCGCCTATCCCTATCCCCAAGCTAGGCTCAGGCCGGCGTTTGCTAGGATTTCCATCTCTGTCCAGCAACCATGTCCACCAAGGATGCAAATAAGTTTCACAGCGAATTGCAAGGGGCAGTGATCAGGGGCCACCTTGACCCAAAAGGTAATGTCAGAGGACTTGGAACCAGGAATTAGGACTCAGGAAGAATGTACTAGAACCCACAGCAGCTTCTGAGTGCTGGAGTGAGAGCCGGGACAGGCAGAGAGTTCAAGTTACTGTTGTTCGTAGTTTGCACACTGGCCCTTGGCCTTGGATAAGTCTCTCCACTTATAAAATGGACCCCCAAACCACAAACCTGCTTTCAACCCTTCAGACCGTCATGAAGAGTCACAAGCAAAGGTTCTGGGAAGTTAAAAACAAATAAAAACAACAACAACAAAAATCTTGCAACTTATTTTAGTATTTTAAATAATTTAAAATTTAAAATAATTATTTTAATATTTATTATATTTATACTATCATGAAATAGGTATATATTCTTTCTATTCAAAGTTTCTCTATAACAGTAAAAACTAAAACAGTTACACATGAAATTAAAAATAGAAAACCACTGGCTAGGTGTGGTGGCACACACCTTTAGTCCTAGCACTTGGGAGGCAGAGGCAAGCCGATTTCTGTGAGTTTGAGGCCAGCCTGATCTACATAGTGAGTTTCAGAATATCTAGGGTGACATAGTGAGACTCTGCCTCAAAAACCATAATACTGGTAGTAGTAGTAACAATAATAATAATAATAATAATAATAATATAGAAAATAAAAGTAACCACTCTAATATATTTTACATAACAATTTTGTTTTACTCTAATAGAAAATTGTTTTATATAAAAAAGAAGAAAAACCCACAAGTATTTAGATTAATAGCAAAAAGCTGTAGTTTGGGCCTCATCAATCTTCCATGGAGCAGCGCCTGCCATCTCGCCAAGCATGTCAGAAGGCCTTTAGAAATTGGAGGTCCTGCTGACTCTTGGGTTTCAGGGTACACTGGAGCCTCTGTGTGGATCTGAGCCCATCCTAGGTGCTGGGTCTGGTTTCTTGGGCTTTATATGGATCTGGTTGGTGGGTGAGAAAGAAGAGTGGGCACAGCTTCTTCCGGTCAGTCTCGCTGTCTGCCGCAGTGGCTGTGGTGGGTAATGGAGCCTCCCTCCAGCCCGCCTACTGTCTCACTCACTCCACAGGGATGGCAGGAGCTCCACTTAAAGGAGTTTCCGGTTTTTTAATATAATCACAATTGTGTAGCTATCACCACAACCTAATTTTAGGGTCCAATATCCCAAAAGAAACCCTCTTAATCTTCATTTCTCTCACCTCCAGCCTCAGACTACAGCTAGTCCATTGCCCATCTCTACGGGGTTTTTTTGTTTTTTGTTTTTTTGTTTTTTGTTTTTTGTTTTTTGTTTTTGGATATTCTGTATCAGCAGCATCACCCTCAGTGTGTGCTGTGATTCTGTGTTCCCTATTGCTTCACATGTTTTCACAGATCACCCATGTTGTAGCATGACCAGTACTACATGTTCATAACTAAGTAATACTGCATTTTAGGGATAGACTATTTTTTATTCATTCATCAGCCGACCAACATTTGGGTGGTTGCCACTCTCTGGGGACTGAGAACAACACTTTGGTGAGAGTGTTTATGTTTTGGGCAGTATGTTTTCATTCTTTTGGCTAGACAGCTACCTAGTTGTGGACTTTACTGGCCCCCATGGTGACTCAGTCGCCAGCCACTTGACAAAGTGGCCACAATATTGCCTGATTCCATTTGACACACGGAGTCCTCACTGTTTGTCCCTGTCCCCTGTCTAAGCACTGTAGCAGTCCCAGCTTCGGATGTGGCCTCTTGCTGGTTTGTCTTCACCCCGTGCTGAGCTGGATGCCTTTCACTCTGCCTGTTGTTTATTCATTGCATATTTTGGGGGAAATGTCTATTTAACTCTTTAGCCCAATTTTTAGTTTTAAAGACTTTTAAGTCTTTTATCAATATTTGTTTGTTTGTTTACACACGCACACACACACACACACACACACACACACACACACACACACACACACATATATATATATATATATATATATATATATATATATATATATATATATATATATTGAGACAGGGTTTCTCTGTGTAACAGTTCTGGCTATCCTGAAACTCCCTTTGTAGACCAGGCTGACTTTGAACTCACAGAGTTCTGCCTGCCTCTGCATTTGAGTGCTGGGATTAAAGAGATGGGTCACCATGTCTGGCTCTTCTTTTTTTTTTTTTTTTTTTTTTTTTTTTTTATGGTATTGGGTAAGGACTTAACTCTGTTTTTTTGCACATGTCTATCCGTGTCTATCCAGCATTCCTTCAACACTGATGTAACATCTTAAATGTATGACACCCCAATTTAAATGATATCAGCGATTCATCGAAAAGACCGGGTTTTGCCCATTGGATGCTCATGGTATGCCTGTAAGGGAACCATCTGCTCACACAGGCAAACGCTTGCTTGCCTTCCCTATCCCGCTGCTCTGGTTGGACCCCTGTCTATGCTGGCACCACACTGCGGACTACAGCAGCTCTGCCTGCTTCAGAAGCAGGAAGTGTGAGCCCCCAGCTTCACCCTTTTCTTAAAGATTATTCTTTTTGGTTCCTTGCAATTCCATTTGAATTTTTAGGATAGCTATTCCTATTTATGTTCTTTTAACAAGTCATTAGGATTCTGTTATAAATTGTATGATTGGTTGATTGCTTTGGGCCATTTTGACTTCTTAAATCTTCTAGTCTATGACTAGGGTATCTTTTGACTTATTTAGGTAATTTCTTTCCACAATATTGTATAGTTTTTAGCATACACTTTTTTCACCTCATTGACTAACTTTACTAAGTGTTTTTTTTTATGTTATTATATGTTAAATTGTTCCTCAATTTTCTTAAGGATTGTTCCTTGTAAGTCTTGAGAATTCTGTGGCTTTTGGTTGCTAATATTTTTACCCTGTAACTATGTTTTTATGAGCTCTAGTAGTTTTGTGGTTCGTTTTAGTTTAAGATCATGTCATCTGTGGACAGAGGTGGACTTAACATTCTTTGTTCTAGTTTGGATACATCTATCTATCTATCTATCTATCTATCTATCTATCTATCTATCATCTATCTATCATCTATCATTTAACTATCATCTATCTATCTATCATTTATCTATCATCTATCTATCATTTATCTATCATCTATCTATCTATCTATCTATCTATCTATCTATCTATCTATCTATCACCATGATCACTATCATTATCATTTTGCCTAAATGCCAGCTTTGGGCCAGGCCTTTTTCTAATTTCATGTGTATGCAGCAACCATGTACACAGATACATGTCCACAAGGATGCTGATACATAGTTTCTCAGAGAATTAGATGAGGCATTGACCAGAGGCCTCTTGACCCTAAAAGGAAATGCCACAGGACCTGGGACTGATAGTTAGGAATCAGCCACAAGTTTTGAGTTGGTTTGTTTACCATGAAAAGGTGTTGAATTTTGTCAAAGGCTTTCCTGTATCTATTGGGATGACTGTATTTTCCTTTTTAATTCTTTCAGTGTTGTACAGAGAAGTGATGACTCTTTGTAGAACTGAATCCTTGCAGCAGCCTAACCACAGCTTCCCTTTGGTCATGGCAACTAATATGCCGCAAGGTTCATGTGCTGACATTTTGTTGAGGAGCTTGTCCTTGTATTCATAAGGAATGTTGGTCTGCGATTTTTATTTCTTTTAATATCTCTTTGGGCTTTTGACATAAGATGTATTTCGTCTGACAATAGTTGTAAATTTGCATCTGCTCTTTGGGTATGATTTGCCTTTTTTCCCTTTGTTTTTGCTTTTCTCTTTTCTTTCTTTCTTTCTTTCTTTCTTTTTTTTTTTTTTTTTTAAAGCCTACAGCACCCAGTATTCCCAAGTGTTGTTTTTGCTTTTCAAGACAGGGTTTCTCTATGTAGCTCTGGATGTTCTGGAACTTGATTTGTGGCCCAGGCTGTCCTTGAACTCACAAAGATCTGCTGCCTCTGCCTCCCGAGTACTGGGATTAAAGGCGTGGGCCGTCACAGTCTGGAAATGCATGAAATATCTTGCTCCATAATTTTGTTTTTGCATCTTCTGTGTCCTTTGATCTAAGTATTGGGGTTGGGGCGTGGCTAAGAAGTGGAAACTGTCTAGCAAGCTGTAGTCCCTGGGCTCCACCTGTAACACCACAAACAAAAACAAATCTGCTATAAATAGCATAGAGATTAATCTTGTGGTTTTTGCATATCTATCTTCCTCTAAACAGGGAGTTCAGATGATTTATATTTAATATTTTTTTCTGATAAAGATTTATTTCTGCTGTTTATATATTGCTTTCATTTTATTTATTTTGTGCATGAATGCGTATATGTATGTGTTGGACTCCAGTACCACGGTGAGTGAGTGGAGGTCAGAAGACATCTCAGTTTTCTCCTTTTACTGTATGGGTTCAGGCGACTGAACTCAGGTTGGCAGGATAGGTAGCAGGCACCTGAACCCAGTGAGTCAGGCCACTGCTTCTCTCTCTTTTCTGCAGATTTTAAATTTATTTTCTTAGTGATTAGCTTAAGATGTACCATTAACAGCTTGATCCTAATCTTAATTTGAATAACTACTTAGTTTCATTAATTTGCAAAACACAGTTCCTAAAAATCTCAGCCTTTTTGCTTTTATGTTGTTTATGAAAACATTACATGTTTTCTCTTTGAACACGAATGATGACTAACATAGGTTTTTAATAATTGTTTTATGTAGTGTTTATTAAATTATGTGGTGAAATAGGAATTTCAATTCATAATAAGTATACAATAATTCAAGTTTATCTTGGTTGGCCTGGTGTTAGAGACTCATGAACCCAGGTACCCAAGAAGCTGGGGCAGGAAGATCACAAGTTCAGGCCTTACCTTGGCTAGAAAGGGAGTTCAAGATCAACCTTGGCCAACTTAGCAAGGCCTTGTCTTAAAATACAACAAAGAGCTGGGGCTAGCACTCACTGGAAAGCTCTAGGTTCAGTACCCAGTACCACATGCACCCAAGTGCACGCACAAGGGTGTATACACACGCACACATACAGACACATATACACATAGACATATACACACATATACACATATATACATACATACACATATACATGCACACATTAATTGACTGATTGATTAATTGATTAAATACCCAGATATGGTGACTGGTGCATTCTTTTAATCCTAGCACTCAGGAGGTAGAGACCTTGAGTTTGAGGTCAATCTGACCTACATAGAGAGTTTCAGGCTAGCTAGACCTACATAAAGAGACTTGTCCCCCCCAAAAATAAAATAAAACAGAGGCCGGAGATATGGCTCAGCAGTTAAGAACACTAGCTGCATTTCCAGAAGACCTGGGTTCGATTTCCAGAACTCATGTCGCAACTCATAGCTTTTGGTAACTACAGTTCCAGGGGCTTCACAGACACCGAGTCATGGTATATAGACATACATGCAGGCAAAAATGTCATATACATAAAAAGAAAACAAAGTAAAAACTAATGTTTTCTCAAGCAGGGACCTTTATTAGTGTTTCTTATCCTTTCTGGGCTCTGTCTAGTGACTTTTTTTTTTTTTTTTTTTTTTTTTTTTTTTTTGCATACAACGGATTCTTGGCAGCCTTTAGTACAGTAATATGGTCCTGTTTTTTTTTTTTCCCTCTTTTAGAAATGTCATAATTTCTCTTTCATAATTGACAGGCAGTTTTGCCCAGGACATAACTTATGGCTGACAGCTTTCTTCCAGGCCTTTAAATCTGTCATTCCATCTTTCTCTCTCCATTAACTTTCCAGAAGGTCTCTTGTACATAACAAATTATCTTCCTCCTCCTCCTCTTCTTCCTCCTCCTGTTCTTTTTATAATGACAATGTGGGTATGTGTGTATGAAAGAGAGGCAGTGTGTGTGTATGTGTGTGTGTATGTGTGTGTGTGTGTGTGTTGGGGGGGAACCATGTGCCATAGCAGGCATGTGGAGTTCAGAGGACAATTTGCCTGATTCAGTTCTCCTCTTTAACCTCTGAAGGGGTCCCAGGAGTCAAACTGATGCTGTTGGGGCCTTACCTGCTGGCCCACCTCCCCAGCCCACAGGTGCTTTTGCTTGCTACTTTAATGCTTTTCTTCACCCTTGGGTTTTATCATTTTACTGTAATGTATCGTGGCACAAGTTTGAGGGTTTTTTCCTTCCTTTCTTCCTCACTCCCTCCTTCACTCTGTCTCCTCACACCCCCCTCCTCTCATCCCCTTTCCTCTTCCCACCTTCCCCTGCTTTCTCTCTCTTTACACTAGATATCGATCCTGGGATCTCAGAGACATTAAGTAAATGCTATAGCACTGAGCTGTATTCCCGCCTTTAAAATGTTTATTTTATTTACTACTCTCAGCTTTGAGATAGTCTTGTATAGCCTGCCCCTGTCTCTCCCGGGAGGCTGGAGTCTCAGGGAGTACTGGGCCTGGTGTACGTTAGGTTCTCCTGCTTGGCACTTGATGAGCTTCTCACCTGTGTGTTCCTATCTTCAGATCTAGGAAGTTTTGGGTTTTTGTTTCTTCTAAAAAATTTAAGTCAGTGCCTAACAGTTGTACATATTTATGGATGCGGTGACTTTTCAACGTGTACTACATTGTGTAACAATGAAACCGGGGTGATCAACTTATCTACCACCTGATGTTTGTTGTGTGTGTGTGTGTGTGTGTGTGTGGTGAGAGCTAAGAACCCTTCTTCCAGCAATTTTAAGATAGACATTATCATTAACTGTAGTTTCCTTGCTGAGCAACAGAACATAAGCACATTCTCCCATCTTCTTATAACATCGCTCTGTCCACCCCTTTTTACCCAGCTGCGGCAGCCACTGCTCTCTCTGCTATTATAAGTTGACATTACTGATCTCGCAGAATGAGATCATATAACTTTTGCTTTTCTGCATTTGGCTTATTTTGGTTACAATAATGCCTTCTGAATCTATCTGTATTGCTCAAACAAAACAGAACTTCGTTCTTTACACGGCTGAGTAATATTCCACCATATAGATAACACATCTTCCTTATACAGTCATTCATTGTTGACCATTTAGGTTAATTCCAAATTTCAATGATTATGATAAGCTATAATAATCATGCAGTGAAGCTATGCCTTAATCTTCCAATTTCATTACTTTTGGATTAATACCTGTTCCAGTTACACCTGACCAAGAAAGCTTATAAAAGTGTTTAATCTGGGGGCTCCTGTTTCCAGAGAGTTTGAGTCCATGATCATCACGGTGGGGAGCATGGCAGCAGGCAGGCATGGTGCTGGAGCAGTCACCCATAAACTAAGCAGAGAGAGGCAGAGAGAAACACTAGGAATGGTGTGGGCCCACAGTGACACACCTCCTCCAGCAAGGGGACACCAACTGGGGACCAAGTCTTCAAACATATGAGGCTGTGGGGGCCATTCTCATTCAAACCACCACAGTACCCACTGACAGAATTGCTAGATCATGCGCTGATCCTACTTTTACTTTTAAAAGTTACTTCCATAATTGTTGCACCAGCAATTGTGAACATTCTTTTTCGAGGCAGCCTGGCCATTAATAGCAGCCATTCTAACCAGGGTCAGGGAGCCAGCTGCTGCTCTCTGATGAGCCATGGCTGTCAAGCCATGGTATCTTCTCTAATGCCTGTGAGCAATTTCTGTCTCTTCTTTTAAGAATTGCCTGCTAGAGTCTTTTTGCATACTTTTAATAAAACTGAAGGCTTTTGTTGTTGTGTTCTTTTGCTTTTCGTTTGTTATTTCATTGTGTTTTGTTTTAATAGTGAGACACTTCAGTTCATAGCAGTCTGAATATTAGCTTTTGTTGGCCCTCGTTGGGTTTTATAACCAGGGGTTGGGGTGGCTGTCTGCACTGATATTGTGTGCAGATTCTTGGTATTTACTTGAGAATGAAACAAAGACTCATACAGACTACAAAGTAGCAAGAAAATGTTACAAAATGCAATAGAAATGATCAGAGGACACTACAAAGGAGTAAGGGCCACCAGAAAGAAGAAGGTACTCAGGCCCTGTTACTATTTTGGTTTTTCCTTTATGGAGTTCAAGAGAAGGAGAATTTGGTACTTAAGGGTGTAGGTCTTTGGTCTGATTGATAGACTTGGTCATACAGCCATTTTTTTCTATTGCACATGTCTTTTCCCATAATGTATCTGATTTTAGTCATATGTATGCCTGATCATGCATATGCATAAGCTGGTAAATAGTAGAGTCTCCCTAAAAGTTTCTGGCCTGAGGACACAGTTTTGTCTTACCACACAGGCACCCCAAACCAGTTCAAGTTGGATTGGCCTTTCTGTTCCTCCCATTGGCACATTAGGCATATGTTTGAATAAAAACAGATTTGACAGTTGCTAGGGGCAGAACAACTTACCTCATTCAGAGAGATGTGTAGCTCCACAGAGGTGGGAATGTGAGGTTGGTAGATGCATTGTTTGAAGAGGGGTGGGTGTATGGTATGCACAGGGAAGGGAGCTGGGCGTCCAGGAGCTGGGCTTGCATAACTGATACAAGGTATAGTCTATGCTGCTGAACTATCACTATCCCTGTGTTTGCCTGCCTCAGTGATACCAGCATTGTGAATGGGGGGCATCTCGCTCCAGTGTGACTGGGTATCTGCCCACTGTGAGCTGGCATTACTCTGCTCCACTCTGGCCGGGCATCCCTCTGTCTCACAGTGGCTGGTGTTGCTCTGACTCACTGTGACCCCAGGGTTGCTTTGTTCCTGTGTGATTGGCCATGATTCTGGCCACTGTTGCAGAGAATTTCCCACAGAGGGTACCTTTCAGCATCTCCCCATGGTCCATTGCCCCACGCCGTGTTTGCTAACCTCTAGCCAGCCACAGGGTGGAGGGAATGAATTGTATGGACCTGACATGTTCTGTTTAGGTGAAAGCTAGAGGAAGGGAGTCAGGGCAGACAGATTCTCCTCACTCCCAATGCCAGGAAGGACCTAGTGCTGCCCCTGGGCCTGCCAACTTTCAGGGTGCTGCTACCGCCTGCTGTCACTACCCTCTGCTTCTGAGGACTTCTGTGGGGGCTGTATGCTGCCTGTCAGTTAGACAGAACGCATAGGGCTCTGTTCAGCTTGCTCTCATTGAAAAGCCAACAAACACCTTGAAAAGTACTTCAAGAGAAGCTGTGGCCACAACCAACACAGAGTCAGAGTGAAGGCATCATAGTGGCAAAACGGACTGCTGCAATGTAGCTCTGAGATCATATAACATGCCAGATCATATAACATGCCAGACAGGGTCTGCCAACCCATAGTGACAAGTCAGAATATTCACTTTGCTGATGGGAGGTAGCCCCAGGGAGTCACTAGGTACAGGAAGTGAGCTCAGTCTTGGTCTGGGCTGTAAAGGTGTTGGTCTCTTTTACTCTGGTAAAAGACGGGCTTTATACAAAGCATTGTTATAATGTTTCATGTATCAGTGAGCAAGAAAGGGGAAGAACTCTACACTGAGGGCCTGCTGTAGGCTTGGCACTGGCCAGGTCTGCTTTTGAACATGTTAGTTTTTTAGTGAGCACCTGCTAAGTCCTGAGGACCCAGCACTGGACCAAAAGTTATGACCAGGCCTTTCCAAATGATACTTGTGATGTGTCTTAGTTAGGGTTTGACTGCTGTGAAGAGACACCATGACCAAGGCAACTCTTATAAGGACAACATTTAATTGGGGCTGGCTCACAGGGTCAAAGGTTCAGTCCATTATCATCAAGGTGGGAACATGATGGCATCCAGGCAGACATGGTGCAGGAGGAGCTGAGAGTTCTACATCTTCATCTGAAGGCTCCTAATGGAAGACTAGCTTCCAGTCAGCTAGGATGAGGGTATTAAAGTCCACGCCCACATCTACTCCAACAAGGCCACACCTCCTACTAGGGCCACTCCCTGGTCAAGCATATACAAACCCTCACGTGGTGAATTTAAACAATGGTGGGAAGCAGCTACCCTCATGAATGCCAAGGCCACACAGTGAGGAGTAAGGGTTCTGTATACAGAAGGGGTGCCTGGGCATGGGGGACAGTAGGGTCCCTTCCAGGTTCCTGTTCTGATGCCATGAAAAGAGGAGGGTTACATGGGGCAAGGAGATTGAAGAGATGAAGGAGCCTTGGACAGATGAGACATAATACTGGACTGGCTCAGTGGTTAAGAGCACTTGCTGGTTTTGCAGAGGACTCAAGTGTCAAGCTTAAAGCAACCTACAATTGCCTATAACTCCAGTCCCAGCAGACCTAACACCCTCTCCTGGCATCCATAAACACTGGGCATGTATGTGGTATATATACATACATATACACACAAACATAAAATTAAAACAGATAAATCTTTTTTTAAAAGGATTTATTTGTTTTATGTATATGAGTACACTGTAGTTGTTTTCAAACACACCAGAAGAGGGCATCAGATCCCATCACAGGTGGTTGTGAACCACCATGTGGTTGCTGGGAATTGAACTCAGGGCCTCTGGAAGAGCAGTCAGTGCTCTCAACCACTGAGCCATCTCTCCAGCCCAAATAAATTTTTTTTAAAGGATACTTTATTCACTCTGGATGAAGGCCTCCACACAGACTGTTAGGCGGACAATGGTAGGTACCTAGGCACACACATGCAGACCAGCACTCAGGCCTCACAGGCATCTATAGCTATAGGCAGACATACCCAGAGAAGCTGACAAAGGTGAAGGCTAAAGCCCTGGCCTCTGACCTCAAGGCCATATTTATACAAAGTCACACAAGAATGTCATCCTGTCAAGGACAGCTAGAGAAGAGATGACATCACTGTTTGCTTTTGGGTTCCCCAAATGTCTAGTGTCGACCATTTTGTGCTGGCTCATAACCCTCTGCTGTCTAACATCAGCCACCTCAGTCCGTGCTGGATATCTGTATCAGTGCCGGGTTGTATAAACGCAAACCCTTCTTTACAGCCCTCTTTCCCACAGTTCTCCATGGGTAATGAGGCGCAGATAGACGTCAAGGATGAGGGAGAAGTAAGCAGAGACTCTGGGGAGGAGACCTGGTGCACGTGGAGAACAATGTGGGGACAGACAGGGTACAACAATATTAGGGAGGGACCATAAGAGAAATCACTTTACAAATGAGAAACTGAGGCCTAAAGGGTGAAGAAGCCACCCCTGACCTCAGCTGTGGTTGGACGGCAGCTCTGCCTGCTGAGACAGAGAACACCTCAGAATGGAGCAGGAGAGCGTTTTCCGTCTGCTGTCCTAACTCTCCATCTCTCCATCCACAGGATTGGTGGCCGGGTGTGACTATGGCGTTCTGCCCCAGAGAACAGTACTGGGACTCCTCAAGGAAAACCTGTGTCTCCTGTGCACTGACCTGCAGCCAGAGGAGCCATCGCTCCTGCACAGACTTTTGCAGTAAGTTCTAGCATCTAAGGCCAGGGGACAGCTGAGCTATTCCCTCACATTCCCCCAGAACCCCCTGGCTTTTCTGAAGCCAGGTGAAGGAATGATATATGCAGGTGGTCTCCTTCCCTCAGCCTTTCAGCTGTTTGTACATTGTCTGTTCTTTCCTGCCTGAAGTGCCTCTCCCTAATCTTCTCTCATGCAGCCTCCAGTGCCTTTCCCCACTGTCCTGGATGGCTTCTCTGACCACAAAGGAGGAGTTAGACCTTACCACATGACTTCATCAATATCTCATCCTTAAAAAATTTTTTAAATTATTCTTTGTTAATTCAATACATAAATACAATCTCTCTCTCTCTCTCTCTCTCTCTCTCTCTCTCTCTCTCTCTCTCTCTCATTCTTTTTGGACTGGTCTTACTATGTGACTCAGGCTAGCTTTGAACTTGAGATTCTTCAGCATCAATGTCCTGAGGACTGGGATTCCAGGCATGTACCAACTCCCCGCTCTCTCAACCCACGGACACAGGAGTGCACAGCACACCCGCATCCGTGTCTTTAGAAACTGTTAAAACTCTGCTTTTCATTTCCACTCCAGTTTCTTCACTTGTGCATTTTCAAACATTTATTATCTCTCAGTTTTAAAATGTATTTTTATGTATGCTCGTGTGTGTGTGTGTGTGTGTGTGTGTGTGTGTGTGTAAGTCAGAAGATACTTTCAGTAGTCAGTTCTCTCCTTCCAGCTCACAGACCTGGGAACCAAACTTGGGGGGTTATCAGTCTTGGTAGCAAATAAATACCTTTAACCACTGAGCCATCTCTTCTGCGATTGTACATTTTAAATAAATTTAAGTCTCCATTAGTCTTAAAGGAGAAAAGCTGATGGTTGGGGTGCTGGGTCTCAATCCGTGGCCACATGGCTCTGCCTTGGCATGTGGTGAAGGTAGCTTACTGGAGACTGAGTGGGTAGTTCATCCCTTTCCCGGAAGACTTTCTCCAGGTCGGACTACATCCTTGTAGCTTTTCTGGCTGTGAAGCTGTGGATGGATTGACTCACCCAGAAGGTTAGCTTCCCGTGTACCAGTCACCAGCTGGGACTCTTGGGGGCATAGCTTCTGCTCAGCATCACTATCTGTGCAGGCTGCTGTGGCTCCATCATCATGGCCTTTCCCAGCTCCCTCCCCAACTCTCCAAGGAAGGTTCTGGCCTTTTCTCTTCTATTCCCTCCACTAACTTGAAGTGTGTTTCTCCT
Source organism: Arvicanthis niloticus (assembly GCF_011762505.2). NCBI lineage: Eukaryota > Metazoa > Chordata > Mammalia > Rodentia > Muridae > Arvicanthis > Arvicanthis niloticus. The sequence continues at coordinate 60,440,595 of NC_047663.1, read as the reverse complement.
TCAGGAGATTTGAAAATGCAAGCAAACATTTTATATGACAATGCAGCATCTAGGTATTAATTTGAAAGCTATGTAGAGGGGGCTAGACAGACAGCTCAGTGGCTAAGAGCATTTGCTAATTTTGTAGAGGATCCAGTTCTGTCCCAAACAACTGTGTGGTGGCTCCCAACCGTCCCAAACTGCAGTTCAGATCCACGCTGTCATCTGAACTCCACTGGCACCAGGCATGGGTGTGGTGCACATGCATATATGCAGGAAAAGCACTCATACACATAAAAAATAAAAGAAATAAATCTTTAAATTTGTAAATAGCTGTAGAAAATGACCATATTTGGAAATAAAGAAGTGTGACAAATTAATGGGTCAAAGAAGAAACAGCAGCCTCAGAAACATCTTGAACTAGGTGCCGGAAGATGCATGTCTATAGATAGGTATGGGTAAACATATAGATAAATCAGAATGTGATATGCCAGAGAGCACCCAAAGGACAACCATTCTGGAATTGCATCTTCACACTGAACTATAGGCTTGGTTTGTTTTGTTTTTTTTGGGGGGGGGGGTTGTTGTTGTTTGCTTTGACATAGTCTAGGGTCAGACCCCAAGTTCTAGTCCAGAACTCCCAGAAGCATTTTTTTTTCTTTCCCACAGAATTCATCAGTTGCCGAAAAGAGCAAGGCAAGTACTACGACCAGCTCCTGGGGGCCTGTGTCAACTGTGACTCCACCTGCTCACAGCACCCTCAGCAGTGTGCACACTTCTGTGAGAAATGGCCCAGAAGCCAGGCAAACCTCCAGCCTGAGCTCAGGAGACCACAGGCTGGGGAGGTGGAAGCCAGGCCAGATAACTCAGGAAGACACCAGGGATCAGAGCATGGTCCAGGTAAATGACCCCAGGCCAGTGCCTAAGGATCTGAAAGTCGGGATGGGTAGAAGCCTGGTCCTCAAGCAGGCTGCAATAACAAGTGTCCTTAGTTCAAGAGGCTCAAACTCTAGGCAAATGTCCAGAAACCAGGGAGGTCACTCCCAGATAGAAAAATTTGTTTAGATGAAAATTTCAGAAGTCTACGGGACAGTTTGTCACATCCATATGGTGTACACTGCTCAAATCTGTTACCTCAAACGCTTAACCATTTCTTTCTAGTGAAAATATTCAAATCTGTTTAAAATTTCCCCTTGATATTCTGCAGTGCTGGGACTAGACCCGGACCCTCCTGGGTCAAGAGGTCGACTGATGAGCCACACACATACTCCTTTAGCTTTTGAGATATGCAATACATGGTCATGGCCTAGCCAGCCTCACAGGGCTGTCCCCTTTTACACAGCTTCTCTGGGCTTCTTATTCCATGGGATAAAACAGTGCCCAGCCCAGAACAGAGTTAAAGAGAATGATTCCATAGGGCTTGATGTGGGTGGCAAACTTTGTGGTACATGTAAGAATCAAATGATCAGAGGAAAATGAAAAAAAAAAAGGAAAGAAAGAAAAAAGAAAGAATGAAAGGAAGAAAAGGAAATTCAGACCAACCTCCATGATAAAAGCCGACTTCTATTGGTCTGAGAGATGAGTCCCTAAGACCCAGAGGCACAGCGTTTGAACTTGCAGAGCAATGCAAATGTTTTGGGGGCTGGTGTAGCTACGAGTAGAGAGGGAAGAGGGGAAGGACTTGTCAGCGGTAGAATGAGGAAGTGAGCTGCTTTTCTCTGTGATCTGATTCTTGGAACGCAGGATAGAAGATAGGTCAGTTGCTTTACTCTGACCTTCCAGGGGACCTTCCAGGGGATTAGCCACTTTCTGGGAATTCCATAGGTGGCAGATTTCCTGGGATCTTGGGCTTGTTTTAGGGCATTGGTTTTGTGTTGGGAGTGGATTTCCTTTAATCCAAGACCCTTAACACATAAGGGATGGGGGTGCCATTTCCTATCTGGCTACTTTCTGCTGAGAGCAAAGGAGACACAGTTTTGGGGGTTCTCAAGTCTGGAGTGATTCTAGAAGAAGCGCTGGTGTGGTGGACCGGGGTGAGGCAGTGATACAGTCCAGGAGGAACCTCTGTAAAGAGTTTAAAAGACAGGATAAACTGACCGTATGAGGATGGTAAGGAGGAAGGGGAGGAGCCAGGATGGGTGGCAACCTGGAGCCCATCCAGAAGAGGCTTGTTGTTGAATTCTCTGTGCCTGGTCTTGAACCAGTTTTGATCTGTTGGTATAGAAGCAGTGGTGTTCCTGGAGGTGGGCCTGAAAGGTGTGAAGCTTTTTGGAACTGAGGCTCTCCGAGAGCTGCTGAGACAGAGATTGACTGATGTAAAGAAACTCATTCCTGCTGTCCTCCTTTGTAGTCCTGGAAGAATGCCCAGCATAACAGGAAGAGGGATGGGTCTGATGCTCTGCTTTGCTCTTCTTGATGTGGGTGTAGAAATAGGGATTAGAGTTTTGTGGGGCTTAAGGAGAATGGTGGAGACAAAAAGGTAAGAGCATAGGTCCAGTTCAGGTCCAGTTCAGCTACTGGGCAAGCATACAGAGATGTTTGTCCTACAACCCCCAAAGAGTCCTGTCTGAAGACAGGGAATGATGTTTAAAATGATTATCTGGTGTGGTTTCCCCTTTGCAGGACACTTTGAGGTTTGACAGACATTGCCACATGGAGGTGTCCCAGGTAGTGGGATACATGGCAGTGAAAGGCTGCAGGCTGACTAGGAGAAATAGACTTATTTTAATTAATTAGTTCCTTGAGCTACTCAAAAGGTATTGGTATTGAGGGAACACTGGTAAGGTGTGTGTGTGTGTGTGTGGCGGGGGGGGGGGGGGGGGTGGCATCAGTTCTAGGAGTCCACAGGCCACAGCATCGTTAAGTTTGGAATGGGAAGGGTGATAAGGATTTGAAAGGATTTCCCTAGACTAGGGAAGACAGGTCCTTCTCCTTGTCCCCAGCAATATTGGAGACCAGAAGAGGATTCAGACAGATTGAAAGCAGGGAGGCCAATGGGTAGTTTCAGGAGGATGATCAGTAAGGAAGCGGTTCAGAGTCCTGAGGAGCAAAGGTGGTGATGGGGAGGGTGCCTTGGTGAGGCTGGAGGGAACTGACAGGGATGGAGTCTACAAAAGCAGACGGGGCCTTGCGAAGTTGGGCCACTTCTAGCTGGCAAGGCGCCTTGGACAGATGTTGAGAAGCCAGTTTTCAATGTCTTGCTGAAAGATCAGGGGTACAACCCATTGAGGAAACCCCTCCTCACTATTTCAAGGCCCCCCCCCCCCCAGACTATCTTTATAGGTGAGGCAAGTTAGGCTGGAAGTGGGGCAGGAAATGCTTGACTAGTTAGTAGTTTGAGACTGATGGAGTCTCACCCAGAAGACGGACAGAGAGAAAAACTCTCTACCAAGTACAGCGGGGTCTTGGGAGCCTCAGAAAACCCAGACTCTCTTCAAGGCTTGGGGTTTTTTTTTTTTTTGTTTTTTTTTTTTGTTTTGTTTTTTTTTTTTTTTTTTAAGTCTTTGAAGGGTCTTTCCCTCCTAATTTAGGGTTGGTTGGTTGATTTTGTTTTCAGACTTGGTACTTGTGTGTAGCCCTGCTTGTCCTAGATCCTGCTGTGTAGATGGGTACACCTCAAACTCCAGAGAACCACCTGCCTCTGCTTTTCGAGTACTGGGATTGAAAGTGTGTGTCACCATGACCAGCAAGGGCTGGTTAAGTCAGATGTGAACAAGGCCAGGATAGCTGATTGGCTCACAACTGTGGTATCCTAATCTGGCCTTGAACTCATAGGGTCAGTCCATCAGCAGGAGGCTCTACTGAGAAAAACCCATTAGACCTTTGTTTTTAAGCTGCTAGGCTTTTGTCTCAGAGGAAGAAGCTGGCCATCTTGGAAGTTCGCTATCTTTATTACGTAGTCATGGTCTCTTTCCCTAACTGTCTCCCAACCGGGAAATAACTAACTCCTTGTTCCCCTTTCTCAGAGGTCACCCTAAACGCTTAGGGGCTTGGAGACACAGACTGCTTATGAGCTGGCAAAGCGGTGATGTAGAATGGGCAGTGTTTAGAGGTCCCCAGAGGACGGTCCATCAAAGGGGCCATAATAGCAACGATGGTAAAGGCCCAGAGCATTAGGCAGCTGAATGATGTCAGTGTGTGTTCTTAGGGCACGTGTGTGACAGAGCAGCTGCAACACACGGCACGTGAGACTGCTGGTGTGTTATACTTCTTATTGAGGGTGTGGTTAACATAGTTGGATAGTTTTGCCCTTATTGGAGGAAGTGCACAGGCCAAAGAGCACATGGCAGGCTCTGCATGAGCATCGGCAAGACTCCTGGTCTCTTGGTTACCATTGCCCACTGTGGGATGTACACACATGCAGGAGACCATGTTTAAGCTCAGAGGTCAGCCATCAGGCCTCCTCTAGTACAACTTCATGGGGGAGCATTAAGAGGCAAAGTTAATGAGGAAAACGGCTCAGCATCATGATTAACATAAGTTTTGCATAGTAATCACACAGCTAGCTGGACTGTGCTCCAGAGCCCTGCAGAAGGATAAGGAATCTGAACTGTTTGTTACATCAGACTCCAGTTTGTATAAGGAGTAAATGCCAGGAAACTAAGAGAAGTCTCTTAAAGTCAGCATCTAACTGATGACTTAAAAGAGAAATAGAATCCCATCAGGCCTTCTTTTTTTTTTTTTTAAAAAAAAAACACAATTGTCCAGCAATATCTCACAGACACTATCCTGAATCATTTCCCCAAACCTATCAGGGTGAGGTACAAAATGTCCAGAACAGGCCAGTCAGTCCACAGAGACAGAGGACAGATAAATGTAACTGGGGCCAGGTGAGAGAAGATGGGGAGGGTCCATTAATGGGATGGAAGATTTTTCATTGGAGATAAAAATAGCCTCAAATTGGGGAATGCAAATACTAATGCAACTTCATGAGTATGTTTTTAAAAACACTCAAAATTCACTAAAGTGGTGAATGTGGTGGTTTATAAGTTACATCCCAGTTTTTAAAACAAAGCTATTGACAGCCCTCCCACACCCCCATCATTCTCCATCCCATCCCATCCCATCAGCAAACAGAATTAAGGAACGTCCAGTACAAAAGGTACCTGGTACCCAAAAGGCTGAGCTTTTGTAGAATTGCTGTGCTTTCCCAGTGAGAAAACACCCCTAAGAGATTAAGGGAAAGCGCTTGAATAATAGCATGTGACTAGTACTGGCTAATGCACACAAGGGAACTGACCCTGGACAGAAATTCCCTCAGTTTATATAGGCTCAGGCCCTAAGTTACACTTTGAACAATTATATGTTGTTCTGCAGAGACAGAAGTTCCGAGGCTTGGTTGTTTGGACAAATGGGGAGATTTACAGTGTAAAACGCTGTCATCATTTTCCAGAGAAAGAGCAGTGCTGCTTTCCCCCAGGCAGCTGTAACTGGGGTCATCCTGCCAGCAGATTTCTGCTCTTCCTGAGAAGAGGGATGAGTTAGCACTGTCAGCCAGGGTTGTCCCCCTCTTTACTTTTGTGTAACAGTGTTTTCTGAGAAAGTTTATTGATACATCCTTTATAAGTTTATTACTTCCATTTCCTCCTTCAAGGGAGTAGTCCCTCACCTCACTAGCATAAAGTATGCCTTAGCACCTGCATTGCAAGGCCCATAAGATAGTTTGGGAGGAGAAATGACAGGAGCAGAGAGCTTTGGACTTAGTCCTTCATCAAAGCCCAAGGTTCAAGTCTCAAGCTGTAAAGTGAACTATGGCCACTCCCCAGGGCCATTCTGCTTGGTGCCTGGGTCCAGACTCCTCAGTCATCTCCCTGATTTCAAAGTCTAAGCTCACCCAGGAGACCTGATGATTGGTGGAATCATCCTCCTGGGACTACCATCCTTGCAAACAAGCATGCATGCATACACCCATCCATCCCTGGGTTTGTCTACCTCCAAAGCATGTGGAGAAAACAGAATGGGCCAGCTCCAGAAGTGGCCAGCCTTAAGGTCTTGGGAAAAGGTGCCATCAGTTGGAGCTTAAAGGGGCCAATTCCCTCAGGACTCAGAAAACAGCAGTGTCTTGGGGCCAGGAAAGGAATCCCATGTCCTCACCAGTGAGGCAGGCCTGGGGATGGCTGTGTGGATTGCTTGGGCCTAGAGAGGTAAAAAGACAGTCCATGGAAGGGAGGGCACTTAGTCCTGAAATGGGAGAGGGTACATGTAGCTACAGGCCTACATATGGCACCTTTTGAGAAGGGGGCATTGGGAAGTGGGTGTCCTCCTTCAACTCGTGTTCTTGTCTGTCCTGAAATATCCACAGGATTGAAGTTAAACAGTGATCAGCTGACTCTCTACTGCACGCTGGGAATCTGCCTCTGTGCCATCTTCTGTTGTTTCCTGGTGGTCTTGGCCTCTTTCCTCAGGCGTAGAGGAGAGCCACTTCCCAGCCAGCCTGCCGGGCCGCGTGGGTCACAAGCAAACTCTCCCCACGCCCACCGTAAGTATAGAAAGCCAGGCTCTCCACTCCGCTATCCACCACTACTCCTGCATCAAGGGTAGACACACTCTGTGTAGACACACTCTGGCCTGGGGCACATCCTGAAGCATCTCAGTGAAATCAGTTTCAAGTAGTAGGGCCAGAAGAAAGGGTGAGTGTCAGGTTCTTGCTTCTGCTTTGGGAGGAGATCCGGAAGGAGGTTATCCCGGGATGGGGGCTGGATGGTTTCGGGGTGCAGGGAGAAGTGAGCCTGGCCTTGAAAGACTGTTCAGGGGCGCTCAGAAGGGCGAGTCCTCAGGTGGCTGTAGAAGCCCTTGGGCTCCTGGACTAGGCAGCACAGTACAGTTCTCAGCGCCCACAGCGCCTTCCCTTATCCTTGCAGGCCCTGTGGCAGAGGCTGGCAACGAGGTGGCTGCGTCACCCCAGCCTGTTGAAACGTGTAGCTTCTGCTTCCCGGAGCGCAGTTCGCCCACTCAGGAGAGCGCACCGCGCTCACTCGGGATTCACGGCTTCATGGGCACCGCTGCCCCGCAGCCCTGTATGCGCTCTTCGGTCGGGGGCGTGTGTGTCGTGCGCGCGCCCACCGGGGACGCGCGTCCGGGAGCTTGACAGCCAGAAAAATAAAAAGACAATTTAGAGGATGGAGTGGCAGAGGGGGAAAGAGATGGAGAAGAGACAAATGAAGAAGACAGGAGAGAGACAGCCCGGCTGCATCCACGCAGAGCAATAAAGCAACCACCTGCAGCGCCCACATCCCCAGCACCGCCTGTGCCGCTGTGTCCTAAACTTTCCAGAGCAGTCAACCTGTGCTTTTTCTTTTTAGTCGAGAAAGATGGAGAATAGCCGGCACCTAAAATATTACCCTTACAATTCTTACAAACAAGTGGTCTGTCCTAGGGCCTTAGGCAGATAGCTGAGTGCAGTGTGGATGTATCTGTGATTTAAGTAATTTCTATGTGTATGTGCAGATGCTAGGCTGTGTCATGTGTGCATGTATACATGAGTTGTGTGTATGAGTTGCGTGTATATGTGCACCTATACATATATGTGCGAATTCAATGAAATGATGGGTGTTACCTGGACCTCAGCAAGAGTATGTTAAATTGCATCCACTTCTTATGAGCACCTATGGTTATCTTTTCAGTCACATTTAAACCTCCAGGTGTATTAAAATACCCTCAGAAGCATTTCCCAGCAAGCTGAAGAATGAGATTGTACACTGTGAAATTTCATCCTTCCCACCCCCAAGGCCACACAACAGGTGCCCTTGTTCTCACCGTTCATAGTAAGCTGTGCAGGGAGAAGACTGACTGCACAGAATAGCTCTGACAACAGCTCTAGTAACACAAAGTGGCTGGCCACGGAGTCTGGAAGCCTGCAGTCAAGGTGTCTGCAGAATTGACTCTTCCTGAGGCCACACATGTAAGATCTGTCCTTGGCTTCTCTTTAACCCGCTGGTAGTCATTCTCTCTGTCCCTCTCCATTCTTCTGTCTCAGGGATCATTCTCCCGCTTATATTTCATGTTTTGATCTGCCTAATAGCTTCATTTTGATTTCTCTGTAAAGAGTCCATCTCTGAATAAGGCCACATTCAAAGCACTAAAGGTTAGGGATTTCAGTATAAGTTTTGGGGGGACAAATTCAACCCACAATGGGGGCCTTGTGAGACCATCACTATTTTGTCTTTGTTGAAAAGCTGCCACCTAACAAGTCCTTGTCCAAGAGGTATTGAGCCAGCCTACATCGTTCCCATGATCAAGTTCCTACAACAAGACCCTGGCTCCTCCCACAGACATGTGCTGGTTGTGGCTGAGGAATGTCTGTCACTAGTGCATGCGCAGACTCCGGTGCTCAGCCTGTCTGGGAGATGAACCGATTTCTAGTCTTTAAGATCCGAGGTTTTAAAATTCTGCTCATCAGAACCCAAGGGGCAGAAAATGCAAGATATTTCTGGAACCAGGGTAGAGGGGAACAGAGACGCCAAGAACATAGGGTGCAGAGTCCAGCTTTGGCTTCAAAAAAATCATGAAACTATTTCGTCAGCTTTTCAGTGGGTCATTTGTGTAAATTTTTTTTTTCTTTTTTACTTTCTGTTTGTAAATAGGCTCTTTTGTCAATTTTATCTGTTGTGTTGGGTCAGCCTGTACAATATAGCCTGAATCCATTTGCATAGTCCCCTTAAACTTTATTAGTATATATTAGTTGAATAAAACTATTTTTGCTGCAGCTTTTACAAACTTGTATACAGTGTGCTTTGATAGTCTCCCTGACTCTGTAACTCTTATTTTACTGGTCTCCCCTACACAATTCACTGCCCTTATAAGTTTATGTCTTTAAAAAAGATCTAGATTTTATACATGTGAGAAAACCTGGTATTTGTCTTAATCTTATTTTCCTAAATACTCTTACTTATTGCAACTATTTTTCCCAACGATGATAAAATTCTATTCATGCATGGTCTGTTCCCTGACTTTCTCACCTCTATTTCTGGGCCAGCCTCCCTCAAGTCTCTTTGATGATCCCTTTCTCCCCACCACACATCAGTGTTCCTGTAAAGGACCAGGGGAGGCCAGCAAGGTGTGTGCACCTTATGATATTCCTATGGCTGCTTTTCCTCTGTAATGTGTAACCTGGGTCACACCTGCCACCAGGCATGCATATATTACCCTGCTAATGCCTTTCCCTTGACATCAGAACAAGTCAGATCTCAGTGGCTTCTGAGACAAGGGTCCAAGTGAGGAGCTGATTGGCTGAGGCTGGAGTGGGAGAAGGGGCATCCCAGCATCTGCTTCACACCTCTGCTTGGGCATGCAGCCATGCCCCTCCCCAGAGGACCTGGCTACCTCACTTACTTTTTTTTCCTTTTGTTTTTTGAGCCAGGGTCTTGCTGGGTAACCCTGGCTGACTGGACTTTGCTACACAGACCAGAGAGATCTGCCTGCCTCTGTAGTGCAGGGATTAACGTGTGGCCTCCATGCCCACCAGACAGAAGGAGGGTTAAAACAGTTGATCCACTTCAGAGCAGGTGGAGTACAGGACATCTCTACCCACAGGGAATCCAGAGCTAGCCCACCCTACCACCTTGCCTGCTGCTACACACATTTTGGCTCTCTGTGTTAGTAATGAGGTAAACGGTCAGGTTTCAGAATAAAATGCAGCTTTATTATGATACAGGAAAGACTAAAAGCCATTAGGGAGGAGTCAAACAGCCCCTCAAAATGACAAGGGAAAGAAAAGTGACATAAATGTCTTAGTAATAAAACCTCTAACCACAGTACAATCATTGGATTTTTTTTCCCTCACGATTTTTTATTTCAAAGCTATAATAAATGAAACAAGCCACTTGTCAAAAACAATGATTTTATACAAGGAAAAGCATACACACTGAGCCAAATACAACAGGTTCACATGGCGTGGGATGCTCAGGTAGTGCCCAGCTTGAGGGGGACTTCTGGGATGGAGAGGAATCGCAGAGCCATCTAACGCCTTAACCTCTCATTGAGGACATTTCAAGAGGGCTACCTTACTCTCCTGTGACGCTGGTGCCAGCAGTCTATGAAGAGGTCTGCTCACTCTCTAGACCGAGGTGGGCAATGCAGCCCTGTGGTGAGATGCACTTTGTAACCATCTGAGCACATATACTAGGTAGTTCTTCGATAGGAGACCCTTTTCCTGCCTTGCTATCCAGAGTGGGAACTGAAAGAACTTCCCAAGCCCATTGCTCAAATACACTGTTCCCTAGTCATCCACACACACCCGTCTAGTGGAGACACCATGCTGAGGACAGGACAGAGAGGTAGGGCCAGATGGATGTGTGGCAGTCATGGAGTTGGTTGACCTTGCCACAGGTACAGAGTGAAGTGTTTAGAATGTTAAAACCAGGGTGAAGGAGGGGAATGCTTTCAGATATAAAAGGTTAAAGTCACAATGACAGAAAATAATTGTTGTCCTCCTTAGTGCCCCAAATACAGGAAGAAATGGGCTGTGTGCTGTGGGGACAGAGGAAGCAGGCCTGGCCAGCACACCTGCTCATCTCCCCTGCTCTGGATGTCCCATCCACTGGAGTGTCAAGGAGACCTTCATGAAGCTTGGGGTTCTGGTTCCCATAGGCAACTGCAGTGAAGTCTTTCATGTGGACTTATTCAAATACAATGTGCTGCCCCAAGGGCATCTCCACAGCAGAGTCCCACAAACATGGGTCCATGTCTAAGAATCTAGGCTCAGCCATACTAAAAAAAAGCATTTTTCTAAAACATGCTTCAAGTCTGCTCTTTACTTGCAGAAACAGAAACACACCAGAGAAGAACAGGGCAAGTGTCACCACATGACAAAGCTTTTGCTGTCCCTGACTTCAGGTGATTTTCACACCGATTGAGCAGCGGCCACTTAGTTCTGCCACAGTGACCTCACTCCATCACAATTAGCTAAGGAGCTGGGCTGGACCCTGTACTACTCTCTTTTATAGCCTGTAAGTGAAAAAAAAAATCTTATTTTCAAATAGTTAAAAAAAAAATCTGTACACATAATTATATGTAATTTAAATCAAAGCCATACTTGCTATGCAAACATGATGCACGTGTTACTTGCTATGGACCTACGGCTCAGAGCCTGGCTCTTAGGAAATACTTGTCCTGAAACTCCTGGGATGGATGCCAACAGGCCCCTGGGCAAGCACCACTGAAAAGGCAGTGGTATAAGGAGAAACACCAAGACCCTAGATTTCAGTTTCTTAGAAGTGGACAACCTAGGCCTTGTCCAGAGATACATGCAAAATATCTTACAATAAACTTCATGACTGACCCTGCCAGCAGAACTGGTGATGGAGTCTTCTTATTCTGGCTGTAACTGAAACTCTAGTGAACACAGAATGGAGGCAAGTGGGTGACACTATGCAATGCAGTCTCCACCTGAACCACTCAGCTTCAAATCTCACGCAGCCACTAAGCCTCCCTGGCAGGCAAAAAGACCAGAGACCAATAAGAAACATAGGAAGATTGGGTCAATGGAACCACCAAGGAATCTGCTGCGAAGATCAAGATAACAGGGACCCTGATCTCCACTGCCTGGCCACCAGCTAACTGTGTGGGAAGGAAGGCAGGGCACAGGGCAAGGAAACAACACTGATCAAAAAGCAAGATGCTCTCAGAAGGGAAGAGCATCATCTAGAATTCCATATAAACTCAATAATCATTCCCGTCACTATGATCACGTTTATGAAATTCACCACTGTGGAAAAGAGCGATGGGGTAGAGGTAAGAAGATGCCTATTACTAGAGAACAAAGGAAACCTCTGAGCTGATGCTTCCACATGCAGTTGATGCTAAGTTATCTGTAGGACAGATGTATTTGTAGCCTGTGGGTGGCCTCAACCTGGGCCCCGGGGCTATCTTACAAAAATTGTAGAAAGACACATCCTCTGCCCTTCATGCCAGAGGGCTGCTGCAAGCACTGTGCCCTCTGGCATCACCTCTGCCCACTCTATAGCTCCATGGGCTCATTTTCAAGGAGGCAGGTGCCTTTTAAACCCATGTGGGATGGCAGGGGGAAGCACCAGGCAGAGGTTGGTCTGCTCTGAAGACATCCATCCCCAGCCTACAGGGTTGAAGACAGGTGCTGGTGAGGCAGCTCCTCCCATGAAGGGCATGCCCCACCTGCATCTCCTAGTGCAGGCCGGCCATGTGCGAGGCTCGCCTGCATAGGAGGAATACATGGTGTTCTGATGTGCGAGGCTTGCCTGCACAGGAGGAATACCATGGTGTTCTGATGTGTGAGGCTCGCCTGCACAGGAGGAATACCATGGTGTTCTGATGTGGGGGATCAGGGATCATGTTAGGAAGCTTGCCAACTTGTTCTCTCTCTCGTTTTTTGGCCAGCAAGGCAGGAGGCTACTCATATTCCAGGAACTGTTTATGATAGAAGAGTAGGTACCTGTGGAGGCAAAGGGAAAGTGGGCTTAGTCCTAATTTCTGAGACAGCCTATGCCAGTCAAGAATGGCTCATGTGGCTAAATTTTTGAATAGCTACTGTAGCCTCTCAAGAAAGACGCTGCCTGATTCCCATCACCCAACTTGATCACCATGCTTACTAAGAGTGTGTCACTGCGGCCCTGGTGACTTCCTATAGACATTACTTCTGGTCACAGTGGCGCTATCCTCATGTAGGGCCCATGTCTTCTCAACCCCAACCCCTGCCCAGTAGCACACTTTTCTCTATGACTGACTCTTCTCCCGGGGATCCCAGGGCCCAGAGCCGCCCATGCACCATCCACATCTGCGGCTGGTGGTCTACCTTGTCACCGGGGCCAGGAATCCTAAGGAGGCTCAGGGTGAAAAATGGATCCTGAGTAACAAAAAGCAGCAGAGAAGCTGATCCAGCACCACTGCACGGCATGGTCAGGACGCTGACCACAGCGCTCTCTGATTTAGAGGCGCAACTCTGTTCAGCAACACCTCCACCCTGTAATCATGACCTACAGGCAACTTCTGTTCCAAGGACCCACTGTCCCCTCAGCAACAAAGCCAAACTAACCTAAGGTGAATATGCACAGTGCGGCAGAGCAGCCAAGCCGCTGGGTTTGGTCAGACAGGAGGATGGACAAGCACCAGCACAGGGTTCCTTCAGCCCTACCCCCAGACATACCCTTCACTGTCTAGCACATCTTTGATGCTGGCCTTGGTGATAATGGCATCATCACACTTGAACCACTGGTCTTTGTGCTGTCGGATGAAGCTGGTGTAGTGGCCACTCTCCAAGGTCCCTTGATGGTTAACGACAGCGAACAAGGAGTACCTGGTATGAAAGGAGAGGACAGCTGCATTATGGTCTATTGAGCTGACAGAACACCTCCAAACTAAAGCAGAATATGCTGGCTGCAGAGCTGGGAGAACCAAGTGCATCATTCAGCTCTGGCCCAGCAAAAACAATTCCAGAACCACACCGAATTCAAGTGGTGGCAGCAGTGGCAACCGCTGTGGAAGTAACTACTCTAGTCGGTGCCATCTACCTGTTCTACCAATAGCAAGAGGAACAGGGCCAGAAGCAGCAGGTTCATTATGCTGAGCTCCTAAGCAGACCCTCACTAGGCCTCTACAGTGGTGTTGCCACCAGAAGGGAGACTGTTCAGAGAGGAAGGACAGATCGGTGGCCTGAGAAATGGCAGCTGAGCGTGTCCCCTTCCCTAAATGCCATGGGCAGAGACCACAATGGCAGCTCACCCTGCCCCAGACCCTGCACCCCACATACTTGTTGTCGTTGTTGAGACTGTCCAGGGGCTGCTGGTACTGCCCATTCATCCTGCTCTCCTTGCTGTAAGAACAGTAATAAACCGTAATTATAAAATAACAGTAATTACCACCTCTCCACAGACAAGGCTCTTAAACGACAGCATTAACTGACACAAAGGCGTACTCCATCAAAGCAATTTTCTTCAGCAGACTGCCCCCATGTGGTGGTAAGATATCTAGCGTGGGCTGGAGCTCCCTGGCCTGCTAGTGTTAGTGTTGGTGCACCTCTCCACACTCCCATCCCCATGGATCCTGAAGCCACTTGCTGAGCAGGGGCTTCTGATACTGGCTTGTGAAGAGTTTTGCTTGTAAAACACCAAATGAAAGGCTATGTGTAAATGTTGGGAGCTGATTTTAGCAGAAAGCGGCTAGATCATCTTTGCAGCCATCTGGAACCATATACCCTGATAGAGACTCGTTTTTCAACAGCCTACAACAGCTGAGCACACTCTGACAAACATCTTGCTTATCCCACATAGCTTGTTTTGCTGTTTAGTGACCCCAGCTGCATGGTGCACGTGGTAAAATGTTTTCACCTGTGTTCTCCTGTTTGTACTTATAAATACCCAGGATTTCCTTGGTGTGGTGTGTGGTGTGTGGTGTGTGGTGTATGGTGTGTGTGTGTGTGTGTGTGTGTGGTCAGTAGGAGGTGTGAATATAGTCTGTGGGAGACAGTAAACGAGACTTGACTACACACCCTGGTTTGTCTCTATTCTTCGAGTCTCTTCCCCTTCTTCCCCCTACTCTCTCTTGCTAGACCCTGACCTGCAGAACAGAGCGGGCCGTTACATATAAGTTAGCCCCACACTACACCTTTAAAAGAGCATAAGTGATATCATGAACTAGCTTACTAGTAGTAAGTTGGGTAGAATGGGAGGGGCTGAACATGAAATAACAAGTTTTAAACTCATTTGGTGTGTTTACCTACAGCCAAAATAAGCAGAAGACAGCAAGTCCCATGATATCAGCAACAATGTTACTCCATCCCTAGATATGTGACTTCCCCATTTTCCAAAGAGATAACTCTGATGGTCTATGATAACATTTCAGCCAGTGACCTATGAACCCAGGACCACAGTTACAATGGCTAATGATAGGAAGCCTGCTCATGACAGTACAGTGGGCTGAAGTGTGGCTTCTGAAGTGTACTGCCTGCATCTTGACCCCCAGAACAGCAAATGTGTCCCACTTAGAAAACCTGTACAAACAGGATAGAGGATGTTGCCATGAGGTCATCTAGATGGCCCTACCCTTAACCACTAATACCTAGGAAACAGACCAGCAATTGAAACACAGATTCAGGAAGGGCCTTGGCCCAGAGCCTCCAGGAGCTAGAGGAGTCTAGGAGGGAACCCTGTCAGGATCCTTCTCACCAAGTTTCATATTTCTGGCTTTTACTGTGAGAAAATAAATTTCTATTGTGTTAAGCCAACACACTTACAGCTGCCAGCCACAGATAGCAAACCAAACACATCACCAAGCACTGTAGTTTTTAGAGGGTTAAATTTGATGTAGTCTGTGATATACAGGATTTGATATCAAGGAAGACAATCAACATTGCTTATCTGTATTTCAAAATCTGCCTTCATCAACCAGAAGTGTCACGTGTGGTATGCCTGCAACCTTATCTTGATGATTGGCCAAGTGTAAATGCAGATCAACGATGAAGGATGCAGAGCACAAATGGGCAGCTCACGGTAAGACCAGGGAAGTCGGAGGTGGCATGAGTTCTAGACAGCTGCCATTACCGTGTCTAAAGGCTGGCATTGGTGTGTACCCACCGGACAACTTGCCTCCCCACACAGACACAGGGGCACCAACCCTTTCTACCTGGAGGCCATAAAGGGCGTCATGTCCAATTCCAGGGGAAAAGACACGTAAGTGGTGATCTTCCGCCGAAGTTTGGCTGAGTGTTCAAATCGCTGCAGAGATAAGGGAGCAGGGAACAGTGAGCAGACTGAGCAATAGCCAGGTGGCCAAGCCCGAAGGCCCAGCCAGCAGCTTCTACTTTCCTGATTGATTTTCCTGACTCACAAGCCTGCTCAGGCTGCCACACACTGTAGGACCCTTCTGCACCACTCTCCTGAAAGCTGGGATTACTTTTTTTGGGTTGTATACTACCAAGCACAAACTGATCGTTCACATTTTTAAAGGACAGGAAACAGATCATATGTAGCCTTTAAAGACTCAAACACTAGCACTGGCTACTCTACCAGAGGACCTTGTTTTGATTCCCAGCACACATATTGGCTCATGTCATGCCAGTCCTCGAGGATCTAACACTCTCTTCTGGCTTCTGTTGTTAACAGGTACACATATGGTGTACAGACACACATGCAGGCAAAACACCAGACTCAAATTCCTACTACCTACTCTGCCCTTTCCCATAAAGGACCTACTGACTCTAAACTAGACTCAGACTAGAGATTGTTTTCTGGATCTTTCTGCAGTTCTGGGGTGGAACTCAGAGCCTTGGGCATGTTAGGCAAGACCTCGACCACCGACTCACACCTCCTAGCCTGGGCCTGGGTCTGTTTTTAGTGAAATGGAAGGTTAAAACAGGAGTTAGGAAGATGACTTAGTAGTTAAAGTGCTTGCTGCACAAGCTTGAGCACCTTAGTCCATATCCCTAGCAACCACATAAAATGCCAGAGGTGGACCTGTAACCCCAGCGCTGTGGAAGTAAAGACAGGAGGGTCGCTGGGTTTGCCAACTCAAGCCTAACTCCAAGTTCCGAGAGAAACCAAGTCTCCATGCAGTAGGGTGGTGTATTACAGTGCAGGACATCTGGTGTCTCCTCTGGCCTATGCTGGCAGGGACAGAAGTACTAAACTGTAACCTCCTACGGCAGCTCCTTTCTGTACTTTCTGTCAGCAAGAGACGGAAAGTGCAGGAGGCAGCCCTACTTCTGCTTCCTGGGGCTGGCGCACGGGTGAGCTTAAGGTTGTGCCGCAGGCTAATGGGAGGCTGGCCCTGTGGCTGGTTTTCTGAGAAACTCACTTTGAGATGGAAGCAGGCCACAATGGGCAGCTTCTTCATGGTGAGCTGCTTAGTGGACTCTTGGTAGCTATGGCAACCGCTACACTTGATCTTGGCACTGCTTCCTAAGTGCTCTGGTCTGGTGAATCTACAAGGCATTTAAAAAACATGCTTTTATTAAAAAAAAATAAAAAACATGGAAAGGGGAAAAATAAAAGACATGGAAAAAAAGGGGAACAGATGTGATTATTTTACCACTCAGAGTTCACCAGCAGTTAAAGGGGTCATGTTTTACAACACAAAGAGGAACTTTGTCTTCATCTCTTCATCTTCTCCTGATTCTCTTAAAGCTTGTGTGTGTGTGTGTGTGTGTGTTTACACACATATATAATATTACTAATGAAAGGTCTGGGCAAATGGTGATAATTTTCTTTAACTCCCAGCAACATAACCTGTCTCAGAACAGAGCAAACAGCCACATAACACTATACACAAATGGCGCGTTACCCAAGGTCCACCAGTCCGCAATGGAACAGGATGATCTACGCCCACACAATTCTCTGGGCTGCCGGAGATCAAGAAGTGGAAAGAGACTATCTCACAGTGATTTGCTGTGAGAGTCCACTCACAAACCTCCCTGAGAAAGCTAGAGGAAGCTAGAATTGAACTGCTTAGGTGAGGAGCAGATGGGGGTTGTGGATGCAATGAAGGCATGGCTGTCATGACCTACACTAGCCTCAGCAACTACTATGACATATATACCCGTCCCCCCGCTTTGCTGTGGGGTGTCATGGTGGAGGACTGGGCGAAGGTATCAGGATCGCCATGTCACCTGATAGCTGCAGGAAACATACAATGATCTGCTAATTTTCTTTGTCATTTTTTGATTTTTTTTCCCAATAATTTTAAAGATCAAATCATGTAGTAAAATGGAAGGAAGAGATGGTATTCTGAAACAACCCTGCAGGATGTGTCTCACCTTCGCAGGCAGTCTGTGAGAGTGGTGGTACCAGATGCGTGGCTCTCCCCATTAACCACACTGCCCTCGCTCCCTGGGCTTAAGGGCCAGAACGGGGTGGAAGAACCAGGCAAGTCTAAACTGATGTCCCAGAAGGGGTCTATGGTGGTGGAGACCCCGCTGCAGGGAAAGAAGAAAACACATGAGAACATGAGTACTGAAGCCAATATGTGGTCTCTTAGGCAGCCCATCTGCCCACAAAGTACCTCAGGATAAAACAGGAGTGTACAGTCATGACTTTGTTTGAGGAGTGTGGCAGTATAAAGTCCTGAGCTATAATCAGAACTCTGTTTTAGGATCCACCTTACAACAGGAACTACACAAACACTGCCCAGAAACTAGGTGCCATGAATGGGCAAAGACGAGAGACCTCCATACAAAATGTACAGGCCAAACACGGCAACCCCCACCCTCTCCCCAAAACAAATTTGCTGCATTTAACGAGGCTGACTCCTGCCAGGAGGCTTAAGTTACGGTATTTAAAAGAGGAAACTCAGAATAAGAAATTGACTAAATAAGGACGGAAACTAAAGACCACCTCTTGCTAACATACAAGGCCAGAGAGGGAAGAGTTCTACATTACTCAAAGACAAGGCCTCAAAGGAGCACTGTTCCTGGAAAGCCACAGGAGCACCCTGAGATTCCTGTACCCTGGTCCTGAACCCTGTTCAGACAGCAGGTGGTACTGAGGGACTGTGGCCAGAGTTTTAAAACCCAGGAGTGGATACAAACGAAGGTGTGCAGGGGTGAGCCAGAGGGTGGGAGGCGCTACTCTAGCCACTGCTGAAGGATCCTTTCTGCTTCTGAAGACGAACGCCCTAAGCAATGGGCACACCTGAAAGAACTGTAACTTTATGTCAGCAAATGGAAATGGAGCCAAAGCACACTTTGGACCATGGGAGCCATGATCTGCCACCACAGGGCTATCTGCTCTGGGTCTTGGCCTTGACTAAAAGGAAAGCAGAGAGATGTGTATGAAGCTGCTGAGGACATCCTGTGAGTACCACAGCAGACTCTGCAGACTCAGTCAACCTGTTCAGTTCTTGTGTCTATCAGAGGTATTCTATCTCAAATGACCAGAGCATAGCTGTTTAAATAAAACTGTACCTCCCCTGAAACTAGTAGGTGCTCCACAGAACTCAGGGAGCCTTCCTTAAGGTGTTAAGTGCTCCACCACGAGCACCACAGAACTCAGGGAGCCTTCCCTAAAGTGGTGCTGAGCTTTAGGCTCAAAGCCCACACAACGCTCAGCCATGCTGACTGGGAAGTGAGACAGGAAGTACACTGGCAAACTGACACTCAGGGTGACTGTCTGGCTGGTGGGAGCACTTACTGGCAGACTTGGCATGTAACATCAGACTGGAGCCCACCCGTAAAGATCTGGTCGATGATGCAATTGCAGTGGTTAGGGTTGTTAGCTTTCTTCCCATTGTCATCACCTGAGGAACGAGATGTGTAGTTACTATTAGTGATGTCACCAAGACAGTACAAAGTAGCCAGCAAGTCTACATCCACCCAGCAGAGGCAGGAGGACAGCAGGAGGTACCAACACTCTATGAAGAGTGAAGGCATTCATTTCACGAGAGATCTCTCTGATGGCACGGGCTGGGGAGGAGGTGGTGGTAATGTCATTCTTTTTGCTCTTTTTTTCCAGACAGGGTATGTAAGGTATTTCTCTGGCTGGCCTTCAACTGGCAGAAGATCTGCCTGCCCCTGCCTCTTGCATACTGGGATTGTAGGTGTGTATGCCAGCACAATGACGCTGGGATCTTTACTCTTGTACAGAGATTCTCACCCGTAATCCCAGCACTCAGGAGGCTGAGACAAGAGGACCACTGCTTTAGGCCAGGATGAACCACACAGTGAGACCTTGCTTCCCAAAATACCCGAATCAATGGATACTAACAAACACACTATGGAGGACTCCTTGGAAGCCACCATGTGGCTTTCCTTACTGGAAACAACCTGACTATACAAGACAATCAAGCACACTCCTACAGCTGCCTGGGTGAGCACTGCCGTGCTCTGCGCCATTTTAAAGGAAACTCCCCGCCTGTCCCAGCCTAGCAGGGAGATGGTGGCAGGCCCACCTTTGCAGTGCCGGTGGAGGACGTCCAGGGCTGCAATGAGGAACTCGTGTGCATCCTGCTGCTCATAACCTGCCAGGTGCCGGGCATGCGTCCACACCAGGTGCAGCAGCTTGTATGGAATGTGTGGGGAGCGGTGCCCCGAGTAAAACTGTTTAGAGAGAAGGAAAGGGACAATAGGACACCCACCAGTCTTCATCACACAAAACATCACAGCTGCACAGATTGAGTAGGACTAGTTTGATCAAAGGGACTTGCTTTTCTTTTTGCAACTGGATTGTTACGTGGACTCACTTTCCCTCTACTTTATTTCCACTGATAAGCCCACACAACAAACAAATTCAAGTGACGTACTCTATACAATGTTTGCCTCACAGATCACCTGCCTACCCTCCTGAAATGGAGTCTGACTGCATGGCCACTGGGAACTCAGGGAGGACCAACTATAGCAGGCCTTATGTCTTGCAGCACACACAGGGAGCCAGGCAAGAGTCTACTGCTGAGACACTAGAACTGGAGGCTCACTTCCATATCATGCTTCCTGCAGTGAGGAGCCCAGGGAGCCCTGCTTGGTTAGACACCTAAGACCAGCTGATGTGAGCAGCTCTGGTTTTCCCTTCTGAGCCAGTGTGTGCTTGAGCCTACTCCTCACACAGCTGCTGACATTTACTTATTTACTTTTTATCAAGTGGCATTCGGGCCAGATGTCATACATAACTGGGTGAAAAAGTTGAATGTTTCAGTGTTTGGAATACTTGCAAAGACATCACTGAGTGCAGCAATCTGAAAATGCCCATGTGCTCAGAAAGTTGTAGGTCACAGAATATTTGGAGTTCAGATTTCTCAGGACAAGGATGTGGAACCTGTGCCAGCATCTCTTCCTCAAGGCCAAGCTGCTGCTTTTTATCATTGGTCTATGTACACAAGTGAGCCCTAAGCTCTCAAGGAAAGGGACATTCCCGAGTCCTCACCCCACTGATGTTCCTGCTTTGTAAATGGCTGCCAGTATCAATCTGTCACCAATGTAAACAGCTATCAAGTGAGCGAGCCTCCTGAGCCTGTAAGCCCTTTTGCAATGAGGGACTCAAACTCAGGGCCTCAGAAATACTAAGCAATAGGTCTACTCTGAGCTTCACCCAAGCCTGTCTGTAAACTGAGAATCAGAAGTTCCTTCTTAAAAGGAACACCATACATCCCTTCTAAGGAAAGTGATCAACGAACGGCACAGTAAGCCAAGGGCCAACCAGGACCCGTTTATACCAGAATGCATTTCCTAAGTTTATCATTATTGTACCAGGGCTTCTTTTGCCTGAGAAGCCACTTCATGGAAACTAACAGTACAAAATTAAGTACATTTAAGGCCATTTTAGAAATGGGGGAATTCTGTTTTAATCCAAGCCTTTTAAAAAAATAAACTCTGGAACTCAGTTCAGCAATTCAAACAGCTTTTTCAAACCAAAAGATTCAACATCACAACCTAGAGATATATGAAGACACACTGACATGTTGAGAAATGGCATCACTGTGCTTCCTCTGAGCAGGAGACTGCACAGACGGTAAACCACACCACATATTAGGTGACTGAGGCGTCTCAGGCAGCACTTACTGGCACTGGCACATGGAGCAATGTAACTGTATTGTGTATTAACACCAAGGCTGTGGTGAGGTCACACAACACAACACAATCCCGGAAGTGTTACTGGGATGGACACCCCAGAGTCAGCGCCTGCCTGGACCTGAAGTTGTGACTGTTAGGCTTTCAGGGTTTGGGTTTGATTTGGTGACCTCCATACTTTCTGTCAGGACCCATAAAACGGTATTAAACTAATCCAGAGTTGCAGATGAACTGTTTTCATGTATTAAGACACAAAATCCCAGAAACTCAATAGACAGTCTGAAGGTAATTCATGAAGTGTGCAATGACCAGGCCGGGTGTGGAATTCTCTGTGGCATTGCATTGGTGACCACAGCCTTGGCATGAGTAACATTTTGGGTTTTGTTTATCAAATGAAAGATGTTCAACTTCCACTAGCAATGACTAGCTAGAGACTAGAACTGAGCAACAGATTCACACAGCACTAAAGCCACAAAGTACTTGTTGCAGTAGACTGTTTAATACTGCATACTGAAAACCAAGGACAGCAACTTAACCAAGTTAAAAACTGGAAACCAGCCCACAGTGTCTGACCCAGGCCCCCACTAACTGCACTATGACCACTACACAAGTTCTTTGGCAAGAAAGACAGCCCACATGGACCCTAATGTACTACACCAAGGAGAGACAGACAGACCTAGCAAGGATGGTGGAATACTGCACATACACAACACCTGGGAAACATGCCACACATCCCTCCATATCACATGCATGGGAATGGGAATTCTGGGGACAAAACCTGTGTCACCAGGAGCAGGGGGCTTGGCTTCAGAAAGGTATGAAGGTGGAGGTGTCACACATTTGTCAACTCACAGAACTATATACTAGGATATTTTACTGAATGCAAATTATACTTTACTAAGCCTGAGTTTAAAAAATAATCCAGGAGAGATGCATTAGTCATATGGTGAGTAGCTGCTTACCCCAGTGAAGTCCAGGACTCGTTTCTCAGCATATTTTCTCCTACCCTGCAGCCTCTGACAGTTCTGCCTGTCTGCTCACTACCATAGCTCCAGTCACCAGCAATGCAGCGGTTAGTAATGATCTGGACTAGAGCAAAAACTGACAACCTTGTTCTGGAAGGGCCAGCTGAGTCATCTCAGTTGCAAAGTCACTGTGTAACTCTGTCCACTGCTCAACCCTGGGCTGCTCCATAAAGCAGCCCAGTCAACACTTGAGCAAAGATGCCTGGATGCAGACTGGTAAAAAAGAGCACTGAAAGAAATGAGGTCTGTCTGCTGGTTTCTGTGCAGGGAAGGGGTCACCCTATTTCTAGGATGGGAAAAGAAGTTATTTCAGTTCTAATACCTGGCCTGAGACTACTTAGATAGTAGGTCCTGAGATCAAGCCTAAACAGGCATCGATAGGCATAGCACAAGTGTAGCTATGATTAGATCAAGGACACAGCCTCAGCACTGTCTCCCTGCTGCCAGTCTGCAGGGCAGAAGCCTTTGACAAAACACACTTGGGAAGGTGCCCTGCTGCAGATTTCCTGAATGCACGTGGCAGACTGCAGGATTCGAGACAAACGCCATCCCTAAGTTGACTCTGCCACACCTGCCACTTTGAGGGTTCCTCTCCTAGATGAACAATTTGCCTAAAAACACCAAACTAACAAACCCATCTCTAACAATCCCTTTGTAAAAGCCTTGTCTTCCACAGTACAGTCATGTAGATAGATAATTAGGCAAGGTTTTCATCAATTCTATTTCACTTTTTTTAAAAGGCAATTGTATAGCTGTCCTACCCCAGAAGCAGATGCACTCACCTCCTGGAAGAGAGAGGACATCTCACAGACCAGGCAGGAGCTGGGGCTCTGCATCTCACAGCGGTGCCTATCTGACAGAAAGAAGTCTCTCAGAAGCGGTGTGTGGGTCAGCGCCTGCACAATGCAGTTCATGAAGCACGTGTTCCCCAGGTTGATCAGTCCACGCAGACCTGGATGGGAAGTCAAGAGCACGGTCACCTGTGCACTGAGCTCAGACTCAGCTACACCTCCACGACCAGTCAGTCTTCCACTATCCTGGCAGCATCAGAAGAGTAGGCAAGTGTTGTGTTCGCTATTCTTTAATGGACCACGGAATGTTCGTTGCCACTACCCCCTCCACTTGGTCCTTATGTTTTCACAAAGGCATTTACCATGAAAACAGGCAGGTCAAACAGAGTCTCTCTAACAAAGCAAAGTGGCTTTCAACAAAGCTCTAAAAAACACATCCTCCTTTTTAAAAGACATGGTCAGCATGAGAGGTGAGGTAGGTAGGGATGTGTTTGTGTGTGTATGTGTACACATGACTTTTAATCCTAGCACTTGGGGGGCAGAGGCAGGTGAACCTCAGAGTTTAAGACAATACTGGTCTACAGAGTTCCAGGAGGTGGGGGGAGAGATAGTGAACCCCCTCACTCACTGGCATGTCATCTCTCCCTGAAGAACAGCTTTGACGTGATACAGGTGAATCCCTTCAAATAGGCAGATGCCAAGGAGCTGGACGGGACCATATCCACTCACCCCTCTGCACACCACATCTACAGCAGCCCCTGAAGACCAGGTGCTTAAGAGCTAGATGCTTAATAAATCCAGGAGGGACTCAGTTAGGTCAGGCCTACTGCCCCTGGGAAAGAAGTCTGAGCAGGACTGAAGACAGAGCACCCGCGCCCCTCGCCAACCTATGGTGCAGTTGGAGGTGATCTTCCGCCTCTTTGGGTTGTGCTTCAGCAGCTCCAGCTCCCGCTTAGTTGGTTCCCAAGTTGAAAACTTCTCTCCAACACCTAAAGAGATGAAGAACAGTCTCAGGGATCATTAGCTAAGATCTCTTATAAACAAAGGCTTCGACGACTTGACACACATCCAACGACTTGACACACATCGGGCTACATTTCGGAGAGGTACCCTTCTTCTAACACCCTACTGTGCTGAGAGGTGTCAGATCACCAACAGGAGTTCCCCTCAGTGAGTGTCTATAAACATGCCATGTTTACTGGGCCAAGGAAGGGAACACAACCTAGCAAACCACCAGACAATAATGTTTCTCAAATGCCTTGAATCCTGGGGTAGAGATAAAAACAGCCAGCTCCAATGGGAGCAACTTAGTAACTCATGAAGTGTCTCCTGGAAATGAGGCCGACAGAGAAAATGTAGTTTAAGTGTGGGGTGCAGCTCAGTAGCAGAGTACTTGTCTACTGTATGTGTGGCCCACGTGTGACCCAAAGAATTACGTAAGAAACAGAAAACACACTTTGCTGTTTATTTGTTGTCTGAGTTATGGCCTCACTGTATTGCCCTGGCTGACCGGGAACTTGCTGGACTGGGCTGGCCTCAAACTCGAAGGTCAGCCTGCCCATCTTCCAAATGCTAAGACTGTAAAACCATGCACCACCACACACAGCTTAGAATGCACTTCTGATCTAAGACCGGAACCCACGACAACGACAGCCAAAAGCTGGTGAGGAGCACACCTCACTCCCACTTCAGTCTCACACACCTCACTCAAGAGGGGCTGCTCCACAGTACTTCAGACTCCTAATTAAACACACTTGAAGAGTGCATTACTTGCCAGATGGAATCACAATGACTGAAGAATTGTTTTATCCTGCCACATGTATGTTTAAACTCAAGTGTCCTGCACAAAGAAACAATATATCCCCACATGGCAGTGATATGTATCGTTCTGAGGGGCCAGGAAAAAAAAAAACCACAAGTCAGACTTTCCTTCAGAAACAACCTGTTAAACACAAACCCCTGGCCCCTCAGGAGACTGTGCTGCAGGATGGTTAACTTTTGTCACCTTGACACAGCTAGGATCATCTGGGATGAGACCTCAACTAAAACATTGCTTCCATCAAATTGGCCTGGGGAGGTGGTCCTGGTGTGTATAAGGAAGATAACAGAGTGAGCCACGAGAAGCTTTCCTCCACAGCGTCTGCTTCAGTTCCTGCCCTGCCCTCCTATGGGATGGACTGTGTGTGACCTGGAAGTGTAAGCCGTGTTTTTCAGTGTTTTTATTCCCAGCAAGAGAAAGCAAACTAAGACACAGCGAGTTTCCAATAAAGAACAGCCAAGCATGGTGGTGGTCTACTCCCCCTGCACACAGGCTCACTGGTTAAGTGGGACACACCAGACCCTGACTGTTAATGCAGACAACTGTGAGCCTCTCTGGAAACTGAAAAGGAAAAAAACCAGGGAAACCCAGAAGTAATAAAGAATAAGGCTTCGTAATACTTCTGTACCTGTGACTAAATATGAGACAGAAAGCACACATAAGGACAGAGACAGAAACACAAACCTATGGTGCCACCAGAACCACCAAGCACCTGGCAGGAGTGCAGGAAGGAGTCTAAGCCACCAGGGAAGCTTAGCTGTTCCATCCGCCGTCTACCATCAGGACAATGATGCCTCTCCTACAAGGAACCGACATGCTGTTTCTGTACTATGTTTTCCAGCATACTGTGGAGCTGAGACACTGGTGTGGAAGCACTGGGCTAAGTCAGGTTCTCCAACGCACCCTCAAAGTGAGATATTCCTCCCTGACCTCGGCAGAGCCCCACAGAACCCACAGCCACACAGAACCCACAGGCACTACCTAGTCAGGCTGTCGCCCTGAGAATGAAGGAATGAGCTGATGGAGGGCTCATCCATTAAATCAGATGCCTATCTGAACAAATGCATACTGGCAGGCTCTCCTTTCTCCTTGTGTCTCACTACCTCATCAAGTTCTACCACACTTGAAGAAAATGCAGGCTCACTGTGACAGACCTCCTGTGTTAAGGACATTATACAGATAGATAAAACTTAAAATGCATCAAATCATATGTAATAAAAGATGTTCCACCTGGCAGGGAAGATGGCGTATTGGCTAACATGCTTGCTATGTAAGCACGCAACCCAAATAAGGATCCTAGCACCCAAGTAGAAGCCAGGCACAAAAGCATGTCTCGTGACCCCAATGCTGGATAGGCCCAGAGTCAGCCCAATCCTCAGGCTCACTGATAAGGTCTTGTTGAAATGCTGTGTTCCAGTTTCAGTTAGAGGTTTTGACTGTAAATGTATGGTGGGGAGTGACAAAACACCGGATGTTGACAGGAAGATGTGCATGCAGCAAAATTTAAAACCCCTTTCATTATAATTTCTTCACTGTGGGCTTATACAGTTGTTAAATATAAGATTTTATTAATGAAGGCTACAGTGCATATAAAGTCATAAAGGTATGTGCTAAAAGCTTTGTGTGACATTTAATGATGTGAGATTTCTTTTTATGATGGGTTAACAGAAGATCCCAACCTCTGCAAACAGAAACATTCACGGAACTGGGTGGCTTCCACATAGGTAGTGAACTGCAGGATCACCCTACTATTCTAAACTTTACCAAGGAGAGATATAATAGTTTGTACTTAGGAGTAATTAAATTGTCATATGCTTTTATCTAGCATTCAAAGTTTCTAAGTGGTTTTTTACTATGTAAAATGTAAATTTAGGAAATAAAAGTTGTAAGACTGTCTAGTGGTAAACTGTTAATCCCCTCCGAGCTCCCGCACTTCTAGCCACCCACCCAGAGTTAATATTCCTCACCAGCTCAATGGCTGGGCACTTCCTGAACCTCCCTCCTCGGCTAGCACACACTCCCTTCCGATATTCCTGAGTTAACACTTCCTAAATCTATATTTTATCTTTGCTGCCCTGCTTCCTTCTGGGCAGCCCTCCCATGGGGCCGCTTTTCCTTTGTACCTACACTTCAGCGGTCTCACCCTTCTCTCCTTAAAGGCGTGGTCAGTCCTATGCCCCTCTCATGGCCAAATTCCTCGTTCCTCACCCCTGCAGGTTTTTTTACCCAAGAATCCTAAAAGTCCTGCATCTTCCACCCTGCCCAGCCATTGGCTGTCGGCACTTTATTTCCCAATCAGAGCCAGCTGGGTGCAGGCTTCCTTTAGCCCACTATAAACAGGTTTTTTTTTTTTTTTTTTTTTTTTTTTGGGTAACACAGCATGAGAACACAAGCTGCTACAGACTGACGCTGTAAGGAGGTACTTCTGTGTGGTTTCTGGACTTTGCTTTACCTAGAACACAAACTTATCTTGTGAATGCTGAGACAGGCTGTTTTTGCTATGTATGAAAGACATAAAAAGAGAACAAAATTCCTAATGGTATTGTCATTGTGATGTATCTAACTCTTCTGCAAAGAACAGCTTAAATCATTTAGGTATAGGAGTATTTCAACAGGTTTTGTTTCTTCCTTTTTAGTGGTGGTAGGGTTCAAGCCCTAGGCCTTGTATATGCTAGACACCTGGCCCAATATTTTAGAATTTTCACACCAGCCCAGCAAGAGACAATACAGTATCCCAATCTGCCAAGGTTGAGAACTGAGTAAGAAAAGGGAAGGACTGTAATGTGTAGCAGAGGATGGACAGCCTGGGGTATTGTGGTGGAAGAGCCATCCATCCTCCCGAGGACCAATAACCCACTTCAGCCAAATCTCCATGCTTCCTAAAGTAGTTATCACTCCTACAAGCTGGACGGCTGCAACAGGAATTAAGGCTTGTTTTTCTCTCCTATTTGGACCAAACCAGCTTCCCTGACCACTTTCGGGTCACCCAACCTTAAGCATGTTGAACGCACCCTGCATCTTCCAAGCCTTGCGCTGCTCCTCTTTGGCAATGATTTCAATGTCTTTGTCATAGATGTAGTCCTGACACAAGAAGCAGTAAATACCTCCGTACATCAGGTCAATGGCTGCAGAGAGAAAAGGGAAAAGAACATAATTCAATCTGGCACATCAAGGTAGTTCTTCAGACAGCTGAACTTGGAGACACGTGTTCTAGATACCACCTGCTCAGAGCATTTTTCTCCCTGAGTTACAGGAGCTCCAACTTCCAGGTTTATCCAGGGTGGGTGAAGTATGTCTGCTGTCCCCAGAAGCTTCCCCAAGGGCTGATTGAGAATGAAACATACATCTGAGCCTTGCAAAGTACTAATTTATAGATCAGGACAGCTGATCCATCAATTACTTCAGCTGAGCAAGCTCAGAACTCAAAACTAGGGCTAAACTTCATCGAGCAGTTACTTTGGGTCCACAGGCGTTCCCAGCAACCTGACTGGGAAACAAGGCTTTGCTACACCCTGAATGGCCAGCAATCTCAGAGAGGCAACAGCTACTTCCTGTTTCCTTTCATCTTAACTATATTGCTTTTCCTCCAGGGAGAGGTGAAAGAATAGCAACTGCTACTTTAAAATTCACAAGAGTTGGAATTGCTGGGCCACAGGGATAATTCTAGGTGTCACTTTCTGAGGTGCTGCCAGACTCTGACACATGTATTCCACTGAAACAATGGCTTTCTGATTACAATAGAATAACTCTACAATAACAGAAAACAAAACAAAACAAACAAACAAACAAAAAAACCCCAAAACCTTGGAAAAGGTGTAAATGGGACGGAAATATCCCCACTGAGTCAAAGGAGAAATCTCAGGAAAATAAGAAAATACTTGGAGAAATGAAAATTAAAACCTGCCAAGCATGATGGTACACATCTTTAATTCCAACACTTGGGAGGCAGAGGCTGGTGGATCTCTGAGTTCAAGGCCAGTCTAGTCTACAAAGAGAGTTCCAGGACAGCTGTTACATAGAGGAACCCTGTCTTGGGGAAAAACAAATAAAGGAAGGAGTGAACCTATCACTCTAAAACTTCTGGACTTGGGGAGGGGGTAGACACAGTACTAAGATGGAAACTGGTGGCTGTAAATGCTCATGTTAACCAAGAGCGATGATGACCAAGTGTGAAGATACATGTCTAGAATCCCGCACACTAAAGGCTGACATAGGAGGATCCCATCACGTATGGGGCCATCCTGAGTAATGTGACAAGACTGTTTCAAAGAACAAAGCAACTGCTGGACATAGTGGACATACCTCTAATGCCAGCACTGGTGGGGGTGGGGAGGTTGGAAGCAGGACAATCATTAGTTTAAGGTTATCTTTGGCTACACAAACAATTCTAACCCCCACTGCTCCCACACACTGCATATACCTGACGTCACACAATGCTCAGCTAGCCTTTCATGAACCCGCTTTACTGAAAACCAGGAAAACACCTTGCTGAAATTTAACACGACTTTAAAAAGCTTCAAGCAAATGGTAGCATCCACTTGAGTTCAGTTTCTAACGGACCATTCTATCACAGTGGGTCTTCTGGAGAGAAAGCATGCTCACTTGCAGAACCTATGCCTGTTCCTGTCCCCTGCAGGACGGTGCCTTACCCAGGTTGTGCCGCTTTGACTTGGCATGGTCATGGATGTGCTTCTTTGTGAAACAGCCAAAGAAGACACAGTAGAGGCAAGAGTGTAGCCGGTTCAGATGGATGCCGCAGACATGGCAGACACAGGATTTTGCCTGAAATTTAGATAACAAGTTATGAGCAGTGTGGGAATAACAGGGGCTTACAGGGGAAACATGGAGTCCGTGCCAAGAGACAGAAGGGCAGGGGCTGTCTTCTTAGTCTTACCACTCTATCACATTCTCCTCAGTCTCCCCAAAGTGCTTAGTTTGGCTTAAAATAAGATCAACAAGAGGACAGCTATGATGCCATTATATTCCCACGCCCAGTCCTGACTGGCACCTCAGGCCAGCACCACCTGCACTCCAACCAGCAGCTCATACCCAGCCATCCTTAACCCCAGTATCATTTTGAGGTTTGAGAATCAAGGTTCTTAAAACAAACAAACAAACAAACAAACAAACCCAAGAACAGAGACATGAATCAAAGCAATATATGGGAACAAAAGAGAAAGTCCACTGTCAAGAAAGAGGCCACAGATCCCAGCAAGGCAATCATAGCAAATACGAACACAGCGGCAGGCAATTCTTAATAGTCACACTACCCAAGCATATGCCGATTTGTAGCACCTCAGGTCAGGTACAGAAAGAGGAAGAGTTATGGAATGCTCACTAGACGACCAGGGCACAATGTGACACAGGTATCAACAGTAAGAATGAATTACTTACACCTGATAAAACAAAAGGACCCAAGTCCGATCTGAATTACCACCACACAAGCACACATTTGAGCTTTCCCGAAGTCTTTATAGCCCACTTTCTGTAACCATTCACAGCAACAACAGACTGAATCACCCGTGGATACTACATCACCAGGCAAAATAACAATGATACAACAACTGCAAAATATACCAAGTACCTACCAAGTCAGTGAACAGACAAGCAATGACAGTACTCTGTAACAAAGTTATGCTGATATGGGCAAGGACATGGAGCACAGGCTAAAGGACACACAGAACAAGCAGGGCAAGCAACCCCTGCAGACTGTGGCTGGGGAGGACAAGGAGCAGATGCAGTGTGCCAAAATCTGGTAGAGGTCAGTACAAACCGCACAGCACTGAATACTCCAACTCACAGCATGATGCCCCTTCAATCGTGAAAGGCAGCATTCTGCTCTGTCCGATGTACTTGGGACTACTGAGTTTCTGGTTTTGTTTTGTTTATTGTGTGTGTGTGTGTGCGGGGGGGGGGGGGGTGTCCTAAAACTGTGATTAGGTTTGGAGTCTACCTATTGAACATCTGGTTCCAGCCATTTCTCACTATAGGTTAGCTCAGGGAGTTTAGTATCTGAAAACATACATGTCAGTATTTGAGTATGGACTACGTGTGACAGCCATATTCCTTCATTATTCCTGGACAGTGTTCATTATTATAGTCACAGACTATGTCCTCATTCTTATAAAAGTCAATGGCAATAATTACCAAGATGTCACCAACCAATTCCTAATGTGGGGAAGAAAATTATAAAAATGGATCTAGAGAGGGCACACAATTTAAAAAAAAAAAAAAAAAAAAGTACTGGCTGCTCTTGCAGAGGACCTGAGTTCAATCCCCAATAACAATATGGCAACTCACAAACAACTTCCTGTAACTCCAGCTCCAGGGAATCTGATGCCCTCTTCTTGCCTCTATAGAGACCCACAATGATACACAGACATATATCAGGCAAATATTCATACATGTAAAATAAAGAACGGTTAAATGAACCAATGAAAATTATATAAACACATGATAACTGTTTTCTGACATTACTTGTTATAGGTTTCTTCTTTTAATAAAAGGAAGTATTAAACTGAATTTATAAGCTGTAAAACTCTTAGACTTCAGCAGAGTATTATGCAGAGTATTATGCAGTATAATCTGCCTCGTGAATGAATCTCAACAGACACAACACTGAGAAAGGAGCTACATAGTGGGCACACGCCACATGCTCCCATCTCATAAAATAGAGGCAGGTAGCAAACCAAACACCATGAAAGCCTGAGCAGATACCCTTGAAGATGAGAGTAAGGACTGGCAAGAAGAGAAGGGCTGCTCTCCTCTGCAGTGGTGCTGTTTTTAAAATGTATTTACCTGTATGTAAAGTGGGTCCTGGGATCAAATTCAGGCCACCAGGTTCCGTGGCAAGCCCCTCTATACACCGAGCCACACTGGCCCTTTTTGTCGACTTTATTAAATCATCAAGATGTACACATCCTCTAACATATGGTTTACAAAGCAGAATACAAAACAGAGAGGACCTACTTAGGTAAACAGGTGAAAGCCTGCAATAATTTAAACAATTACCATCTCAGAATGGATGAGCACAGGGTGGGGATGGGGGGCTCAAAAAAGAGCAAACAGTTTAAAACTGAAATAACCTGCGTCTTCTAAGGGGTATGATTCCAACACACGAAATAAGCAGAGTCTCTATGCTAGTTTGAGAGCAAGAAAGTCCTCATGGACGGTCTGCCTGTCTCTCACCAGTTGGTGGCACTCTACTGCACAATCCACAGGAGACTAAGCTAGAACTGCAGGTTTGCTACTTGCATGGAAGATACATCTTTCTGGGCTAACTGTAATGGAGGGGGTGGGGGGGAGAGCCAGGACAGCTTCCCTCCCCAACATCATCAGCTAGTCAACACACTGTAATGTGCAATGACCATAGAAAACAGAAGTGGTCTTTGACAGAGATAAACCTTGACTTTAGCAAAACACAGTGGCATACACCTGTAGTCTCAGCACTCTGAAAGCTGAGGCAGGAGGATTGCTGAGTTTGAGGCCAGCATAGGGAAACACTGCCTTAGAACTCAAATGATTATTAATAACAGCCCTCCCCTTATGCCTTTTATACTATTTGTTAGCCACATGCGGCTATCAGACTACTGAGGTATATCCAGACAACCATAAGTTTAACCTTTACTGACTGGCAGATATAGTCAGTGGATGCTACGGCAGTTCACGATCCTGAAGCAGGTGCTACCTACCTACAGAGCTTATGCGTAATGTATCTTCTGAGCTCATTTATTCCACAAGTGAAGGGTGCAATTTAGACAATAGTTTACTTCCTAGCACTGAAAAAAAAAATCCTCAAAGCCCTGGGGTAGCTCATTAAACACCTTCAAAATTAAAGTGCATGATATTTAAACACAGGCATGTTTAACCCGTACAGTCTGGGGTTAGCACTAAAGGCCAGCACAAGTAGCCTCCCCTCCTAAGAGATGGTGATGGGACCAGAAGCTAAACCCACATGAATGATGAGGCAGAGACTGGAGGTTGTGGTCAGGATGGCTTCTTTCTAGAGTCCTGGCAGGGAAGCCTCCCGACATTTCACTCCAGTTCTGCACTTGGGGCCCGGGAGTTTTACAGCAGCCCGAGGACAGTGGCAGAGGTCATGGCCGCTACTAACTCCAGTTTCCATCTACCAATTCTGCTAAGTTTGAAGATAAATTCCCAGTCATCCTCAAGGCTCAGGTTTTAAACCCCATTTAGGCGTCATCATGAAGCAACCAGTGAGAGGCACAATGGGTGCTGATAGGGCCCTGTGGAGCAGTGCAGCCAGCCTGTAGAGCCAGCAGCAGCTAAGCGGCTTCCCACCCAGTGGCTGTTGTGGGCTCTTCTTGGAGGAATGTGGCTCTTGAGCTGGCAGCAGCCTAGGGCCAGCCTGCCATTGGCCAGTACCCAGAGCTAGCTCTGTGAGCTGGTGCAACAAACTGGAAGATAACCTGGACTAGTCCTGCAGAGAGCTTTTGCCACCACACCCACATGAAGGCACTGGCTCTCCTAAGTCACACCCCACATGCTGCAAACAACCCTGACAGACACCTACAGTGTTACTTCACTTTTTAAAGTTGTCATATAGCAGCTTCATTATGACATCTTAATGCATACTTACTGTACCTTGCTCAATTCACCTCCAATACTATCTCTCTCCTTCCCGACTGCTTGGATGCCCTCACCACATGTCCCCCTTTTGCATCACTGTGCTTGTTTAGAGTCCTCTAGGTCTACACTTAGGAGTGTGGTGGCTCAGTGACCAGGTAGTCCACCCCTAGCTCTTTGAGAACTCTCCACTGGTTCACAGAAGGCTGCAGCAGTCTGCATCCCCAACAGCAGTGTGTGCAAGGTGCCCTCTCCCCCATGCAACTGCTACCAGTTTTCTTGAGGGTACCTATTTTGCCTGGGGTGAGATGGAATTTCACCCAAGGCAGTTTTAACCAGCCTTGCTCTGATGGCTGAAGATGAATACCTTTCCTGACTATTTGTTTGTTTTTGTTTTTCCCACCATCATGCACAGCCAAACTTCTTTAAAAAAAAAAAAAAAAAAAGAATCACTGACTTGTGAAATGAAGACATTCTGAGTTGGAGGGAACTTCAGGAGTGGAGTTCTGTTCACAAGCTGAAGCTTGGGCACCTTCAGAGCCCAGCTACCTGCCTTCATTCCCTGCTTTACTGCAGTCCACCAAAATAATACAACTTCTGAGTGTTGTACTGGTGTCTGCTCTCTCGGCTGTGAAGATCACTTAATAAACTTCTAGCATGGTGGAAATTTAAATATTGAGCTTAGCAGTCCTAATTTAAAAGGAAACTTTTCATTTCCTTGTGTGATGCTATACAAAACTCTGAGTCTGGGGAGACGGAGAAAGCAAAACACGGAAAGAGAAAGGGGAAGACTCCTCTATTTAATCCCATGTAAAAAATAACTTTACAGCACATCCCAATCCAAGAGGTGACAGAACGGACCAGTGACAAAATTATACCCTGTGGAACACAGTGCCAATCTGGTATTTTTGTGCCAGGGGTAATGGTTTGTTCACCTCTGTAATTCCAGTCCACACAAGGCTGAGACAGGAAGATTGGGTTTTTAAGTTCAGCCTGGACCACATAGAAAGATTCCTGCCTCAAAATAAAAGTAACCCAACTCTAAAGATATATATTGTGGCCACAACTGATTAAAAGCAGGGAATTTAGGGTGTGTTTGCACTCACCTTTAATCCCAGTATTGAGGAAGCAGAGGCAGGCGGATCTCTGTGACTTAGAGCCCACCCTGGTCTAGAAAGACAAGGGCTATAGAGAGAAACCCTGTCTCGAAAAAGTAAAGAGGGAAAATTTGATGCTTAACATGACATACCCATCGGATTTGTCATTTCTATCATAAGTAGTGTTTAAAACGTTACTTATGATAGAAACAAACAAAATTCCCTATTTCAGCTTTCACCTTTAAAATCAAATTGTATTAGTGAAGCTTTTTAAGATTAAAGAATAACGTTTTCCGATCTCTAAATCACTAATATTCATAATTGTTGGGATTTACAGCAAACAACAAAATAGCCACTACCTCGATGGCTGCGGCTGTCAATCACCTCCTACATACTAAAATCTCGCTTCCCAACTCGAGTGCGCAGAGGCCCTGCCAGCCTCAGGTGTCCCCGGCGGGTCTCAGGCCTGGAAACTGGCTGCTAAGCACAGAACCACCCAACAGACACCGACCCTCCGCAGCAACCTTTACAGACAAGGATTACTCCGCAAAGGAACGCCCAGACAGATCTTCCTCCTCCTCCGACTCATTTTTAACTCAGATCCCTCCTCCCCCTCCCTTCGAGGCTTCCGTCGCCACACTCCCAACAGAGCCAACTAGGCGGCCCCTTGCCCCCTCCCTGCACCACGAAGCTTCCTCTAGCCCCCTCCCTGCACCACGAAGCTTCCTCTAGCCCCCTCCCTGCACCACGAAGCTTCCTCTAGCCCCCTCCCTGCACCGCGAAGCTTCCTCTAGCCCCCTCCCTGCACCGCGAAGCTCCTCCTAATCCTCCTGCACCACGACGCTTCCTCTAGCCCCCTCCCTACTCCACGAGGCTTTTCCTTGTCCCCTTCCCCCTAACCAGGATGCTTCCCTTAGCCCCTTCCCTGCACCGAAAGGCTTCGGCTTGCTCCCTTCTCTGCCCCTTCCCTGCAAGGCGAGGCTTCCCCTCACGCCCTTTCCGCAAGGCCAGGTTCCCTCTAGCTCCCTCCTCACACTACCAGGCTTCTCCTCTCCCACTCCCACCTACACTCCCCGCATCCTAGCCTGGAGAGCGGCGCAGGCTTCGGGCGCACCTTGCGCTTGCGAGCCTCGGCAGTGCCGCTCCACACGAAGCATTGGTAGATGGCCCGCAGGTTTTGCTTCCAATTGTCCACCTTGAAGCTGCCCAGGTGCGAGCAGCCCGGCGGCGGCACCGCCAGCTCAGCGTCCATGGCCTCGACCTCCGGCTCGGGCCTGGCCACCATGGCGGGCAAGGCCCGGGCGCGCGGGGCAGGCGGCGAAGGGGGCGAGGACGACGCCAGCGCGGCGAGAACAAAGCTGGAGGGACAAAGACCGCGTTGAGAACCCAGGCAGGCGACAGCAGCTCGGAGCGCTCACGCAGCACCCGCCGACTTCGAGGAGGGCGGGGCAGGGTGGGGCGGGGCGGGACTGTCCGCGGGAAAGGATAACGTCACCCAGGCTGACGGCCTTAATGCGCAGGCTCCGCCACTCCAGGCCCCGCCTATCAGCCCTCCTCTCGCCCGCTGGCTCCCGAGAAAAGCCGAAGTCAAGGGGGTTGGGTCAACATGATCCCGCCCCTGCGTCATGCCATTGGTTGTTTGCTTGTCTGAGACACGGTCTGCACCTATTATAGGCTGGAGGGCTGGTCCGGTTTGCTTTCGAGCCGCCTCCGGAGACGGCAACGACGTGACGTTTCGAGTCGCCTCTTGGAAGGCGGGGCGTGCTGAGGATTGGGTAAAACTGAGTGTCCGTCAGGCCGCTGATCCGGTTTGCACCGGCCTGAGCTCTGCCGCAAAGAGGCGGGGCGACGGACGGGGTGGGGCAGGGCAGGGCCTGCGTCTGCGCGTTCTCTGTGAGGAGGGTTTCCAGGTTCTGTTGGTCAGTGGGGTTTCTTGTGTGGGCGTTTCTGCAGAGACTGCCATCTTGGCGACTGTGTTGGGTACAGTAGTGCTACAACTGGGGATTGGGTGCGGCAAGAACACAGTGTGGGTTTCCTTCTCTAGGATCTTATTCATCGCTATCCTATTGAACTAGCCAGCCGGCAGACGAATTTTTTTAGTGGCTACATTTTGTACAATTTTTTGCAACAAGAAGAATAAAATTAATTTTAACAAGCAATCCAATAAAGACAAAATAGCATGTCAAATTTTTTCATTGGCTTTGAAATATCGTGTTTTACAGGCTTGCTATAGCAATTCAATTTGTACTAGCCACGTTATACACACTAGCTACTATTAGGAAGGGACAATATAGAGCATTCAGCCCTCCTATCTGAGGGTTACACAGATGTGCAGTA
The DNA here is from genome assembly GCF_011762505.2 of Arvicanthis niloticus. Taxonomy (NCBI): domain Eukaryota; kingdom Metazoa; phylum Chordata; class Mammalia; order Rodentia; family Muridae; genus Arvicanthis; species Arvicanthis niloticus. Next base: position 60,403,501 of record NC_047663.1, on the reverse strand, counting down.
AACCAACTCAGAAGAGAAAATATTGATCTTCCGCCCTACAAATTGTATCTACAGAGTAAGTAGACTTTCCCCCCAACCCCCATTATTCTTTATACAGGATAACAGTTAGGTATCAAACACTGGCAGACAGGTACCCATGATGTGGAACAGTGAAATAATTCACCAAGACAGAAAAGGCAAAAGTAGAGAGTTCATCAATACACTGCAGTAACAGCGGCTAGCAGACAAGACAGCTGAGAAAAACTGCCGACAGGCATTTTGATGTCATGGTTCCGAGGAGCAATTGCAGTTGAGGCTTGTCCGATTAGTACCGCCCTGGCCTTAAAGCAGTGATGGTCTTACCCAAACTTAGATATGGCTTAGCATGTTATCCTACTGGCATTTGAATATCACCTAGAGAGGAGTTACAGCACAGAGATGAGGAGGGAGTGTTGGCGTGCCTCTGTATACGCCTATTTGGGAGCTACTCAGGTTGAGGCAGGAGGATCATTTAAGCTGCGGAGTTTGTGGTCAGCCTGAGCAAATAGTGAGACTCATATTAAAAAGAGAAAGGGGTGGGCGGAGCTAGTAGGATCCATACAGGCCATGTAGGTTAGAGCCAGATATTACACCAGTTTATAGTTAGGACTTGAGCATCTGAGGGGTTTAGCACACTAAAGGAATTCTATATGTGAGTGAGTCACCCAGGGCATATTGTTGGGGGAACACACACACACACCCCTTTCAAGTACAGTCACTGTCTTGGGAAGCCCTTGGCTTACATGTGATGCTGTTCAGGTATTCTCATCCCACTACTAGCTATTTTATTGCATTCCAACACAGGTTGAACAAAACAGAACTGCTACCAAGACTGCCATGACCCCAAAGCTCTTAAAGCTGTGGGGTTTAATGGATGGAAAACTAGAAGAAAGACTCCATGGTAAGCTGAGCAGTGTGGTGTATATCTTTGATCCTAGAACTCAGGAGTTAGAGGCAGGTGGATCTCTGAGTTGAGGCCGGCCTTGGTCTACAGATTGAGTTCTAGGAGAGCCGGAGCTACAAAGAGAAACCCTGTCTGGGAGGCTAGGGGGAACCTGGGTCAAGGACAAACTAGCAGACATCCAGAGGCCCTTCCTAAAGTGCTTCTCACCACACCCCAAATCTCATAAGCTCTTACCTACCAGGCTTCATCAGTGAAAGTGTTCCATTGCCATGCTGTTGAAAATGACAGCCACTTTTCCACCTCACTCCCACTACCTGGTTTACGTGAAAGAATATATCACTCTGTCAGTGAACAACAGTTACTTGTTTAGTTTACCTTTTTTTTTTTTTTTTTTTTTTTGGTTAGGTGTGTGTGTGTGTGTGTGTGTGTGTTTGGGGTGGGTGTTAGTATTCTGTCTAAACTCCACCCCCACAATTCCCTGGTAACAGCCAGGTAGGCCTGGCCCATTATAAAAGGGGCTGCTTGTCCCCTCCTCTCTCTCTTGCTCACTTGCACTCTTGCTCTCTTGATCCCTCTGTCCTCTCACCCCTTCCCCCTTCCCTTCCCCTTCTCTCCATGGGCTCATGGGCAGCCTCTACTTCTCTACTCTCTCCCTCTCTCTGCCTTTCTCTGCCTTTACTACCCTCTTAACTCCCCTCCCCATACCCCAAATAAACTCTGTTCTATTCGTGTGGCTGGTCCCTCAGGGGGAAGAAATGCCTCAGCATGGGCCTGCTGAGACATCCTCTTCCCCCATACCTCACCACACACCCACAGAACATACTCTTTATCTCTTTCTCTTTTTATAAACACATCAGTGGGTACAGCCTAGACAGGGTCTCCTTTTGCCTAGGTTGACCTCAAACTCACTCTGTAGCTGAGGATGACCCAACTTCTGTATCCACCTGCTGAGTGCTGAGATTGCAGGTACACACAGCCATGCCCAGTGTCTGAGGTTCTAGGGATCAAACCCAGGGTTTCATGCATGCTGGGGAAGTACCCTTAACACTAGCACCACATTCCCAGCCCCTAGTTTCATTTTTTTTTTTTTTTACTCCAAATGAAAAATTAATGAGGATGTAATTTGTATGCTTTATTTCCTACTCTTTAATATCTATAAGAATAATATCTGAGTAATAAAATTATCTGCGGATTTATAACTTGGTGAATTAGTTAGGGTTCCTATTGCTGTGATGAAACACCGTGACCAAAAGCCACTGGGGAGGAGGAGGTTTATCTCACTCACAGTTCCGTGTCACAGTTCATCATAAAAATCAGTCAGGCAAGGCAGGAACTGAAACAGGGCAGGAATCTAGAGGCAGGAGCTGATGCAGAGGTCATGAAGGGGTGCTGGTTACTGGCTTGCTCTCATGGCTTGCTCAGCCTGCTTTCTCTTAAAACCACCGGTCCAGGGTGACCCCACACACAATGGCTAGACTCTCCTCCACATCACTCATTAATTAAGAAAATGTCCTACAGGCTTGCATATGGCCCTATTTTATGAAGACATTTTCTCAGGTGAGGTTCCCTCCTCTCTGATGACTCTAGCTTCTGTCAAGTTGACATAAAACTAGCCAGTTCATATGGTAATTGAAACCAATTGTCTTTATAGAAGAATCACAAAACAAAAACAAGTAATACCATCACAGAATAAAACACTAGTTAAGGAGAGATATGTTTTAGGGAAAAATACTGGCCTCCAAAAAGGTAAGATCATAGTGAATCAGGAATTTTAGATTCTACTCAGAGGATGGCCTACGTAGCGTGTTTCGGCCCTTTAGTTTGATCCCCAGCGCTTCAGAGACGTGCCTGCTATAACTAGAAGAGAAAGAAAAACTTTCCTCAATATAAACAGCTTTAAAAAAATCATATCGAGCAAAACCTGTTAAACAGAATACTAGAAGCGATATGTTAGAGAGAGGAACAAGCACAGCCTAGGGCTCTAGAAAGAAAACAAGTGAAGCTATAGTTAATCAAACACAAAGAATGACTAAGAACTCAAGCCAGAAAAAGACTATAATTGACACACCTTTCAATAATAACTTTAAAGATGAATGGTCCCAACTCTCCAATCAAAAGGAACAACCCTGCTGAATTTATTAAGAAACAAAACCCATCTACCTGTTGTCTACAGAAACAGCACATTAGTGTTAAAGATCCATACCATCTTAAAGAGAAAGAATGAAAGTATTCTCAGCAGATGAGATCAGGAAGCAGGCAGGTGTTATCATTCTAACACCCAATGAAGTAGACCTCAAAGTAAAACTGAAAAGAGACAGGGGTGTTTCATACTAATCCAGGAATCAGTTGGGAAATGTTACAGTACTAAATATATATGCATGAAATTTGAGTGCACCGCATTTTATAAAAAAGCATACCTGTGGAATTAAAGACACAAACACAAACTCAATAATAGCTGCTTAAAACGCCCTACCTTCTCTAATAGGTCAAATGAACAAAAAATAAACAGAAACCTCAGAATTAAAGGATATCCTCCATCAAATGGACCTGACAGGTATCTACAGAATATTCTATCCAAACACCAGGGATATACATTTACTCAGCAGCACACAGAAACCTCTCTAAAATAGACACAAAGAAAACTTCAACAAATACAGAAAAATTTAAATAAGCCCCACAAAGCCAATTTAACCATTATGCAATAAAACAAAATGAATGGAAAAACAAAACAAAAAAATGCTAGTAAGTGTGTAAAGTTACAGACACCAAACAACTCATTACTGAATTATAGATGGGTTAAAGAAATCAAAATACTTCTGGAACTAAGTAAAAATGAAAACACACCACAACAGACCTTCAACACACATTAAAAACAGTCCCAAGAGGAGAGTTTACAGCCGTGAGTGCCTAGATAATAAACAAACAAATAGAGCACAAATTCATGACTTAATACTGCAATTCAAGAATTTGGAAAAAACGAGAGCAAACCAAACTCAAATCCAATAGACAGCAAGCAATAGTAAAATTATCAAAGCAGAAACTAATAAAATAGAAACAAAGAAAATAATACAAAAAAATCAATAGAGCTAAGATCTGGCTCTTCGGAATGATAAACAAACAAGATGGACAGACCTTTGCCCAACTAATTAAGAGATGACCCAAACTAAGAGAATCAGGAACCAACAGGGACATTACAACATGAACATTACAACAGACACCAAAGAAATGTAGACTGTGATAAGGAAATGCTTTAAAAATCTGTGCCCCATTAAGATGGAAAAGCTAAAAGAAATGGATGAATTTCTGAATTCATTCAAACTACTGAAGTTAAACCAAAATGAGATCAACAACAAATAACAAGTGAGATTGAAACAGCAACAAAAGCCAAAGTTACATGATCATCTTAAAAAATGCTCATCTCGGGCAGTGGTGGCACACACCTTTAATCCCAGCACTTGGGAGGCAGAGGCAGGCGGATTTCTGAGTTCAAGGCCAGCCTGGTCTACAGAGTGAGTTCCAGAACAGCCAGGGATACACAGAGAAACCCTGTCTTGAAAAACCAAAAAAAAAAAAAAAAAAAAAAAAAATGCTCATCTCAATATATGAAGACAAAAATTACACGATCATTTCAACAGACGAATAAAAAGCCTTTGCCAGAATCCACCATACTTTCCTGTTAAAGTCTGAGAGCAAGGATTGAAGGGAACACACCTGACATAACAAAGGCTGTATGTAACAGCTTGATATTGTCCTTAATGGAGAAAACTTAATCCTACTAAAATCAGGAACGAGACAGGGCTGTCCACTATCCCTGTTCCTTTTCAATGTAGTATTTGAAGCACCAGCCAGAGCAATACAGCATGAGGGAGAAATTGAATGGATACAAATAGGAAAAGAAAAGGCCAAAGTATCCCTATTGGCAGGAAATATAGCACTATACATAAGAAACTCCAAACACTTCCACCAGAAAAGTTTTGGAAATAATCAACAATTACAAAAAAATCAGTACCCTTTCTATTCACTCACAACAAACTCTGAGAAAGTGATCATGGACACATACCCATTTACAGTGGCATCAAAGATGATAAAATGTCTTGGAAAGACCTAACCCAGGAGGTAAAAGACCTTATAGTAAAAACTTCAAATCTCTGAAGGAAGAGACTGAAAAAAAAAAAAAAAAAAAAAAAAAAAAAAAAAACCACTTGAAAATGGAAAGGCATCCCAGGTTCACGCATTTGCAGAATTAATATTGTGAAAATGACCATCCTACCAAAAACATTTTATACATTTAATCTAAATCAAACTACCCACATCATTCTTCACAGAACCGGGAAAAAAAAGTCCTAAAATTCATAGGAACCAGAAAAGACTGCAGATGGCCAAAGCAATGCTGAGCAAAAAGAATGACACTGAAGGAACTGCCATTCCAGACCTCAGGATGTATCAGAGAGCTATAGTAATGTATGCAATGTGCTACTGGCATAAAACCAGACTATATAGACCCGTGGAACAAAATAGAAGACCCAAACTTGAATACTTGTAACTACAGCCATGTGACGTTTGACAGAGGCAGAAAACCACACGCTGGAAAAATGACAGCATCCTCATTTGACAAATGATGCTGGAAAAAGAGAATGAAATTACCCCCTGTCTACATATAGATAAAAAAAAAAAAAATTAGCCCCAGATGGAACAAAGAGTGAAACCTGAAACCTGATGAAGTGCTAAAATTGGTAGGAAAACAAAACACGGGTAGAACTCTACAAGATTTAGGAGAAGGAAAGGACTTTATGAGTAGGACCCTATTTGCCCAGGCAAATGGGACTTCATAAACTGAAAAGTTTCTGTGCAGCTGGGGAAACACCAAGTGAAGGAGAAACCTACAGTAAGAGAGAATTTGCCAGGTGTACATCTGACAGAAGATGAATGTCCAGAATACGCCAAGAACTAAAAACCGCCACCACCAACAACAAGAAAAAGAGTCAAAGAGACAAAGATCACATTTTAAAAATAGGCTAGGGATCTACAGGGAGAATTCTCAATAGAAGAAATAAAAATGGTCAGAAAATAAGTCAAATGTTCATCATGCTTAGCCATTAGAGAAATGCAAACTTGAACAGCTTTGAGATTTCCTCTCACCTTTGTCAGAACGGCTAAGACCAGCAAAACAACTTGACAACGGATGCTGTCATGGTAGTAGAGAAAGAGGAACCCTTGTTCACTGATTGTGGAATTGCAAATCAGTGTAGCCACTCTAGAGCAGTATAAAGAATCCTCAAAACACTAAAAATAAATCTACCAGTGGGTAAAGTCACCTGGCACACAAGCTGGCAACTGGAGCTGGGTCCTGAAACCCATTCAAAGGTGACAAGAGACCAGTGACTCCACAAAGTATCCACTGACCTCTACTGGCAAGCCACAGAATGCTTGTACACACACACACACACACACACACACACACACACACACACACACCAATAAATAAATACAAACACAGACATAGATTCTGCTACATTTGAAAAATCTAAAACAAATCAGAAAATTTTCTCAATACATATGGCCTACCATAATTAAGCCAAGATGAGAGAAATAATTCAAAAATTGAAATTGGAGTTAGACTGAACCAAACCAAAACAAAAAAAGGAATAATTAAAAAGCAAACAAGAAGTCTGTAGGGTATATGGAGCTGCGCTACAGGGTGTGCTCAAACCCCAGGAATCTGAGATCTGAGACAGTAGGAGTGGAGCTGTCCCCTCCAAGACCCTCTTGCCTGTTCTGAGACCACCAACTAAGAGGACCACGGTCACTCAGTCATAGCAGCAGGAGTTCTCCATGCTAATGAGGTATCTAGACAGCCTTAGCCTTCAGTTAATGACCTTCCCTTCATGCGTATGTATTCTCCTGGCCTTCTCACAAAAAGTGTATAATCTTTGGTTCACCTTGAATACAGCGTATGTGTCCACATTTACCTCCAATAAAGCAACCTGAGCAAGCTAAGATTGTCTCAGAGAGCTGCTTCATTAAAGATAACCACAGGGAAGGCCTTCTCCTAAATGTGACATTAAGACTCCCGAAGAAGGTCTTTCTCTTCTTCCTCCCATCCCAATCAAACTGGATCCTGTTCCTCTTGGGCTTTGCTTTCTCCTTCCTGCCTGTTGAGCAGATGCTCTGAGGGGGAAAGACAGACTGTAGACCCCCTTTCCTGACTTCCTCTCCAGGTAGCACATCACTGGAGCCCAGAAACCCAGAAAGGAGCCCAGGGACCACAGCATTCGTCCCAGACCCTGCTTTCAGTTTGGTGTGTAGCAGATAGAGTCTGACACCCCGAGGGAAACATGGGCTAAGGACTCAGGTTTTGGGACTTTGCCCTACCTTCTCCAGGTTGCATACCTACAGCAGCTGGAAAGTGGAACCACACCAGTCCAGGCCCATATGGAATCGCTGGTAAATTCTACATGACTTCCAAAGAACTAATATCATAGCTTCTCAAACTATTCCATAAAGTAGAAAAGAAATGAACACTGCTTAATTCTCTTTACAAAACCAGTATTATAGTGATTTCAAAACTAAGTAAACACACACAAACATCTCTGTGTCTCTCTCTCACACACACACACATACACACACACACACAGAGAGAGAGAGAGAGAGAGAGAGAGAGAGCATAAAACGATTTCCCTGATGAAAAAACATATCAGCAAAAAATTGCAAACCAAATTCAAGAACTTATCAAAAAATCATTCACTACAATCAAGTTGTAGTCATTTCAGAGATGGTTCAACATCCACAAATCAATAAATATAATATATGACATAAATGTACTCAAGGGAAGATATCACATAATCATTTCAATAGACACTGAAAAGCTTTGGGAAAACCTACATTGCTCGCCCCCCCAAAAAAAAGTCCTGAAGAAGGTGAGAGTGGAAAGGATGCAGCTCAGCAAAGGCTACACGAGACAAAAGTATTGCCAACATTATAGTAAACGGAGGAAAACTTGAAAGCTCTACTATGACTGGGACCAAGACAAGGGTGGTTGCGCTCTCCATTCTTACCCATTATAATACCAGAAGTCTTAGCTAGAACAATACAAGAAGGAAACAAAAAAGGTATATTTGGGAAAGGAAGAACTGGAACTATCTGGTTGTATGAGCATAATGCTGACCTGCCAAATATAGCTACCCAGGAAGGTTGAGCAGGAAATGCAAGAAACAGGATCTATAGTGAGAAAGTGCAAGAGATCTCTCTGTAGTGAGAACTGGTTTCTTTAAAAACCCAGTTATGCTATATGAATGTGTTTTTGTTTTAATCCCAGGTTCATGGTGTAAGAGGCTGCTGCACAGCAGGTGACTATGATTTGTCTTGTGCTCTAGGAGGGGTGGAATTTTTGCCCAGGTTCAGATAGTTTATGTTTGGAATTCTGGGAACTTTTCAGAGGGTGTAAATACCAGAACCCTAAGAGGGGCCAAGCAAACTCCAAAAAGGTGGTGGCAGCTGCTTCTGGGCTGGGCTGGGCTGGGCTGGGCTGGGCTGGGCTGGGCTGGGCTGGGCTGGGCTGGGCTGGGCTGGGCCTTGTTGCTGCAGTTTGTCAAGTGGTCATGAGCAAAGAGACAAAAAGAAGAAATTGAATATCCTGACTATGAAGATTGGACTTGCCCCAAGAAACTCAACAACCCTAATCAGCAGGAAGTAGTCTAAAGAGGTCTATACCCTGTTTCTCCTCTAACCTTCTTTCTCCCCAACCTAGTGTTGAGGGTTTGGAAGGAATCAGGGTGGAATAAGGGTGTCGAAGGGTGGTACATATAAGAACCTGATAAAGCAGCCCAAAAGCTAGGCAGTGGTGGCGCACGCCTTTAATCCCAGCACTTGGGAGGCAGAGGCAGGCAGATTTCTGAGTTCGAGGCCAGCCTGGTCTACAGAGTGAGTTCCAGGACAGCCAGGGCAACACAGAGAAACCCTGTCTTGAAAACAAAAAACAACAACAACAAAAATAAGGTAGCCCAAAAATGTGCCAGCACCCTTCAAGTATATAGACATGCAGGACCTGAGAAGACCACAGAGCACAAGGGGGCTGAAGGAACGACCAGGAAAGGACTTACATACCACACTGCAGAATTCCAGTAACACTGAGGCCGCAGAGCCCAAGGCTCCCATGGATACCTCCCCACAGCACCACATGGGACCTACCAGATCCAGAGGGATCTGACAGGACACTCCCTTTCAACTCAGCATGGCTGTGCCAGCAATGTAAGTGTTCTCTTCGTTTCCTACTTTCTGTTACTGAGGTCCCACTCATACCTAAGTCTCATGTTGGTTTTGCTTTCTTTTGTACATTGCTTTGTGGGTCTTACCGTGCTCATTTCTCCATCCAGTTTTCCATGAGGCGTTCTTTACCCTTCAGGCCCACCCACAGGCCCTCCCTCTCATAGTCTATGCCTTTTTTGTTCTCTCATCCTGGCCCTTTTTATTTTTATTTCACTGTATATTTCTGGCCAGAACTCACTGAGTAGACCACACTGGCCTCACAGAGATCCCCCTGCCCCATCCCTGCCCCTGTCCCTGCTCCCGCCCCCGCCCCCGCCCCCGCCCCCGCCCCCGCCCCTGCCCCTGCCCCTGCCTATTGAGTGCTGAGATTAAAGGCCTCTGTCACCAGCAGTTCTGATCTACAATGCAAGTTCTAGGACAGCCAAGGCTACACAGAGAAACACTGTCTCAAAAAAACCTAAATAAATAAATAAATAATAAAGGCACATGCCACCATACCTGATGCTTCTTACTTCTGAATTGCAGCCTTCTACAGACAGAACATTCTCTAAAATCTGTGCACCCCAATAGTATCCCAACTTCCTCCTCCCAGACACTTTACCCACTTGGGTTGTTTTCTTTACACAGTTGAGCTAATAATTATTCTTTATCCTTATCCACCTTACTTTGTAAGGCCCCCAAGAAGGGAGGACCTCACCCAAGCCTCAGGAATTTGCGGCCACCCAATAACTCACAAGACACCGAACTTGATGCAATCAGCAAGAGGTATATTTTGATCAACATGTTGAGGTCAAGACCCATGACCCACACAGGGGCAGTGGGGTTTGACCCCGGGGCTTTGGAGACAGAGAACTTAAAGTCAGAAACCACAACACGGGGGGCGGGGGTGGGAACCACAACCCAGGGGGAGTAAAGGAGGGTTATTGGAGAGTACCTGTGGAAAGTCCCAGCCCATTATTCAGTTTGTGACAGGGTCCAAGGAAAAGTCATGGGGAACATTTTGTATAGGCTATTCTCAAAGAGCCTATTTGTAATCAACCATCTATCTTGTGGTCAGCCAAGTTCCTGGAACCCAGAGCTCACGACCAAGCTGACCTGCACTCTTGGTTCTGCTCAGCCTGTTAGAAGTTTTTGACAAATTTTTAGCCCTTTCAACTTCCCTCCCACTCCTAATCTTTTCACTAAAATCCAAGAGTACCCCACACTGTCCTTGGCTGTTTATCCTCCAATAGTTTCTGAAGTCAAAAGCATCACTGTTGTTGATTCACTAGTATGGAGAAGCTGGGCATGGTGAGGCATGTCTGTAATCACATCAGAAGTTCAAAATCATCTTTAGTTATAAAGAATTTGAGGACAGCCTGGGCTACATAAGACTCTGATCAGAAAAACAGAAGAAGGCTGGAGAGAAGGCTCAGTGACTACTAGCATGAACTGCTCTCGCAGAGGACCCAGTTGGATTCTGGGAACCCATGGCTCTTTGAGCACCTGCACTCACAAACATACCCCTCCCCCACAGACATACACATAACTAATCTTTTAACCCCCCCAACAAAAGATAAAACAGACAGGAAGGATAGTTCAGGTGTTAGGAGTGCTTCCTGCTCTTCCAGGGGTCCTGAATTCAGGTCTAGCAGACCTGGTGCTCACAACGGGCTCCCACTTCAGTGAATCCGAGGCCTTCCTCTGAGTTCCAAAGGCATATGCTCACACAGACATATACACATAAATAAATCTTTTTAAAAGCTAATGGACAAATTAACACCCACTTATAACAACATCTATGCAATCTAAAATAAGGCAGGAAAGGGGGTAGAAAACAAATTAAAAGAAACAGAAGTAATCCAATAGCTAACTTCACAGTAAACATGGCAATTCCACTGGGTCTAACTAGAGGGTTTCAACCCATGCGGTAGTGACACATGCCTTTAATACCAGCACTCCAGAGACAGAGACAGAGACAGAGACAGAGGGATCTCTAAGTTCAAGGCCAGCCTGATCACACACTGTGTTCCAACACAGCCAGAAATACACAAAGAAACTCTGTCTTAAAAAAAAAAAAAAAAACGAATTAAAAAAAAAAAAAACAACTAGAGGATTTCTACTTCCACCTGTGATATAGTAAGTACTGGTTAGGTTTATTTTGTATTTTATATGGATACGTGTTTTATCCTGCATGTGTGTCTGTATACCACTTGGTGCCATAAGAGGGCACCAGATTCTGCAGAATCATAAACTGCCACCATGTGGTGCTGGGAATTGACTCCAGGTCCCTGGAAGAGCAGCCATCTCTCCAGCAGCTCTTAACCACTGAGCCATCCCTCCAGCAGCATGAGTGTTGGTTAGTGTTAACAGTCAACTTGACACAACCTAAAATCATTTGTGAAGGGAGTCTTAGTAAGGAAAAGGCTAGATCTATGTGACCTGTGGGCATAGATGTGGGTGATTGTTAGTCAGCAGAGGAAGACCCAGCCCATCATGGGTGACACCGCGATTGATTTCCTAAGTGTTATGAGAGAAGAAAGGCAGCCAAGAGCAAGCAAGCAAAGGAGTGTTTCTCCTTCCTTTGCCCTTGCCTATGAATGTGTGAATGTGATGTGACGACTTGCTTCTTTCAGTTCTTGAGTATAACTTGGAGTTGTAAGTCAAATTCTCCCCTCAGCTATGTTTTTCTGTTGTTTGTTGTTGTTTTATTGTGTCTTGTTTTTGGACAGGATATTTTATCACAGAAATGAAACTAGAACAGATACCAGGACAGATTTTCACTCCTGCCCGAGAAACAACACAAACCTGAGAGAGAGCAAGAAGCAACACTGTCTGTTGTTCTTTTTGGTCTTGTTTGCTTCTTTTTCTAGTATCAGAGGTTGAACCCAAGGCCTCATGCCTGCTAATTGGTGCTTTGTAGGTGAGCTACTTCCTAAGCCATCTTTTTATTTTGTATCTTCTGACAAGGTCTCACTAGCCACACAGGTTGGGCTCTAATGTTCCATCCTCCTGCCTCAGCCTCTTGAGCAGCTGAGATTACATACCTAGGCCACCAGGCTTGGCCCAGAAACAATGGCTTTTAAACACTAGGAAAGAGTGGAGATAGAGAGACAGCTTAGTAAGTAAGAGTGCCTGCTGCTCTTTCAGACGACTTGCGCTTAGTTCTCCATGGATGCTAATAATAGCCCTCTTATAACTTTAGTTCAGAGGACCCAAGGCTTTCTCCTGGCTCCCACAGGTTATGCACATGTGGTATACAGACATACATGTAGGCAAAATACCCATACATGTTAGAAAATATATAAACACTGGGAAACAAGAAGTACCAAGTTGTGAGCCTGGACAGAAAGGATACAAAGAATCCAAACTAATGGCCCTGCTGGTTACTACTTGGGAAAAAGCTTGTGTTATGTGGGTCAAAGGTTGAAGCCTCCGGCTCAGTCCTGATAGGCTTTTTCTGGTATCTCTAGGTCTTGGGTAAACTGATGTCTTAGTTAGGGTCTTATTGCTATGAAGAGACACCATGACCAAGGTAACTCTAATAAAGACAACACTTAATTGGGGTTGGCTTACAGGTTCAGAGGTTCAGTCCATTGTAATCAAAGCAGGAGCATGGCAACATCCAGGTAGATATGGGGCTGGAGGAGCTGAGAGTTCCACCTCTTGTTCAGAAGGCAGCTAGGAGAAGACTGGCTTCCAGGGAGCTAGGATAAGGGTCTTAAAGCCCATGTCCACAATGACACACATCCTTCAACAAGGCCACACCTCCTAATAATGCCACTCCCTGGGCCAAGCATATTTAAACCATCACAACTGGGAACACATTGAGAATACACAGAGATGAGGCTGGAGAAATAGCTCAGTTGTCTATCACAAGCCTGACAACCCTACCACCGCCATCCCCCAGTTTGATCCCCAGAACCTGCATAATGGAAGGAGAGAACCAATTTTCCAGAGTTCTCCTTTGTCCTCACACATACACTAGCATGCACATACACATGCAAAAAAAAAGAAAAGAAAAGAAAAGAAAAATGTAATTTAAAAATAAGAAAGAATACAGAGAGTTCTCGGTGGCTAGAATGCACAGGGAAGGTGACCAGAGGGTTGTTAAATGTGTCTTCCATTTGTCCCAGCACTTGGGAGGCCTAGGCAGGCAGGATATCTGAGTTTGAGGCCAGCCCGGTCTACAGAACGAGTTTCAGAACAGCCAGGGCTACAGAGAAACCCTGTCTTGAAAAACCAAAACCAAAACCAAAAAAAAGTTTCTTCCTTTAGCAAGTAAGAAAACAGAAAGACTGAACATGTTAAAGACATAATAATAAACATTCAGGTCCTCGGTTGCACTGATTTCCAGTGATCAGTAGCTCACGTGTGCAGCAGAAACACTAACAAGAGCAATATGGAGGAAACTGAGCATCCTCACGCCCAGAAAACACATTGACGAATCTTCAGATCTTGTCATCCTGAGTGGGAGCTGCAGGGAACTATTGGTAAGGATGGGTAGGTGATTTGCAAAATTGGTCCAAGGAATTGGGTTGGTGTAACTATTTTCTCCTTGTGACCCATAAGATCCATGGCATAAAAACCATGGCAGGAAAGTAGTTCAGTCATTATGGGTACCAAACCAAGGCCCAGGCAGATACTTGTTGATAACTGGCATCCACCAAGCCAGACTGCCAAGAACCTGGGATCTCCAAGTTAGCAGGTGGGCCTACAGTGTCTAGAGGCTGTTGGCAGGCTCCAGATCTCAGGACTCATCAACATGCATGCTCGTCAGCACGCAATGCAGAGTTCATTGATCTTGGAGAGTGTGGTAGTTTGAAAGAAAATGGCCCCATAGGCTCATAGGGAGTAGCACTATTAGGAGTCATGGCTTTGTTGGGGGATGTTTGTCACTGGGGGCGGGCTTTGAGGTGTCAAACGCTCAGGCCCAGTGTGGCTCTCTCTTTCTGCTGTCTGCCAATCTGGATGTAGAACTCTCAGCTCCCTCTCCAGCATCATGTCAGCCTGCATGCTGCCATGCTTCCCACCATGAAGACAATGGACTAAACTGTACTCTGAACTGTAAGCCAGACCCAGTTAAATGTCTTCCTTTATAAGAGTCGCTGCAGTCGTGGAGTCTTTTCGCAGCAACGTAACATTGACTAAGACAGGGACTAAAGGCAGGGACTAGCATCACACCGAGATGCTATTTGTGGACAAGTATTTTCAGAGCATCACCTTTCAATTGTTGCTTTAAAGAATGTTAGAGGTAATTGTCGTTACAGAAACCTGTGCATATTCATGAGGCTAGTTATTTGTGAGATACATGTAGAACCCTCTTCTGAGTTGTCACAAAGTTCTTGACAGATGACCCATTACCTCCATAGCTTCCAGCTTTAATTTTGTACTGGTCTAAGGAGAATGAGTTCATCTTGATGCCACTGGTTTTCCCAAGGGAAAACAAGGCAACCTAATGACACTCAGAACTGGGACCATGATATGAGGAGGTGTACAGAAGGGCCCTAGGGCTGTGAATGGAGAGGCTTCTGGACCAAATGGGCATGTGGTGTCTGCTAGCTTCAAAACCATCGTTGCCTTGGAAACCATTCCCAAAGTCTGTACTTACTCAGAAATGTTTTATGAGACTGTGAACACACAGAACTGCTTTGAACCAGATCTCTGTGTAGAGAAACATTGATCAGAGAGGCTGTGAAATGGTCCTTGAAGCTGAGAAGGGACGACATGCGGAGCTTCAGATAAGGGGTTCTCAAACAGATCATCCCACATTTGCTTTTACTTTGTAGTTTCAGAGGAAGCAGGATCTGGGTCCACTTTCCTACTCAGGACCATGTTAACTCCCTGTCCATAAATCCCGTTTGACTAAGTCTATCTAGGAAAAAAAAAAAAAAAAAAAAAAAAAAAAAAGCAATGCTTCATTTAAGTTTTCCTAAACTCGGCATCCCTGGGTCCTGAGGACCCCCACCTCTCCCTGAGATGTTTTTTGTTTTGTTGGTTGGTTGTTTGCTGTAGTGCCCCCATGTGCCCAGCACCGAACTGATCCCTAGGTCTTTTCCTGTGTTGGAGAAACCTTGGTTTTGTTGGTAAGGTATCTCACTGGCAGCACAAAAGTTGAAACACTGTCTCTATATGTGTGGACTATTGGCTTGTCCTTGGTGGATTTTGTTAGAACTGGCAACAGTGTGTTGATAGTCTAAAAGATCAGAAGGAAGTTTTTAAGCCATGGAAAGAACAAAGAACAGATTACAGAGGAGTAATCACAGAACCTTATGTACTTCACAAGAGAAACACTAGGCCAGTGGGATGGCTCAGAGGGTAAAGGCGCTTGCAGCCAAACCTGACAGGCCTGAGTTTGATGCCTGGGGCCAACTTGGTGACAGGAGAGAGATAATTCCCAAGGCCTGTGAGTCTCACGTGTGTGGTGGTATGCAAACCTATGTGTACCCAAATACTTAATAATTTAAAAAAACCTTTTAAAAAACAAAACCATTTCCATACTTTGCTCCTTTGAGCAACTATCACAGCAGTTGTCCTTTCAAACTGATGCTGAGAACATTTTTTCATGGTGAAATATATACTTGTGGTTGGAGAGATGGCTCAGCAGTTAACTCCAGCTCCATGGGGATCTGACACCTCTGTCCTCCAGTGATACCTGTACATATATACAGACAGACACATAGATCTAATTATAATTAAAATCAAATAAATCTTAAGAAGTATACATTTGAATCTCTTTCCAGATGAAATAGCCTTTTAAGCATCTTTTTTAGGGCGTGGTTTACTGGCAAAGTGTTTGCTTGGCATGAGTGAGGCCCTGGGTTTTATCCTCAGCACTGCAAAAATATTTAGAAAAAAAAATAGTCAGCCGGGCGGTGGTGGTGCACACCTTTAATCCCAAAACTTGGGAGGCAGAGGCAGGTGGATTTCTGAGTTCGAGGCCAGCCTGGTCTACAGAGTGAGTTCCAGGACAGCCAGAACTACAGAGAAACCTTGTCTCGAAAAACAAAACAAAACAAAACAAAACAAACAAACAAAAAAACCCCAAAAACAAAACCAAAACAAAAAAAAGTCAATCATTAAGTAAGAAGGTATCTTCCAGCTTAGCCACCAATCAACTTATGGTTCAGCTTTTGTTTCTTCCTGCTCTTCCTCCTCTTCTTCCTTCCGCCTCCTCTTCATTGTCTTTCATTTCTGTAGATCAAATCTAGACCCTCACACGTCATAAGCCATTGCTGTATTGCTGAGCTACATTTGACCATAGTGTGGGGTCCTTAGATGGGGGCTGGCCTTCTCACACAAACGAGGAGGGGGAGATTTCCTGTTCCAGTGCTTCCTCATTTTGGGATTAGACACGATCTCATGGGAGCCCCTTTAAAAGGGTTTTAAAAGTTTTTATTGTATATTTGGGTACACCTTTGCCCTCTGAGCCATCCCACTGGCCTAGAGCCTTGTGATTATCCTTCTGTAATCTGTTCTTTGTTCTTTCTATGGCTTGAAAACTTTCTTCTAATCTGTTAGAGTACCATGGGATTTTGGGCATTCTTAGTGGACCCACAGTCACAGGAAATCGTCCTCAGACTTGGCCTGCTCCACTCTGTGAGACTGCAGCATGCAGACACTAGATGGAGCTCTAGGACCTCCTGAGATGCACAAGGCATGACAGTTGTTGCAGAAGCATCCCATGCTTGCTGGTTATCTCTTTCCACTTTCACTCGGCCCTTCTCACTCTTGGGGTCTCTTATAGACATTGAAGGCCACGCCCAATAAAGTGGGGAGAAGGTCTTAGGGTCCCTGGTGTGATATTTGAAGCTTTTGTTGAAAATATGAAAAGGGCTGGCTTATAAAATGTGCATCCAGGAGGTTGGCCTGAGTCTGGAGTTCCCTGTGTTATCTCCACAACCTGTTACAGTAGTGGCCTTTAAAATGGACTTGGTGGGTCCTTTCCCATCATTTCCTATGACAGTGGTTTGACATGATCAGTGAGATTCCAAATCAGGCACACCAAAGGAGCTTGTCTTGGTTGTAACTAGATTACAGGTATGAACCCATCAACCCTTCTGTGCTGAAGATCAGCCTCGGGGTTTTTTATGTGTGCAGCAGGTGGTGAGAATGATACAGATGTCTTGACGGGTTAGGCCAAAAGTCACAGTGGGTCTTCTGAATTCCTGAAAGAAAATATAGGATCCTGGCTAAATAACCACGTCGGATTGTACTTGGGACTGGTGAGACACGGACATGTAATCAGATGGTGCCAAAGTCCCCTTAACCATCTCATGAAGGGCAAGGATGTCCTCTGAGGAGAATTATCTCCTCGGTTTCATAGATGAAATTCTAAAGTGAATACGTGAGGGCCAGGAGCGAGAGAGGGAGTGGAGACATTTGAAGGGAGGAGGAAGTAGGAGCAGAATTGCCAGGTGGAGGTGTGGATGATGTGGAGAAGCTCACAGGTGAATGTGTGCTTGTGTGTGAGTCGAGAATGCTATCTGGGGCTAAGCTGACAGAGACAGGCTAGTGACAGGCTAGTGTACACGTCTAGTGGGGCATATGGCATCCCTCTCACAGCTAAGAGGTCACGGTGCCTTGGATTCTCAGAGTCATTTTCTAAATTATGTCAAAAGAGTAATTGTAGGGCGTGGTTACAGCATTCTGTGCCGTGAGAAGACATCTCAGAGTGGATACAAAGGGACATTCTTGTTAGAAAGGAAAATAACTTCTCTTTGAGAGTCTAAGGGTTGGGTTTGAACAAACATTTTGACATTTCAGGAATGAGTTTCAGGGAATAGATGGTGTAAGCCCATTGTGTGGGTGCTACCAGATGCATAATGTTCACCTAGAAAGATTTTTTTTTTTTAAAGCTATTAGCAGATTTTAATCAACATATTGTAACCCAGTGGAAGATGCAAAGCACCCAGCTAAAAATAAAAATGACATTCAGTAGAAGTGGTCACTAGGAAAAAGGTCAACTTGAACAGCGGCTCCTCACAGAACATGTGCAGAAAATTATGGTCTCATGAGAGGCCAAGGTGTTAGTCCAACCTTCACAGCGTTTTTGGTTTTCAATAACATTTATTGTGATGTAATTATGGGGCAATTTTCTTTTCATCTTTCTTTCCTTTTTAAAAAAACTTTTATTGATTCTTTGTGAGTTTCACATCATGCACCTCAATCCCACTGATCTCCCCATCTGCTCAGATCCACCCTTCACTCTTGCAGCCTTTTCCCAAATTAAAAAAAAAAAACCACTCAAACAAACAAGCCCAAAGCATAGAAAAGATCTCACCATGCAAGCTGTAGCGTGTCCCAGTGTGTCCCACAGTACACCCCTCTGTCCACACATCTTCACGTGCGAATGTTCACTGCACTGAGTCATTGGCCTGGTTCAAGGTCTCTGCTTCTGTGACACCATCGGTATTGGATCCTCTCCTGGATGCCTCCCAGTTATCTTGTTGTCACCCTGTGTCATGGAGATCCTGCAGCTTTGGGTCATCAAGACTGGCCCTTTCATGTGTCCCAACCGTTTATAGATGATATAGGTTTTGGGATAGGCCAACTCACAGCCCTGGCTCTGGGCCTGGGTGGGAACTGAGCTGGTCACCTTCTGCTTCTGAGTCCGTTTATGTGACTTATGTGCACCGTTCAATTATTTATTTCAGATCTCTCTTTTTTTTTTAATGTAGGCACCTCTAAGTATGAACTTCCTTTTAACATTGCAGGTTTGTTTGTTTGTTTGTTTTTTTGTTTTTTTTTTTGTATCCTCAAGTTAGAATATGCTGTGTTTTTGTTTTCATTCAATTCTAGAAATATGTATAGCTTTTTTACTTTTTGATAAACCATTCATCATTTAATATTTAATTTCCAGGTCAGTATATATTCTGTAGCTTAATCTTGCTATTGATGTCTAGCTTGATTCCACTGCACTCCGTGGGCTTATTGAAAAGAATGGGAACCCTGTAATTTTGGGTGGAATGTGCTATAGACGCCAGTTAGGTCCTTTTAACCTATGATGCCATTCAACTCCAGTGTTTTCCTGTTACTTTCTTTTTGTTGTGATGATGTATTTATTGCTAAGTGTGATGCTGAAGTCAGCAACTCTGACTACATTGGGATTAATCTGTGACTCATACCTACTATATGAAAGAGAGTACAGCTATGCCCAGTGTATGTGTGTTTAACACTGCTAATGCACTCTTGATGGGTCATTTTGATGGGTTGTTCCCTTAATTGGTATGAAGTGATCTGTGTATTTGGTGTTCTGTATATCTCTTGCACTCAGAAGAGTATCTCTTTCCCTGATTTGGGAAACTTTGTAGCCCTGTGGAGTTAGGCTATGACTTCAGTAGCTAGTGGTCTGGGATTCCTCAACCTGCTTGAGAAGATTCCCCAGACAGAGGCTGGCCCATTTTATGGTCTCTTATTAATGTTCTTTCTTTCATATCAAGAGAGTCCAAAGGGCTGTCAGGAATCAAACAGGGAGATAAAGATTACGTCAGAAATCTACAGTCATGAATGCAAACCAGGCCACTCAGAAATGCAAACAGAGTGAGCGCTCTGCCAGCAAAGCAAACTTTTTTGTCACATAACCAAACAATTACTCAGCAAATGTTAAGCCTTCCAAGTTGAGCCTCCTCAAGACTTTAAAAACTTACCTATCCTTTCAGCATTTCTGTACACATATGTTAACACACACATATGTAGTCCTTTGGTCATGTTGTCCCCCATTTTCTCTCATCTCTCATCTTCCAAACCCCTTCACCTACAAAAATATCCTCTTCCTTTTTTTTCATGCATGTGTGTGTGAGTGTGAGTGTATGGTGTGCGTGACTACATTTAATTAAGGTTGGCTGCATGAGTTTGGGATTGGGATTATTTACTTGAGCAAGAGCAATTTACCAGAGGCAACACCACTAAAGAATACCATCCCCCAACTTCCACCCCAGCAACCATCAGCTGCCTGTAGCTCATGTGGGGTTCGGGTGGGGCCACATGTGTATCCTTACATTATGTTGTTGAACGCTGATGGCCCAGAAAGTGTGCAGGAGGCCCCTGCTGCTGCAAGTTGACGAGCACATCCGTCATGACATGTCTAGAAGGCAGCATTTCACAGCTCTCTTCTTATCTTCTGCCTCCTACTTTCTTTCCATCCATTTCCCCGATGTCTACTGAGCCGTGGAGGCGAGCACTCAACGGTCACTCAGTCTCAGCACTTTTGCCAGTCCTGAGTCTAACTGCTGACTGCTGGCTCTGTTAACTGAAGTTTCTTTGACCAAGGCTGAGGGCAGCATTACTTGGCCTGGTGGTTGGAGCTCTTCAGGACTATGTCAGATTCCTTCTCTGCCTACCCTGAGAGGTCCTCTTAGGTGTGCTGTACAGTACACACAGGCACAGGCACAGGCACACGCACACACAGATTTTGCCTTTGATTACAGCTGCTACCCAGTGGAGCCTCCTCTTATCTGGCCACACCTCTGTGCATTCCTTTTGGCTTCTTTTCAGGATTTCTTCACAAACTGGCACCAAAACCACAAAAGGAACTAAAGTCTTGACTGTGAGAAACAGTTTGCCAACAACTTTCCAAATCATAAAACCAAACAGCTAGGACACCATTTACAAATGAGACCAGACCAAAACCCACAGCCCTCTCCCCTTTTCAATTCATGTGCTGTAGCTAGGCAGGGCCACAGGTGGTTGTGTGAGAGCCAAAGTCATGTTTTAAGTTTTAATTATTGTGCCTCAGAGATCCATGAAACAAAAAATGCCTCTAACCTGTAAGACTCCTGCCCAACGACAGATACTTCCTGAAATGCTGAAGTCATTGTTTATGGAAGAAACAATCCATATATCTTCCATCCCCTAAACAAGTTTATTTAATTCAACAGCTCCTGGTGTGCTTGATCATATGTAGTCAGGAGGTACAGGGGCAGGAAATACATCAGGAAGTATGCTTGCCCATGATTGGCCCTTTTGGAAAGTATGGTGTCCTTACGGGTGTGCCTTTTTAAGCCTTTGCAAAATGAGTCTCATCACCATTTTCTGGGAACCCTGGAATGGTCCTGGCCAGAGTCTGCCATCCTGTCCAGTATTTAACTAAAGCTCACTTCAAACTTGGCTCAAAAATTATGGAACTGGTCTTTCTCTCATGAGTCTCGGGTTTAACAGTTGTCCAAGAATGGATCTGTGTGAAGAGAATTCTGAGAGCTTGTGAGATAATGCCAAGGAAGCGAGACAGAAGTTTTGTGACCTCTGTTCCCCCGTGACGTGGCTGTTCTGTGCTTTCATGCCCCTCCCAGGTGCGGAATAGGGGTGAATTTCGCTTCAGAATAACCGTCAGTTTATCGTTGTTATTCAAAACTGTTTTCAAAGCATGGTTGTCCTAGTGACTGTATTCAGCCTAAACTCATTCGACCTTTGCTTGTGACTTTGCTTAACCCTCAGAATATAAGTGCTCTGAGTAAAGTTGGCTACTTACTACAGGAGACTTCCCTCCACCCCACCCCCCAACTGACCCAGGTTCACACCAGCAGCTACAGCTGTAACAGGTGATACATACTTGAAGGTTCTGTCAGTGGCTAGGATTTTTCCAAGCATTTCATCTATGGAACCAATTCACAGTGGGTAGCCTTTCAAATCCCTTTCTCCCAAGATATAATGGTTCTCTGTAGAAACCAAGAGGAATGATGTCATCTGAAGTGCAGGAGTTCTGGCCCCTGGCTACCTCACTGAAATTGTTAGAGATCACTCAGTTATAGACAATTGCCAAAATTCCTTCTAGTCCAAAACAACAACAAACACAAAAAAAAAAAAAGAAAAAAGAAAAAAGAAAAGAAAAAAGAAAGAAAGAAAGAAAGAAAGAAAGGAAAAAGGAAAAAGAAAAACCCTAGGAAATAAAAACTAGTAAAGAAAAGTAGAATTTACATTTTGGCCAAAGCAGGATGGGAAAGAACCCAAGGTTTCCTCGCCTTGCCTGTAGCAGCCTTAAATTTGTAGGAAAGAGTAAGACAGAGGCCAAGCAGGCACATGGCTTTGGCTGGTGCTGGTCCACGTAAAACACTGGCAGTCAGTGCTCACATACACTCATGGAGGAAAAACTCCACAAACAGACCTTTGCCTGGGGGACTTCAAGGTCTCAGCCTACAAAGTGCCCAAGGCATAAAGAATTAGAACAGAGACATTAGGGAAACCTCAAGAATGCCTCTTTCCTTGGCCCCAGGTCCAGTTTACTCTCAAAGCCTCTTTACTGCAACCAGGGCAAAGACCTGGCCCCAGTTCCACATAAGAACCTGGGGCTCTGATAAGGGGCCATCAGTCTATCTGAGCATGTCCAGGGCTTCACCAACCTCTGCCTCTCCTACTTCTGAGTCTACCATGTTCCCCAGAGCATCTTCCAAGTCTCTTAATGTATTGGGTCATTAGGGCAACAGCAACTTAGCAAGTGTCAGTACCTATGAGCAATCCCACAGTACGTGGGAAGGAAACAGGTCTTCTCTGTCCCCTGTACTCTAGCTTGTCTTAGCTGAAAGTGGCTAGACTGGTGAACACTGGATGCTAGGATCTGCACCCATAGGGATAGCCTATGATGGGCAGAATACTGGGTGCCCTAGAGACCCCCTCCTTCAGACTTGAAATCCTGGCATCTCTGTCGTATTCATTCTTGACCCTTAATCTTGGTTCCTAAAGACTGGGGGCTGCTTCCAGCTACTCTCCTTTTTATTTATCTTCTCCCAGAGTTCATTCTTCCTCTTAAACAACCTCTGCCTACAGCTTGGGTGTGTTTGGTGTGTATGTGTACATGTGTGTGTGTATCTATGTGAGTGTGTGTCTGTCTGTGTGTATGTGAGTATATCTGCATGTGCATTTGTGTCTGTCTGTGTGTATATGTATATGTAACTGTGTGAGTGTGTTTGTGTCTGTGTGTGTATGTGTATGTGGGTGTGTATATCTGTATGTGAGTGTGTGTCTATGTGTGAGTGTATGTGTGTGAGTGTGTATGTGAGAGTATATTTGTGTCTGTCTGTGTGACTATGTGTATGTGTGTGAGTGTGTCTCTGTGTGTGTGAGAGAGAGAGAGAGAGAGAGAGAGAGAGAGAGTATGTGTGTATGAGTGTGTATATTCATCTGCAATGTTGCTGAGAAGAAAATGACTCACATGGGAAGGATTGCTAAGGGTTCCAAAAATCCATTGACTTTATATTTTTAAAGCAATCTACATTTTAGATGACTGAGTCCTGGCCTACTAAGTCAGTCTCTAATGTCTTCTTGGATTCTGCCCATGCCATGGGTCCCAGAATAGTTCTTAAACCTCCCTGGTCCTTGGTTTCCCAAATACATCTTGGAAAGATTACAGAGGAATCACACATGCATCCTTTAATGTGAATGCAGCAGTGTTTCCTCCATGTTGGGTGGAATGGCATGGGGGAGGGGCAACTCCAGAGTGACATGATCCTCTCTTCACAGGACAGATGCAGGGGGATAGGACTGATATGTACTGTGGGCCGCATGTGTGTTCGTGAAACCAGTGCCACAAGTCATCCTTTAAGTATCAGATCCAATTGTCCCACTCTTCTGAAGGTAAGGAGTGTTCTCAGCTTCACTGAGGCGTGGTGGCCCCATTAGAAACTGAGTGGCAGACGTGAGAGTCCTGGATCCTCAGCATCACACATGCTGTGCTCAGGCCTGCCTCTTAGGCACACAGGAATACTTAAGCCCTAGAGGAGGGACATATCTGCTGAATTCACATTGTGATTCAAGGACCTGCGAGAACCTCTGCTGGGATTAGATTTTCCCCCCACATAGAAAAACCCCAAGAACAATGAAAGCATTGGGTACAGAAAGAAGTGCTTTTGCTTCTGTTAAAAATTCTGGATGGGCCAGAAATGGTTATGTGTCCTGTAATACTGTCACTCAAAAGGCCGAGGCAGGAGAATTATAAGCTCAGCGCCAGCCTGGTCTACTTCACAAGACAAGTATCAAAACCAAACAGGATCAGAGAGATGGCTCAGCAGTTAAGAGCACACACGGTTATTGTAGAGGACTCTGGTTCAGCTCCCGGCACCCCCATAGCGGCTCACAACCATCTGTAGACATACAAATGCTCCATGTAACATACACATGATGCCATCAAAACACTAATAAACATATATTGAGAGCCAGGCCATCCAAGGCTCTCTCAGAGGCCCTGATCAAAGGACAAAAAAAAAAAAAAAAAAAAAAAAAAAAAAAAAAACGAGTTCTGTGGCCTTGCCCAGGGACAGACTTGGCAAGGTTAGTCGAGGAATGCTGTTCAGGGCCTCAAAGGAGTCAAGGTTTCAGCTTGTGGGAATGTGGCTCCCCACCGAAGAGACCGGAGTTTCAGTCCCAAGGCTGCTGTGTGTTTGGTCTGTAATTCTCCTGAGATATCCTTACTTTGTCATTGCCTGAGCCTCCTGCTGACTTAGTCCCATTGTATGATAGTTTCTGCTGGCTTAGTCCTATTGTATTATAGTCTCTGCTGACTCTGTCTCGTTTCTCTCCTGTGAATAGTAAGATGCTGTACCTTAATGAACATGCTTGGCACAAGTAATAGGTTGTACAAGACCTCTTGATCCCAAACTTATATGTCTCTTATCTTCTGATCCTGTTGTCCATTCCCTCAGAACCCTGTCACTGAATAATGATCTGCTGGTCTAGATTAAATATAACATAATTCAATTTAAAACAACAACAAACATACATGGAGGAACCTCCCACACTGACCCTGATCAACATCTGAGACCTCCTAGCTTGCCCTCAATCTCTTGAGGTTTGTATACCTACTAGGAGATTAAGCTGAAATGTGGACTTCCTTAAGACTGTGACATGAAGACAACATACAGACAGACAGAAGGACAGTGAGCCAGCTCAGCCTTCAAATATTCTGTGGGCGGTGGAGATGCCAAGAAGCAAGCCACTGACAAGGGAAACATATTAGTAAAACCAAACCCAGGGGCAAGAGAGCAATCTGCCTATTTCCTGGCCCAGTTAGGGGCTGTCTCTGAGGATAAGGTGCACATTCCAGGTGGTAAGGTATGAACACATGCGTAAAACCATCACTAACACAGTGTGCAGTGACCCTTGCCTTGCTAACATGGTAAAAATCACACTCTGAGGGGGAAACTTAAGAAGGCATTATGAGAACAAACACAAATAAGCAGACACCACCAGACACCACCTCTACACATGGGGACATGCAGTCTGGGTCCCTGCCCACCCCGAAGAGGCCATAAAGCTCCACACCTTTGTTCTATGCTTGGAGAAACTTGGAGTTTTCTCTCCCATATGCTGGCTCCCTTATGCATTCCTGTGCTCGAAGGATTGCCCAAGACTTCTGACAGAGGGTTGGCTGGGAATGCACTGAGTAGGTAGGATGATGGACACGTGTCGCTAACACAGCATGCAATTACCCTTGTTTTGCTAACATAGTAAAAGCCACAGGGTGAGGAGGAGATGGCATGATGAGAGAAGACACAGAACATCGTGGGTGAACATGATCAGAAAATAGTTCTGAGACCCTGGTATCAAAAGATCACCCACTAAACACCTGCACATGCCCAGTGAAGGAGTCCTCTTGGTTTAAGCTAGAAAAAAACAACCTCTATACTGTTTTCTGAATTACACTTTGTTAACCAATATGCTGCCTCAACTAGCAGCTCCCCCATACTGTTCTCTGACACCCACACACAGGCACAGCACATGTATAGCCCCTGCAAGTCTCCCTCCTACATATACACACAAACGTTAAAAACTTGAAAAACATTGGGAAAACAATTAAAATAAAAAAAACCTCTTCATTCTGGGACATAGCAAAGCTATATTCGGTGGAAAGATTAGAGTTAGATACCTTTTCTATTGGAATAAGAAGCAAAACCAAAAAGCAAAAGGTCTGATATAGTTTAAGTACCAAAGGAGAGGAGAAAGGATCACAAAAGGAACAAAACAAAAATGAATGAGCCAGAAAGACAGTCTCCATTTACATCCGCGTTGATGTGGAGAGCAGCAGCCAACTTATGCATGATGCCAAACATGTTAAAGGAAAAAGGGCTAAGCTAACACATACAGGAAGCCATGAGACATGGGCTGTAAATACGGATCCAGGAGGTAGCAAAAGAATTTTAGGGGAAATGCACTCGACACTCTAGCAACCAGCTTGCAGACATGAAGAAAACAAGTTCAGCAGAGCCTCTTCCGGGGGGACACTGAGATAGAATCCCCTGGGTGTATGGCCTCAGGCCAATTACAGATGTCCTGTGCCCCACCCCATATATAATGTTCATATCTCATTCATGGTTGTGAAGATTGAATAAGTCAGAACCTGCAGCATGATCAGACCAGTCCTTGTCATACAGCAAAGACACAGTAAGAGATGGTGTTATTACACCCCACGAGTCCAGAAGAACTGTCTGACTTCAAGAAAAAAATCCACTCACTTTTTATGTGAGATAAATTCTTGATGAATTCGCCGGGCAGTGGTGGCATACGCCTTTAATCCCAGCACTTGGGAGGCAGAGGCAGGCGGATTTCTGAGTTCGAGGCCAGCCTGGTCTACTGAGTGAGTTCCAGGACAGTCCGGGCTATCCAGAGAAACCCTGTCTCAAAAAAACAAAAAAAACAAACAAACAAACAAACAAAATTCTTGGTGAATTCAAGGCAGACAGTGGAGAGGCCAAAAATCTTTCAGGACAACCAGAACAGTAAAGGAACAATGAAGGGGCAGGGAGGACCCATCTAACCCAAACGGGAACAAAAACTTGTGCTTAGCTTAAAAAAAAAATTCAAAGCAGACAAACACTACAAGCTCCTCACACAGGAGAGCAAGTGGAGGCAGGGATGCTGCTGACAGATGCAGACAGACAATCCGCAAGCGTGGAACAGTGCTACCCAAACCATCACACACGTCAGTATACCCCATCAGCCCACTGTCAAAGCAACACACTCACAGGAGCAGCCTTGGACAGAAGGCATCCAGGAACACCCTAGAGAATTGAAAATAAAAACACTCCCAGGAAACTTTTCAGCCGGGCGGTGGTGGTGCACGCCTTTAATCCCAGCACTTGGGAGGCAGAGGCAGGCGGATTTCTGAGTTCGAGGCCAGCCTGGTCTACAGAGTGAGTTCCAGGACAGCCAGGGCTATACAGAGAAACCCTATCTCGAAAAACAAACAAACAAACAAACAAAAGAAGAAGAAGAAGAAAAGTTCAAGGCCTTTTGTAGAACCGTTGCCTTTGCAAACTGGCCTCTCGTGAACTGGAGACATAATGCATTATATCTGGTTAACAGTGATATCCATAGAAGCAGTGCACTTGCACCATCTGGCACTCTGATGATCTCTCCACAGTCCAGAGTGGGAAGTATAAGAAAGTGGGTGTGGGAGGGCCTTGCTGTTTTCTCCTGGTATCAGCTTAGCCGTTGTGTTACCGCTGTGTAAGTCGGGCTTCTGTTGCTCCCATCAGTAGCAGGGGGTGGATCAACTTGTGAAGTGGACACATTTACTTTGGCTCATGGCCCCTGAGACCAGTCCTTAGGCTGGTCCTGTTGCTTTGGGCCCGTGCGTGGCTGCACAGAATACAGAGAGCGTGTGGCAAAAGCAGCTGCTCAGATCACAGGGGCCAGAAATGAAAGAGCAAAGATGAAGGAGTGGGCTCGTAATGGCTCCTTCAAGGGCATGTGGACACTAGGGGAACACTTTTCTAAGCCATGCATTCATTTTGTCCACAGAGGCATCTCCAGACCGTCATGTAAACAAGACATGCTTGCCAGCCTCCTTACAACTGTCCAGGGGTCACACATGTGCTTCTGTGTTCTGTGTATTAAATAAACACTGGGGGGGGGGGGACAGGTAAACATTAACAAAATGCTGAGCCAAGTGTGAAAG
The DNA here is from genome assembly GCF_011762505.2 of Arvicanthis niloticus. NCBI lineage: Eukaryota > Metazoa > Chordata > Mammalia > Rodentia > Muridae > Arvicanthis > Arvicanthis niloticus. Next base: position 60,375,449 of record NC_047663.1, on the reverse strand, counting down.
CAAGGCTGAGCTGAAACATATATCATACGTGTGTGTGTGTGTGTGTGTGTGTGTGTGTGTGTGTGTGTGTGTGTGAGAAACCTCATCCATGTAGTAGTTCTCGGGAAGAAATCAAGCTTAATGCCTCTTTCTGTGGTGAGCAGGTTGCTTTAAAGGTGTTGAGATGGTCATTGTGCTGGTTATGATCTGAAGGGAGACTTCCTAAACCCAGACCATGACTGCCAACTCAAGTGTGTCCTGGCATGAGTTTATGGCATGCCAGATGTGACCCCTATAGGAGCCCTGCAGCTGGATCTGTTCAAGGCTGTGACTCAGGCAGGCTCCTCCTGGGCTGGGCATGAATTCCTGCTGCTAGGCGGCAGGTGCCTAACTCACAGTGACTTGCATTTTGCTACACCCTGCCCAGAAGGCTAGCTTAGCCACCTCTAATCTTCCACTGTGTTTTCTGCCCCACTGGGTGACCTGACTTCCTGGAAGCCATGGCCTATTGTGAGTGGGAGCATGTGCAGGTGCACACACACACACACACACACACACACAAACATGAGCACACATATGAACATACATACAAGGTGAAGGGGCTTAGTTGTTGGCTGGGACCCCACCTGCTAACTGTGGGAATTGGAGGGGACCTAGGAGGGCTAAGCCCAGATTGGAAGTAATATGTGGTTGCATGAAGATCATCTCTCCCCATTTCAGTCCCAACAGTCAGACTCAGATCAGCAAGCTCTACCACTGGTGTGTCATCTGGAAGCCCCTGCAGGAATGACCCCTGACTGGCTGGAAGGTGCTTCAGAGAGTCTTGGGGTGGGGGAGGACCCCAGAGAAAAGTGTCCTCATCCCCATGCATCAAGGATACACACACAGGAACACTACAACTTTACTGCTCATGTTGACAGGGACGCCCTGGGTGAGGTCATGCTTCCAGGCTCCTACTGCACACTCACTCTGCCTGCACCCTCCTCACCGGCTGGTGCATGCAGCTCTCACTGAAGGACAGCAGGGCAGAGCAGCTCCACAAATCACAAACTAGTTTGGAACAGGGAGACAGTTAGGCAAGGCCCTAGTTTCCATCCCTAGCACTGCAAAAGAAAAGTGAGCAAAGAAAAACTTAAAAGAAAGAAATTAAAGCTGTGAGAATGTAATTCACACACCGTGGTGGTTGGAATAGGAACGCTCCCCATATATTTGAGTGCTTAGCCCTCTGAGTGTGGCACTACTTGGGGAAGATTAGGAGGTGTGGCCTTGTTGAAGTAGGATGTGGCTTTGTTGGAGGAAGTGTGTCATGGGGGATGGGGTGGACTTTGAGGTTCCAAAAGCCCAATGGCTTTGCCTCTTCCTGCTGCCTGCAGATCCAGATACAGAACTGAACTCCTTCTCTGGCACCATGTCTGCCTGCATGCCACCATGCTTCCCACCACGACAATGAACTAAACCTCTGAACTGTAAGCAAGCCCCAGTTAAATATTCTCTTTTATAAGAGTTGCTGTGGTCATGGTGTCTCCTTACAGCAACAGAACACCGATTAAAACACACACCATACATTCACTTGTTTATAGTAGGTAATTCATTTTTTCAGTTCTTTTAATAATACCACAATCTCCACCCATCTCCCTGCTCTTGCTGATGTTTTGAGAAAATGATTGCACCATGACGTATGTTTAAACACACCGCCTGTTAGCAGTCACCCTTTGTCTTTGCCTCTCTGTCTCTCCAGGCTGTCAGCCAGTCATCTTTTTTGTGTCTCTGTGAAATTGCTTTTTCTGAGCATTTCCTGTAAGAGAACCATGAGGCACTCGGATTCGTGCATCTGGCTCCCTTTCCCTTGGTGCTATAGTATAAGGTTCATTTGTGCTGGGTCCTGAGGTCATCTTTCATTCCCTTTTGGGGCTGTGTTTGCTGCAGGGTTGTGCCCCATGCTGTTTGTCCACCCACTGACTGTCAGGGCATTTGGGTGGTTCCCACCTTGGGCTTCCAGAGTAACCATGCTGTGAACTTTCCTGGGCAGGCTGTCTGTAGACACATGTTCTCATTTCTCTTGTGCGCATATTCAGTCATGGGCTGGGTGGGTCACATGATAGCCAACATATGCTGTACTCAGAGGAACAGCCTCACTGTTTTCCAAGGTGGCTGTACCACTTTACATTCTACAGTGCAGTGCAAGGGGCTCACATCAGTCTACCTTCACACCAACACTTCCTCCTGTACCCTTTTCATTCTGACGAGGATGCCTGCAGAGTCCTTGGTACCAGAGCCTCTCACTCAGTTTGCCTATGTGTGTGTGCGTGGGGGGATGGGGGGTAGCCAGGGTATCTTTATGTGGCTAGAGTTACTTTTCTCATATGTTTGTAAGAAATCTGAGGGATAAGGGATGAATTTTTTGAATCACAGTTACAGAAGGATATTGCCAAGGATGCTTGAGGGGAAGGCATGGTGGCAGAAGTGACATTGTCTGTGGTCTGGAAAAGTGGCACAGTCACACCACAGTTAGACCTGGAAGGAGAGAGCTAGGCAGGACCAGAAGTGAATACAACCTTCAGAGATTCGTCCCCTGTGGCTTTCATTTACCAGATAGATCCCAGGGCCTAAAACTTCCTTCATGTCCCCAAACATCATGATGGAGACCAAATATTCAAACACATAAGCCTGTGGGGGACATTTCACACTCAAACCGTAACAGCAGGCCCAGCATTAGAACCGTTGCATCCCACCAATCTTGAAAACCAGGGGTTCCTTACCTATTAAACTGGGAGATCAGCCATGCCAAGGTGGCTGCCTACTTAGCCATGGCTTGGGGCCTTGCCAACTCTGGCTTCTGCAGTGACTTGCCTGGGCTGGCAACTCCCAATGTCTTTGCGGTTGACCCTCAAACAAGAAGTAGTTGAGTTTCCATTTACCTGGGGACCTGCCAGGCCTGTGCTTATCCTATCATAGGTGGGTGGCTAGAGTTAGGAGTGGTCCCAGTGTTCACACATACTCTCTGCCTCTCTGGTGGAACCAGAGAGGTTCCTTCCTGTCTGATTTGAAGCTTCAAGTGTTTGTGGGACGCCTGAGGGTCTTGCCACAGATCTTGCTTGCTTATTCTGATTCCAGGGATTTTTTCTAACTCACGGCTGATGCTCATACATACAGATGGTCTCTCGCAGACGGAAGGCTAACAAACTAACATAAGCCGAAAATATCCTAAGTCAGGTTGGGGGTGTAGCTCAGGGGTTGCTGTAGAGGTAACCAGGGTCAAGCCTTTAGGAATTCAAAGATTGCATTTTCTCCCAGAAAGCAACAAAAGGGCAACAATAAATATCAAATGGGAGGAGAGACAGGCTTTCATCAACAAAGCTGTTTAATGTGTTTGGAGGAGGTAGCATGGGAAGTGTGAGTGGTCAGGATGAGCAGGCTGATGGTGGCCCAGCAGCCAGGGCAGGGAAAACTGGAAGCAGGTATTGAGAATGGATTATTAGGGCTTGCAAACATTAGCACTGGATGGCAGTCGTCTGCAAGAGTTTCTGTTACAATCAAGCTATTCCAGAACTGGAACATTTTTTTTCTATTATGCTCAATACCAGGCAAGCATTCTACCGTCCAGTCACATTCATACCTAAGACATTTTTTTTAACCAAAAAGAAGATGAAACAACCCTGGAGACTTTGTTCTTCATCCATTTAAATGGCTCCAAGGCTATCAAGACCTACATCATGCACTAGCAAGATACCATTGTCGTTGATCGGGACAAAAGCAAAACCAAACAATTACCATATATGTCCATCTGACCAGCCACTTGCTCCTCCCCAGCTCATGGCCTGGCCCAGTCCACAGGGCTCCGGGCCTTGGAGTGTGGTCCCTCTCCTCACTTCCTGAAGGCCACAGACACATCAGTTGTATGGGTGACAATCGCTAGCAGTCATACTCCTCTGTTTCCTGCATCTTGCCTTGGCTGGCTGTTCCTTGTCTGAAGACCTGTGTCTACCTAGGGATGTCCCTCCTCTCAGCCTCCTATGCACACCCCCACCATCACTAATGCACACCCACCACTAATGCACACCCCACCATCACTAATGCACACCCCATCACTAATGCCTATCCCACCATCACTAATGCACACCCCCTCACTAATGCACACCCCACCATCACTACTTTTCACAGTGTTTTGAAATTTGCATTTTCTTTATTTCACCATTTAGTAGATGTTTGCTAAGTGTCCACTTCTTGGATTTCCAGCCCTTAGCAGATCCAGTTCTGTTTGCTGAGGGAGGGCCAGTAAGGGAGGCAGGTAGTAGTCAGCTAAGACTGCTGTGTTAATTAATGACAGGGGTATGTTTTTTAGCAGGCAATTTGGCCTCTGTGTGGACATCACAAAACACACTTAAACAGACCAAGCTGGTGTAGACCTACTACACAGCTCAGCCACTGCTCCAGGGCCACCTTGAACAAAGCAGCATAAAATTAGGTCAAGAAGAGGAAATTATGTGGTAACCATGGTATGCATGGGCAGCTGCTGGCCTCACAGGCACACTGTTTTTCTTTCCCCTCTTCTTTTCTTGTGATGATCAGAGGGATACACTTTATGATAAGACGAGTAGCAAATGCAAAAGCCAGTAAGTCATTAGGTAGCATCAGGTGTCAGTTACTGGAATGTATGTGCTGTGCCTTGTTGCAGCGGCTGCTATGGCACAAAGCCACCAGACAAGAGAAATTCCCAACTCCATTATAATCTTATTCCCCGTAACTGTAGACACAGGGTGCCAGAGGGCATAGCTGCTCTGGAAGAGAAGACTAAAGAGGACAAAGTGTTGCTGTGTGATATGACATTGGAGCAGAGCCATGATGTGTGCAGATTACAGGGAGCACAAGAGCGCAGGTTTTGTGGCTCACAGCTGTGGTGGGATCTTGTCCTCTGAGAGAACTGAGATGCAGGAACAGCAGGTGAGCAAGAGGGCAGAGGGGCCTCGTAGAAAGAGGCAGGCAGAGAAGCCCTGTGACAGAGCAGGTGTGGCCTGTGCTGACTGTGGTGCTCCGTATCAACCTATAGACCACAGCGTGACACAGACCAGGGCCTCAAAGAACACTGGTTAAACATACAGAAAGTGGTTTCCAGCTTCTGTCTCCCTGGGTGATAGAGAGGGAATTCCTGGCAGTTTTGGTGAGCCCTGGCCATGTTCTCCACTAGCCTTGAGGGAACAGATCTATTACTATTGAAGATCCCTTTACAAATCTCCAATCAGCAGGTTGCAAGTCTGCACCTCAGTGGGACCCTCATCCCTGTACATACGGCAGCAACAGAGTAGGATGTGATTTTCTGCCTTTTCTGGGTGCTGTGCACACACTGCGTGACTGCAGCTTGCCCGACATAGACCTTACATAACAGGGGACTCAGGGAACAGCAGCTGGCAAAAGCAAGAAACGCATGAACTTCATGCCAAGCTGAATTACTCAGTGGCCCCCACGCCCAGGGCAAACACAGGCTTCTTTTGAGGGCTGGCGAAGAGCCCACACAAACTTTCACAGGCCCATCTTGCATTTCAGAACAGAACAAAACAGACAGCCGGAGACACAATCTTCAAAACCTGTGTGAAGCAGCGGTCCGGATTATGCTGCACCCACATTTGAATATTACTTTATCCTCGTCACGCGAACTTCCTGGGGAAGGCCTCCAAGGTCCAAGTGGGCGGGAAGGAGGGTCCTTAAATGTGCCCTCTTTTGGCTCTTGCTCATTCCAGGAGTCCCAGCTGCTGGAGAAGGCTGAGAAGAAGGTAACCTATCCCATCTTTCTTACTTTGTCTCTAGGTGGGAGCATACAAGTACAGCCTGCTTGGAGCAAGGACATTGAGAGGCTGAGACTTTCATCCACTCTGAGGGTCACTGGTCCAGACTCTGCCGGGTCAGCATTTCCTGATTGGGTGCATTGAATGTCAAGCACCAGATCTTTGGAGGTCTGTCATCTTCCAACACTGGACCAAGAAAGTCCCAGAGACCCACAAAAAAACCACAGGAACAGAGGTGTCCTTTGGGTGAGAGACCTTGGTGTGCACCACCAAGCTTCTCAGCTCCTAGAAAGACAGCAGAGCTGAGTAGCTGAGAGTGTGCACCTTGTTAAGAGATACATGTGGATGCAAAGACTGACTTCAGTGCTTGTCACCTGTGAGGGCAGAGGCAGCGTGTTGAATGTTATCAGTCTTGCTTTTCTCACCTGTGGGACAGATGCATAACTGACCTTTCTTTGTGAGCACTGTTAGGGTGCATTTAAAAATCAATCTCTCTCTCTCTCTTCTCTCCTCCTCTTTCTCTACCTCCCCTTATGTGTGTGTGTGTATACAGGTATGTGTGCCATGACATGTGAGCAGGTCAGTAGACAGCCCTAGTTGTCAGTCCCCATCTTCTACTTCTGTCAAGGCAGGGTCTACTCTTTATTATTGACTGCTATCCAGGTACACAAAGACATCTGGCCTGTGAGGTTCCACGGAGTCTCCTGTCTCTGCCTCGCATCTTATAGCAGGAGTTGTGAGATCTCAGAAACGTACAACCACATCTAGCTTTATTTGGGTTCTTGGCATCCAAACTCAGGTCCTCATGCTTCCCAAGCAAGGGCTTCACCCACTGAACCATCTCACCAGCTCTACTATGGAGGTTTTCTGAGAACTGAGGGGAGTATGGAGGAGTGCTGAGAGTGGACGGGTCTAGAAGGAAGGTATAATCCTCAAGGCTGGTTGGTCCTAAGAGAGGAAAGCCAGCTTGTGTCCTACTTGAGTGCCAGGTGCAACATCAAATGTGGCTCCACTCATCTGTCAGTAACTCTGTGGACAGCACAGTGGTTAACTGCCTCACAGAGGAGGCCCAGGGACCTAGCTTCTTAAAGCCCCCTTAGTTTTGAGAGATGATATTGAGGGGTAAGCCCAGCCCAGCCACACTCACATGGGGCCCTAGTTAGACCCCAAGGGTAGGAAGGGAAGTACAATCTTCCTTGCATGGCTGAAGCTCTGGCTAACAGGAAGGACCTGGTCCACATGCTGGCAGGACCCAGGGGTCCAGCAAAGGAACTGTCGGGTTTCCTGGTGGATCATAAGGAAAGAGGCATGGCATGTCCAGATTTGAAACCTGGATGCCTCTTCCCAGGGTTGGAAATCTAAGGGTCAACATGTATGAGTGTGGGAGGCGGTGGAAAGAATCTGCTTGCAAAACCAAGCAGTTTCATGCACCATGTCTGACACCATTAAACACTGTATTTATGTAGATTTGTATGGAGTTTAGGCTTGGGGGCACTTGCTGTATTTTCTGCGCAGTGGCAAGAGCTTCCTCCACACCCCAGCATTAAATGTCATACAGTACTGGGCCAAACATCTCTGGAAGGAGGGTGAGGAATTGGTACCCAGGGCCCTCTGTGCAGTAGAAATTCTTCTTGGGAAGAGAGAAGAAGTGCTTTTAAATGCATCCTCTTTTGTTCAGTTTTGCAACATGGCCATGTTTCTCTGCCCACAGATACAACAGACATTTGGGAAAATAAACGCACTGCAAGATGTCAAAGACCATAGAAAATGAAAAGCAAAGTCACTGCAGCTGGGGGGTAGTGTGGTGGTGGGAGCTCGCTTATGATGTACAGTCCTGGGAGAGAGGGAGAGGGAGAGGGAGAGGGAGAGGGAGAGGGAGAGGGAGAGGGAGAGGGAGAGGGAGAGGGAGAGGGAGAGGGAGAGGGAGAGGGAGAGGGAGATAGAAGGAAAGGTGGAGAGGGAGAGAGAAGGAAAGGTGGAGAGGGAGAGAGGGGAGAGAGGGAGAGGAGGAGGGATGGAGAAAGAGGGAGGGGAGAAGAGAGAGAGGGAGACAAGGGGTGGAAGAAGAGAGAAGGGAGAGAGGGAGGGAGGGAGGGATGGAGGGACAGAGAAAGGGAAAGAGGGAGGGAGGGAAGGAGAAATGGAAGAAGTGGGAGAGAGAAAGGAAGAGAGAGGGAGAGAGGGAAGGAAGGATGGAGGAAGAGGGAGAGAAGGGAAGAGAGAGGGAGGGAAGGAGGAATGGATGGGAGAGAGAGGGAAGAAGAGAGAGAGGTCACTATTTTCTTCCCCCAGTGGCCCCCTCCTCTCACACTGGGATACCCCCACTTTATACACGCTACACCCGATGTTTGGGTAACCTGTCTCTTTCTTCCCCAGGACACATGTGGGGCAGGCAGAGCCTTTGTGAATGTGCTTGATAGTTTCCTGTCTTACTTCTAAATACTCGCATCACACAGATGCCACAGGGTTCATTTAGACTGTCCAGGGCTACGGTGCTCTTAGAGTGTTCCCGATGTGTGTCACATACAAACCGTAAGCACTTTCTGGTTTGTAGGTGCTAAGGATGCCGCGACTCCTAGAAACTCCTGCGCAGACCTTCGGTGCTGCTACACAGACTTACTTTTGAAAACATTTAATCATACATTTTTTCAGCATAAAGATTTATTTTGAGTATTTTTAGTTGTGTGTATGGGTGTGTGTCTGTGTGTGACGATGGATGGGGGTGTAAACGCCTACAGAGACATAGGACCCCCTGGAGCTGCAGTTACAGGTGAGGGGCTGGGAATCAGACATGAGTGAGTGGTTTGGATGAGCACTGAATGAGCATGGCGAGCCATCCCTCCATGCTCTACAAATACTTTCAAGAGGACTTTGCCGGATATGGTCAAATTGCCCCCCTGCAACAGCCACCCCAACTTACCATCTTCATTTTTTTGTAATGGAAGCAGCAATTACCTCAGCAATTTTGCATAAGAACCTGAGAGTCTGCAAGACTTTTGTTACCACTGGCCTGTGTCACACTGGGGTAGACACACTGACCTAAAAGTTAAGCCTGTTTCAGCTTTGCCATGCAACCAGCACATTTAAGCACATTGGTGCAACCAGGAAGGGTGTGGGAATTTTTGATGCTAGTTTTTCTTTAATCAGGCTGGGAATGGAACCATGGTCTGTATGCATCCAACTTAATCCAAAAAGTTGATTGCAGGGCTTCTGGAAGGTTTACCAGGAGGGAAGGTGTCCCATTTTGCAAGTAAGTGGGACCAGAGAGTTGCCAAAAAGCCCCACCCCCACCCTAGCCCCCTTTTACCTTCTGGCAGATTCTGCAGATGGGTGTGGTTCACTGCAGAATAGTGTCATCTGCCCTGAGAGGGCTAAAGAAGTCAGAAAGGCCTAGCCATCTAAGTCAGAGAGGGGGACTTTCCGGTCGGAATGCGTTTTCCAGTCTCTAGAAGTCTTTATCCAAATAAAATTAGCATAGTGGTAGTGTCACTGCCAGGGCGCTGGTGCGGAAGCACAGCCTGGAGCTGAGGATGTGGCCATCCTCCTTCCTCTGATGCAAAGTGCTCTCTATCCCCAGTTGCAATGAGCAATATCAGTAACACCGTGAACCGGGCCCGTGAGGCCTTTAACTCAGGCAAGACTCGACCGCTGCAGTTCCGAATCGAGCAGCTGGAGGCGCTGCAGCGCATGATCAACGAGAACCTGAAAAGCATCTCCGGGGCGCTGGCCTCTGACTTGCGCAAGGTGCGTTGGGTGTAGGGATAGGGTGGGGCTGGGTGGTAGATGGGAGGCTACAAGAAGGGACTAGCAGGGATACAATAGGTACGGGGACAGTCGCACCCTGAGCGTTGGACATCAGTTGCTGGCCACCCAATTCACCGAGGACTGACTGCTCCCCAAATGCTACATTTGTAGTGCAGTGTTATAGAGTGGAAAGTGTGGCTAGGAAAGGATTAGCAAGCAAGGATTACCTGTCACTTTTTCTCTATGGCCTTGACTTCTTCATTGACCCCATTTCAACGAATCCAGGCCCACTCCCACCCTCCTACCATATCCTCTGTCTTCCCTAATCTACCTGACCCTTGCATACCAAGGACCACCAAGACTGCGCTTCTGAGCGATGCAGCTCCACGTGGCTTCCTCCTTCCTCCTTTTTCCCTGAGGCTGCTCTCTCCGTGGCTCTGGGCAAAACCAGCATCCTTCAGATCCACAAGGCTTTCACTTTGCTTTGGAGACTCACCTGAGAGTGCTCCCACCCTCCTTGTGGGGCCGCCCACCCTCTGCCCTGTCAGGGCTCTTTTACCAACTGCTGTCTGTTCTTCCTCCCCCCCCCACCCCCGCGCTTTGGGCAAGAAAATTCACTCTTTTGACTTCCCAAAGTCCAGCAAAGAGATGCATATATGCCATCAGCGCTTCCTCTTTCTTGTCCACCTACCATCCCAGGAGGTTCTGGGTTCCCCAGCAGCCCCAGTTTCTACCTCCCTCTGTCATAGTTCTGAATTTTTTTCCTGCCAGGCTTGGGCACCTCTTCGTGGGTGGGGGCTGCATCCATGTCTATTCAGCGCGGTGGTCTCCCAAGTTTTCTTGGATTCAGTGTGGTTTGTAAGCCTCCAGACAATGTAATTTTTTCCTTACCCATGACCCTCAGCTCTGTGTCCTGCCTGTGCCTTCTCTATATCCCACCGCCCTGCTAGGGTTACGTTAAACAGCCAACTCTCCAAGGCAAGCAGAGCCTTGGCTCTGATCCTCAAGTTCTCATGGAACCTCTCCCTAGAATGAATGGAACACCTACTACGAGGAGGTGGCTCACGTGCTGGAGGAACTTGAAACCACAATTAAGGAGCTCCCTGTTTGGGCTGAAGATGAGCCCGTGGCAAAGACTCGCCAGACCCAGGATGACGACCTCTATATCCATTCGGAGCCCCTGGGTGTGGTCCTTGTCATAGGGGCTTGGAACTACCCCTTCAACCTCACCATCCAGCCCATGGTGGGTGCCATTGCTGCAGGTAAGAGGGCTCCATTCTGGAGGGACTGTGATGACCAAACCATCTAGCTAGGTCTCCAGGCTGACTTCTCCATTCTTATGGGGAGGGGTGAAGGGTGAGGACGCTCCACTATGTGTCAGGAGAGGCCAGAGCTGCTCTTCATCCAGCATGGGCATTTCTCTGTGTGTTCTTTCTTCTCCCTCAGCCTCCCAGCATTGCTGAGGGGCAGGCGGTGCCGTTCTGAAAGCACATGCCAGTGCATGTACCTGCAGCCACTGCTCATGTGTGTACCTGTGTGTGCTTCAGCCTTGTGTTCCTATGTGTGTACCTGTGCTTCTCAGCGTGTGCCTGCATGTACTCACAGCATGCACCTGTGTCTAGCCTCCCCCCACTGCCTTCCAAAGGTACAGAGGATACGGTGGGGTTTCTGGGCCTGGTCACTGGGTGGGAAGAGTCGTTGAGGGAGGTCTCCTGAGGATTCTTCTGACTTTGTATTCTGCAGGAAATGCGGTAGTCCTCAAGCCCTCAGAAGTGAGCGATCACATGGCAGACCTGCTTTCTACACTAATCCCTAAGTATATGGACAAGGTGAGGAGCCCCCTAGAGCTCAGGGATGACTCTGTTGGGGGTCAGGTCTTTAAATCCAGGGAGACAGGGGATTATTATAGCAAATGGGAGGGTCCAGCTCCTAAAACAGGTTAGACCGAGCCCTTGAGCTAGGAGAGTGACTTACCTGTCAGGGTACCCACGTGTAAGTTTATAGCTTAAGGCCTGCGGGCCTGACAGTCTCCTACTACCCACCCTATGTGTGGAGTTGGGAGAGGCCGGGTCTTTGCTGAACCTCCTCTGTCTCCTTACTGGAAGGATCTGTACCCAGTGGTCAAAGGGGGTGTCCCTGAGACCACGGAGCTGCTCGCAGAGAAGTTTGACCACATCATGTACACTGGGAGCTCAGCTGTAGGGAAGATTGTTATGGCTGCTGCTGCCAAGCACCTGACCCCTGTCACCCTGGAGCTTGGAGGAAAGAGCCCTTGTTACGTGGACAAGGACTGTGATCTAGATGTGGCTTGCAGGTAAGGAGAGTTGGACTCGGCTGGCTACAGAGGCTTGGGATCCTGTCTCCCTCTCTACTTTGCTACAACAATGATGGTAGCAAGCTTTATGACTGTATCGAGTAATAAGGATGGTCTCTGCCCTTAGGGAGCCTATAGCTTTGGGATAGTAGAAGTTGAGGGGAATACCATTCATAGACATCTTCCTAGAAGGGACCTCCAGAGAACAATGACTCTGTGGCATCCCTAGGGGTGGTGCTTTAAGTAGAAGCTTCAGGAAAAGCAAATGTAGGACATTCAGGGCTTGGAGATCTTTACCAAGCCCAGTTGCCCCTCTGCAGGAGATCTCAGGAAAGCAGAGCCATTTGCTCAGAGTCCAGGATAGGACCCACATCTGAATTAGCCAGGTCTCTGTACTCCGAATATATGGAGGGGTACAAGTAGAGGTGTCACCTGGCTGTGGGAGACTGAGAATGTCACAGAGCACTTGTTCCAGATGTCCTCAGAATTTCCTCATGTCATTTCCCAGGACATTAGACACACTGGTTACAGAAACCCTGTGGTGCAAGGAGGGGTTGAGCAGCTCAGTGTGTCTGCAAGCGAGTTGTTGCTTAGGAGGACTCAGCATGGCAGCACCCAGGCCATGGGTGGTCCTCCATCACTCATCCTTCGGCAGGAGTTCCCCTGAGCGTGGATGTTCTCAAGGGAACTCCCATGATTCACAGACTGTATTTTCACAGGCGTATTGCCTGGGGGAAATTCATGAACAGTGGCCAGACCTGTGTGGCCCCAGACTACATCCTCTGTGACCCCTCCATTCAGAATCAAATTGTGGAGAAGCTCAAAAAGTCACTCAAAGTGAGTATAGCCTGACGGGTGTCGGGTTGGGGGCAGGAAGCTGTAAGGCATGTGGGGTGTATTTAGCTTCAACCAACCTCCAGGACTCTGAAAAATAATAGGTGTTATGAAATACAGTGTGGCAACAGGGTACCTGGTGGACCCGTGCCAAGGTGTCCCCCTGAGAAATTACTCCATGCAACAGATCTGATACGAAGAGGGTTTATTTGGGAGAAGAGAGGGCCTAGACAAAGGGTAGAGGCAGACAGGCAGAGCCTGTGAGGGCAGAGAACAGAAAAGGGGAGAGGCAGGCTAGGAACGCTCGGGCACAGATTGAGCAGGGTGTCAAGCAGTCCTTCTATAAGCCTCCAGCACCTGGCAGCAGTGGGTAGTGTCTGCAGATGGTGACTTAAGCTGTTGCTAGGTCTCTCGGAGGAGCCTAGCAGAATTGTTTGTAAGCTGACAGCAGGTATTTTTCTTCTGCTCATAAAAGAAATATGCACACACTGCAGACAATTGGAAAGGGTACAGAACATAATCGGGGTCCGGGGGTGGGGGAAGCTTTTCTCAGATTCCCACCACCCAAAGGCTGTCATTGCCTAGCGACTAGGAAGTCGTGCCCATGACAGGGCCAGGTCTTCCTTGAGGCCTCATCTCTTCTCAGGATTTCTATGGGGAAGATGCTAAGCAGTCCCGTGATTATGGGAGGATCATCAATGACCGCCACTTCCAGCGGGTCATAGGCCTGATTGACAGCAAGAAAGTAGCCCACGGAGGCACCTGGGATCAGTCTTCGAGATACATAGGTGTGTGTTCTGCCATTAAGAGTGCTGCCGGTTGCCTGGACTGCCAGGGTCTACAGCAAGTTTACAGGAAGTGGGCACAGGCAGTGGGCAAGTAGGCTTTCCCAAGTGGGTCTGCAGAAAGCTTTGGGGCTCTCAGAAGGCAAACACTGGGCATGGCTCTTAAGGAATGCCTATTAACAGCCCTAGAAACCTCTCTCTTTTCCACAAGCCAGAGACAAGGGCTTCTTCTCCACCTCCAATCTATGAAAGGGAATAGGGAACGGAGCCAGCAGAGGCCACTAGAGCTCAAGGCAGACCAGGCTTGGAGGAACTCCCAGGACCCTGGCTGGGGGCAATATCAGTTAAAGCTATTTTGATGCCCAGTTAACAAGGAGGCAGGAGAATTATCAGATGAACACACGGGTCTGGCAGACATAATAACTGTTCCTTTAATATTTAGAGCTTGTTTCCCCCATGCAGGTTAATCTGTAGATATATATCCCCATGGTCTGCCATGATGAAGTCCAGGATGCAGGAGTTGGGAGAAGGCGGCGGATATGAGAAAGCTTTGTTTGCAAAAGAATAGAAGCAGGGGCTAGATGTTAGCACTGGCTATGTGTGTGTACATATGTGTGTTGGGGATCTGGGGTGGATCAGCATAAAGAGTCTCTGGCTCGCTTTCTGCCTCAGCTCCCACTATCCTGATGGATGTGGACCCCCAGTCCCCCGTGATGCAGGAGGAGATCTTTGGGCCAGTGATGCCCATTGTGTGTGTTCGAAGCTTGGATGAGGCCATCAAATTTATCAACCAGCGTGAGAAGCCCCTGGCACTCTATGTGTTCTCCAACAATGACAAGGTAGGCCTAGGAGTCCCCTTCCCAGAGTCCTAGCCTACCAGGCACAGCACTTACATGTAAGGGGGCCCTGGGATCCACAGAGCTGGGTTCGAATTTTCAGCTTCCTCATCCATTAGGTGTGTGGCCTTGGGCAAATCACTTAACCTGTCTGCCAGTCTTTGGCCTTATGTCTAAGAGTAGGACAGTTCCATCCTGCTAGATCCGTGAATGAGGTGGCCATTGCTATTTCCCTATACAGTGCCAAGGGGCAATGAGATATTTGCAAAGAGCTGGCGACATGGGCAGGGGCTAAGGGTGGCAGAGCTGGTGGTTGGGGCTCAGCCTCCACTGGTCCCTGTTCTTGAGGCTCCAAGACATGCTCAGAAAGGGTGGGAAGAATGCAGGACAGCAACATGGCCACCTGGGTCTTTATTCAGGTCATCAAGAAAATGATTGCAGAGACATCAAGCGGTGGAGTGACAGCTAACGATGTCATCGTCCACATCACTGTGCTCACTCTGCCCTTTGGGGGTGTGGGTAAGTCTGGTGCTGAAATCCTAGTACTGGTCACCTGGCACTCTGGCTTGGGGTCACACAGGCATTTAGCGGCACCGCTGGGATGAGACTTTCTCTGGGCACTCTTGTCCCTGGCAGAGCTGCCCTAGGGGACACTCTAAGCTTTGGCTAACCCCAGAAGGCTCAGGAAAAGGCATTCATGAGGACTGAGAGTACAGGGTTAGCTGGGACCCTTTCATTTAGGGAACAGCGGCATGGGTGCCTACCATGGCAAGAAAAGCTTCGAGACCTTCTCCCACCGTCGCTCTTGCCTGGTGAGGTCTCTGTTGAATGAAGAAACTCACAAGGCCAGATATCCCCCAAGCCCAGCCAAGGTGAGAGGCAAGGCCCTGGAGCTTGGGGAACATGGACTGCACAGGACGAGGGGGTGAGGCCTTGGGTCTCATGTTCTCCCCCGTCCTTGCAGATGCCCCGGCATTGAGAGTGCTGCTGCACCTGACACTTGTTTTGCTGGCTTCCCTGTCCTTGAAGAATTGCTCATGGAGCCTCATCCTGGCTTTGCTCCCACCTGCTGCCCTGTGCATGTGCTCAACTCCCCGAAGGCTCTCACCTCACCCCTCCAAATTCTGCTGTTTGCTGGGCACAGAGATCAATAAAAAGCCTCTGAGGAAAAGTCATGCATGCAATGCTTCTTTTTATACCT
This sequence comes from Arvicanthis niloticus, assembly GCF_011762505.2. Taxonomy (NCBI): domain Eukaryota; kingdom Metazoa; phylum Chordata; class Mammalia; order Rodentia; family Muridae; genus Arvicanthis; species Arvicanthis niloticus. Next base: position 60,359,976 of record NC_047663.1, on the reverse strand, counting down.
TGATCCCAAGTCCTTCAAGGTTTGGTCACCCTGACAAGCCTACCTACAAAGCTCCCTCCCACCACATTAGCTCATGGGCTGTGAGGTGGGAGGCCATGGTTGGGATGTCAACTCCATTCCCAGTGTCTGTGTGAGAAGAAATAGGGGAAACTGATCCTTCATGAAAGTGGCTCTGGAACCAGGTGGCAATATACTCTTCTCAAATCAAATGTGACATCTAGGGAAGGTGTCTCTCTGTGAGACAGCACAGTGGTTAGTACCAACAACCCCCACTGTTATAGAACCAGGTTTGTCCCACCCACTTCCCTGTCCTCCAATCACTAAGAGTTTTGCAAGAGGAAGTTCATTATGAGATTGGCTGAGCTCAAGGGCGGAACCCTAACACTCAAATGCATCTCTCCAAGGAGCGATTAAGATGTGAGAGATGATTGAAGTTGTATGTTTGTGTGATCAAGTTTCATACCTCATCCTGTGATGCATGCTCACTGCATGGTAAGGCCAGCATAACCCAAAGTGTAGTTTTTGGACTCATTAAACCCAAGTGTATGGTTTCAAGAAAAACACCTTCGAGTCCCCGGAAAGCAACCTAGGTGACTGTTCTCATTATAACCCGCAACGTAGAAGGGTCACTTTCAGCACCACACTCAACCCAACCAGGCCTGGCCACCGGTCTGAACATACTAATTAAAGACAAGTAGCAATGAATGGCAGAGCAAGAAGATGTAACGAGCATGGCCATGTTAGGAAGTATGCACACATGGTTTGTTAGAGTGGCTTACAGGCTGTGGCCCACTAGTCCAACAATGTCTGTCTCCTGACAGCAAGGTTCAGAACCCAGTAGTTGTTCAGTTTACAGACTAGATGTCACAGCAGTTCCAATCTGCAGCAGGATCCCCAAAGACTACTAGAGAGGGGCTGGTCTTCGATCTGTGGGCCTGAGGCACTGGGAGGTTGCCGTGGGCCGGTCAATAATACCCATTCACCCAGGACTTACCACTCTTTACCCAAGCACTCAGGTCTTTCTTTGCTCCCCACAACCTTTGGATGAGTATTTACATGAGACACAATCGTCTTCAGGGGCTTTGCCCTTTTTTGAGAGATCTATCCATATACTTCTCCAAACGTCTTCTTTACTCAGCTCTAAAGAAAAATGAAGTTAAAACATTTTCACGGAAAAGGATGGACTTAGAATATACAATATCAGGCAAGGTCGCACGGTCACAGAAAGATGGATTCCAGCAAATAGCATCTGTACACATGTAAACAAATGTAGGTGGTAACAGCCCAACATGAAGGAAAGAGAACCAGAAGGGCTGAGTGCTGGGGAAGGAAGAGGGATGAGTGTGACTGATGGGCAAGAGTCATTTGTTTTCTAGTTCTAACTTTGTTATGGATAACATATGTTAAAGGCTTAAAGGGAGCTTAATGGAGCAGGAATGAGTTATTCCATTACAGAGTGACAATGTCCCTACAAGACCACAGGTTACCTGACAAAAAGCCCAGTGCCAGAAATGCATTATCTCTTTTTGAGTTGTTGGCTGGTGAGGTTCGAGAGACCACAAATATTACTGTAAAAATATTTTTATCAGGGGTTTTCTTCCCAACTCTTTCCCATCTAGCTCTGAGTAAGAGACCCAGAATCCTGATGCTTTAGTTACAAGCAGTAAGCCCAGATTGATTCTGAGCTGTTCTAACTTACGCCCCAGCCACAGCCCCTTGTCACTTGCTCTCTGAATCTCACCCAGGCCATTTCTGTTCCATCAGCCTGTCCTCAGGATGCACTTCTCCTGGTCACATGCTCATGATCCATCTGGCCTCATGGCAGCCTCCTCCTCTCTGTCTTCTCTCTCCTTCTTCCCCCTGGTCTCTCTCAAAACTCCTCACTCAATTCTCAGATTCTCTTCCCCCGCCCCCCTCTACTGCACAATCATAGGCCCTAGCTTTTTATTAGCCTATAGATTTAAATTGGGGAGCAAGATTTACACAACAAAGGCTGATGTACATGAGAATCCACTCATGGGAATAGCAACCAGATCTTGGGGTTCAGAATTTAGCATTTGTATACATTCCAACACATCCACCCCCAACACATTACAGGCTATTTATTTATACTGGCATTGGTTTCACTCCAAAACTTTATGTTAAGGCCCCACTGTTGAAAACACTATATCTTTCAATCACAGAATGTGGAGAAATCAAGCTGATACCGGCCTGAGCTTTACCCCTACCACTGGCTTTCATGATGCTGACAGACACTATGCGAAGAGGTCAGCTCAGAGCCTTTGGAAGATTCCACCAGGCCCTCTCCCTTCCTGAAAGGGAGAGGTTGTTGGAGCACATAGACACCCCTCCCCTCTGGAAGGGAGAGGCTAATTACATTCCTTCAGCCCCTGTGCATGACCAGCTGTTGACAGAAGTAGATACTTTTGACTTGGGAGAAGGAGGTATGGGGACCCCAAAAGTGTCATCTGTATGTTCTGGAGGTTCTGTATGTTCATGAGAGTATACAGGTGGTGATCAAAATTGCTCTCTCTCCTCCTCTTCCTATTTGCTGTTAATATTTCAATACTATTTTGAAAAAGTTTTAGCATACAAAATGTGTTTCCCTATGGCATTTCCATACTTATTCTCATATCTGGCTCCATCCCGCTCCCTGTGCCCTTCCCACTGGGTACCGTCCTCCTGCTCAGTAGTCCTTGTGCATTCATGGGAGAAAACAGGATGTGCAGTAGTCTAGGTTCCACATACGAGAGCAAGCACACTGTGTTTGTCTCCCTCCCCCACCCACTTTAGATCTGTTCCTCTCCATCCAGAGCCTGTCTGCTGCCTTCTTTCTTTTTTAAAAAAAATTTATTTATCTCATGTATGTGAGTACACTGTCGCTGTCTTCAGACACACCAGAAGAGGGCATTGGACCCCATTACAGATGGTTGTGAGCCACCATGTGGTTACTGCGAATTGAACTCAGGACCTCTCGAAGATCAGTCAGTGCTCTTAACTGCTGAGCCATCTTTGCAGCCTCTGCCTTCTCATCCTATGGGTTTTGTTGTTGTTGTTTGTTTGTTTTTGTTTTGTTTTGTTTTGTTTTGCATCTAGTTCTGGGGCCAGCTAGAGGGCTTGGCATGTAAAGGCATGGGCCTCAAACGCTGATGATGACCTCAGCTTTATTTCCAGCGCCCACATGATAGAAAGCCAACTTCCAAAAGATGTCCTCTGACCTGAGCTTGTGCACCCATGCAGGTACTTAGGCATACTCTTTGTCTCTCTGTAAGTGTAAAATGAACCCAGGTTCTGCATCTGAGAGTCTGCCATACTTCTGCCAATACAATGATCTCCAGCTTTTCCACTTCCCTGCAAATGATATAACCTCTTATTTCTTCATGGCTGAATAGAATCCACTGTGTCTATATAAACCCATTAATCTGTTGATGGGCAGCTAAGCCGGTTTCTTATCTATGCTATTATGAACATGGATATGCTGGTGTCTGTGATATGCTGACTTAAATTTCTTTTGTTACATACCTCGAAGTTTAAGAAATTTTTTAATATAATTTTTTTATAAAACCTCAAAGCTGACCAGTTCTTGACTAACACTATTTTTAGAGTAGATCTGAAGGCAAAACAATTGAAGAACAAAACACACACACCCTGGTCTAGGCCCAACATCTTTATTCAATTTATTGATTTCCACTGCATGGGTTAGGTACTAATCTAAAAAGATGTTACACAATTATGAGTCAATTCTTCCAACTATTGCTTTTATCCAGCACATAATCAGCCAAGACTTTTCGAAACTCATGTGTTACCGGGGAGAGCATGCTACGTCTCTGGGTTATCCAAGTGTATTACAACATGGAACCCACTGGCCGGGAGCCACAGCCTTAGCAAATCACCTACAGCACTATTGTTTGCTCCCTTTACTGTCTAGAGGCTCAGGTTAAATGTGTCTTCTGCTTTGTTTTGACTCCGTAATCGTGTGTGAAAGGCACAGCTCACAGAAAGCATTTGAAGATTCAGATTTGTTAAACATGCAGGCTTTTTTCTTCAAGGGAAAGACTGGATGATGCCTGCTCATCTGGAAGGCTGGAGTGGACCTTGTCTAACAACCTGGTGATCTTCTGCTAGTCTATGGAGCCAGCCTCCACCTGAATCCACCAAAATCCTGAGCATTATCCAGGCCCTAATCCTGAGCTTTGTCTCTCAGTGAAAACCCATTCTCATGATGGTTCTATTGTACTTTGTATCCTCAGTGAACAGAACCCATCCTTATGCCTACTGCAAATCTCTCCTCCCTAGATCCTTACCTGCACACTGTTTCTCTGTGAATAACAACATTCTTACTCAATAAAGACATGTACTTTGCAAGGGAGTTTCCATGTAGCCACATCTAAAGCTTTGTTGTGATGATTGTCTTGTGGAAAACTTTCCTCAAATATTTGCTGTGTTTAAATGTGTAAGAATAATAAACCTCTATCAGACTATAGAGGCTTGGGGCCCAGCTGATGCTTGAAGAGACAACCACCCTCCCCTCAACCCCCGCCCCCCGCAATCATGATCACTCCCAGGTTACCTATGATGCAATGCTTGACTCCGCAGGCAACCTCTGTCTTAAGTCACACTTGCTGTCTTGTTACAGGACAAAGGAAGAGCTCGTTCACTTTTTGTGCACTTGCATTCACTGGATGGAATGTTCCAGGCACAGGCACCAGAGATTGTGGTGAAAGAAAGAAGCAGGGCTGTGCTTTTAATCACAGTCTGTATGTGGTCAGAAGAGACTAGCTTTTGCTACCAAAGAAAGTCATCTGAAAATGCTGGTGGTTAAGTTGGCATGAGGCTCCAGTGTCACCTAAGCAGGGGGAGGACGAAGCAGGGAAGCCCACCAGATCAGCATCTCTCAGACTTAACTGGCCAGAGCCTGGTATCCTGGTGCAGACAGGATGCTGGAAGCATGGGGAAGCAACAGTTATTTGTGAGCAACAAGGGTGTCTTCCATATGGGCAGAGAAGGGCAAATACAAATGAACAGGTGAGAAAAATCTCGGGGCGGGGGGGTTCAGTTCAATTGGTAGAGCGCTTAGCATGAAACCCAAGTTTTATCTCACTTTAGCACTGTGTAAAACCCTCATGGTACCTGTCATCCTAGTACTAGAGAAATGGAGGCAGGAAAATCAGATGGATAGACATTCAGAACCATCCTCAGTCAGAGAGTGAAGGTACAGCCTGGGCTAGAAACCCTCTCTCACAAGTAAAAAAGATGACCCAGCTTTCACTAGGGATTGGCTTGACTGGGTATGGCAGTTGAGTCTTCTCTTAGAAGATCTAATGGGAGAGAGTGCAGGGAGGGTTTAGACCCAGATCTCAGTCTTGCTTTGTGTTTGTTCTGGAACTGTACCAGCCAGGACAGCACCTGAAGTAAACCAGTCTGAGTTTTCAGCAGAAAAGGGCTTTGGGATTCTGCAGAAGCAGCAAGAGAGTGAGATGATGAGACAAGTCTTGACAGGCTTCCAAGAAGTGTTCCTGGGACCCATCGAAGGGTCCTCCCAGGATCTGTGGTATTTAAGGACTCATGGCCTTGGTCTCATCCCAAGGATTAGACAATGGTATGGAGAACTGGTTCAACTGCCTTTGACTCCCAACAAAGAGGTGACTGGTCACAGGAATTACTGGCTCATCTCCATTCAAAGTACCGGTCAATCAAAGCAGCCAAGTTTCATATAATGTCTCTAAATGGCAGACCTTAAGTTTTACATAACGCTCTGACACCAAGAGAGTATGGGAAATGTTAGGATTTCTGGCCACTGATGCTGAAAAAGTTATAAGCAGAAGTGAGAATGGCTGTGGGTGGGGTAGGTGAAGGTGGAGGGTGGTTGGGCCGTGTTTTCAGCACTAGTTGGGGGGGGGGAGGGGCAAGGGAGGGCAGGGCAGGGAGGGTTGTTGCTCAGCCCCCGTGCCTGCATCTTTCATAACTGATTATAGTTCTCATGTTTGCCTCCTAGGGCCGGCCTGTGGATTAGATGGGCTCATACACTGACTTCCTGCCTTTGCAAGGGACAGTTTGTCAGTTATTATTTTGGATGCTCCGGAAGTTTCTCTTACTCTGGAATGGGCTTCAAGATCACTCAGTTGGGGGGAAGGCTTAGAAAGAATGGCCCCTGAGAGGGTGGCTCAGTGGTAAGCTAGGGACAGCTAAGCCCCCTCCCCTGTCTGCTAATACTTCCTGGACAGGCTGCTGTCCTACTTGAGGCAAGGGAGCCAACCAACAAGGGTGTTACATAAGCCATATCTTTTCCTTTGTTTACAGGAAATTCTGAGAAGATCAACTGGGCTTGGCCTAAGCTGCTTAAATCCTCAAGGCAACAGAAATTGTCTGGGCAAGCCAGGCAACCATATGCAAACCATCTGCCCAGGCCCATAGCCAGGCTGGCAGGCTGGGCGGCTGCTGGCAGTCTCTCACCAGCCACTTTCTCTCCAAGATCTAGGGCCTGGCGTGGGGAAGCTATGTAGTGTATGGGCAGCATCCATGTACCCACCGTGGCCTTGGGCTTGCTGCCTCTGCTCCCCAAGCAGAGCGGGGGGGGGGCTCTTTAGCACAGTGCTGAGAGGATGGATGGGTGGGGAGAAGGCCCCCTCAGCTTTGACTTGAGCTTCTAAGGATGAGAACACTCAAAGTTTCTTTCTCCCTCACAATGACGATGGCTGGAGGAGACTTCAAACTTCCCCAGAGATAATTCTCTTGTTCTCCTGGGAATGCTGCCCAGGTCTGGTCCCAAGCACTGTGATCACAGAGTGTCATCCTGGGAGCAGGTGGCAGATGTGACCTCCCATTTCTTCATGCTACCTTCGAGGAAATGAATGTCAGTAATGGTAACGGTTTATCTAGCTCCAGAGACACAGCTCTGTTCCCAATGGCTCAAGTGCCTGCTGGAGGGTTAGCTGCTGGGAAACTGGGTGGCATTCCAGTTCCCTTTCCTACCATGGGAAGGCCAAGGGTATAAACCAGAGAAGTCCTGGCTTCAGTTAGCAGCTCTGGCAGAAGAGAGTTGAGCTTTACAGAGTATGTATACAGAGTTCTTTTTTCAAGACAACCTCAGCTTTGTAAGGGCCCAAAAATCACTGAAGTAAGACCCCAGACTCAAATAGTATGCAAAAACAAAGAGCATTTATTCTGCAGAAGCATCCAGCATGCTCAGTCAACCATTCTCTAAAATGGCGACCCCAGACAAAAGCATGCAGGTCTTCTTATAGGGAACAAGGGGAACTCTCTAGAAGGATTAGGTAATCTAAAGTTTCATTGGTGGGGGGGGGGTTGTCACAGGTGGTCAGTGACCTGCATTCCTATGTCATGAATGTTTAACCATATGATGAAATAGGGCTGCCCAGTGCAGATGGCCCACTTTTAGATATTTCCCTGTTTTTGTGGTTGTCTCCAGGCTGTTCTTTGGAAAGGGGTTTTATGATCTTGTTCTGGACTTTATGATCTGTTCCTAGAGCTGGTGTCTTATGGCATAGTTTCTGGGATTTATGGTCTATTCCTGAAGCTGGTGCCCTAACACTGTTTTTGAAATCGGGCCTGGTTCTTACATGGAGACAAATAGGGTTTATGTTGTCCTTTCAGCATAAAAGATGGAATAAACATCTTTCTTTCTTTCTTTCTTTCTTTCTTTCTTTCTTTCTTTCTTTCTTTCTTTCTTTCTTTCTTTCTTTCTTTCTTTTCTAACTAAGCAGTTTAAAGCAGATGGAGAGGCCTCTACACATGGCCCGTAACTACCCCACAGCCCACTCCCATGGCAGGCAACACTAGTTGATCACCATATACTTCTCTGCTGAATTGTCTGAGGTTCATTCTGAGGCTATATGGTATAGTGGAACTGTTATGAAACATAATTTGGTGAGGGGGGGGGATCCCCTGAGACATCACACCATGCAACAGATCTGGTTTACTTGGGAGAAGGGAAGGGAGTAAGTGCCTGGAGAAGGGGTAGAGGGAGAAGAGCCATGAGGGCAGAGAAAGGGGAGACAGAAAGGGGAGAGAGAACTGGGGTGGGGAGGCAGTCCTTTTATATGCAGCCCGAAGCAGGCAATGGCTGCAGATGATGACCTAGGCAGTTACCAGGTCTCTGGGAAGAACCTAGCAAAATCGCCTGCAAGCTAACAGGAACACTGTGGCCAGCTGAGCAGAGCCAGACAGGCTAGAGAAATCTCATCTGTCATCTATTGAAATTTAATTGCAATCACATCAGTGCAAAGAGGAAGGATTTTAAAAGGTGATTCGGTCATGAGAACGGATTCTCATGGGATCCTCAGGAGAGTGGGCTTGTTATCATGCTCCGTATGAAAGGGGAATTCACCCCCTTTCCCTTCTTCATCTCACTACCCATCATGCTGTGACAAACCAGAGGGACCTCACTGGCTGCCTCACTCTTAGACTCAGCAGCCTTCAGAACATCGAGAAAGATTTTCCCCCTGCATCTAACATAGTCTCTACAGAAACTTCAAAACCTGGAAGACAAGATGGAGGGACAAAGGAGACGCTTGAGTTCAGAGCTTCTGCCTCGAAGGCTCTGGCACACTGAGAGGGGAGTGTGACCTTGGCTTACATACACTGACAGAGCCCTCTCCATCCCTCCCTCCTCTCCTCTTCTCTCCTAAAGGCAGCTGGCCTAAGGGCACAGCAGGAGTAGTGGTTTGAGTGGACCACTCTGGGCTCCTGGACTCAAGAACATTCCAGGGCTTGGGTCTGGCCTCCAGGGACTCTGTGCGCAGTGCCTCCTGCTGTCCCCAAGCAAATCTGCTCTTCACCCTCAAACCCCTCAGAATCTGACTCCGCTAGGGGGAGTGGGGGAGGCGGGGGAGGCGGTGGGGGGGGGATAACTGTCCTGACTCCACAATGAATAAAGTTGCCTACACTTGCCTGCTGGGCCTGGCACTGTCCTTGTGGTTGTGTGTCAGCCGGGAGGTCAGCCTCCTCTAAGAGTGCTATTAGGATAGAATTCCTGCACCACTGTTACCCTTTCCAGGCATACAAATGGCTTTTGGTACAGTCAGAGATACATGATGGTTATTAGTACTGACCCATTTGACAGGAGCCAAACTACCCATAAGACAAGCCTTTGGGCACACTTTGAGGGAATCTCAGATTGGGTTAGCCTCAGGGCATGCCCAGGAGGGATTTTCTCCATTTGGTTCGTTGAATTGGGAAGGCTTACCCTAAAAGTGGGCCTCACCTTCCAGAGGTGCCCCAGACATAAGGAGGTTTGAGGGGAAGCTTTTGGTTTGTGTGATTTTACCCCTGCTGGTGAGTTCATCTACTCAGCTGCTGCCACACTTCTTGGGCATCAGAATGCAGCTTCTTCCAACTCCTATAGTGTCTCAAAGATCAATGGTTTTTAAAAACTCTTCCAGGTATCTGGTGGCCTCATAAACCAAGCAACTACTGCGTTCTCAGCTTTCTCATCATAAAGATGGCCACTGTTGGACTATACAGACTGTATTGTATAAGCCAGCCTGATAAATCACCTTTGCTACACATCCACGGCTCAGTCCTTCTCCTGAAGAGAACCTGTTGAATACACAACACAGCCCAATAGAGAACAACTTTATCCACAAAATTGGCTCCTCCTTGGCTGTCACTCATACTTGTTCCACCCCAGCCCCTAGGAATCATGTCCTTCCTTCTGTATCTGTGGATTGCCTTATCTGGATATTTTGTATGTATGGACTTATGGGGAATGTAACCTTTTGTGTCTTGTCTTTGCATAATGTTTTCCAGATTCGTCTATGCCATAGAGTATGTCAGCAGCTGACTGATCATGGCTACCATGTGAAGAGACAGCACTTGGTTTTTCCTTTTATGAGTTGATAGGCACTTGGGTTGTCTCCACTTCTCGTGTAGCTAAGTAGGCTGTCGTACTCTTGAGCCAAGGTGATATGTGCAGGAGTAATGGAGTTATTTATCATGTTTAAATAGACTTTATTTGAGACAAAGTCTCATGTAGTCCAGGCTGGCCTTTACCTCACTAAATAGCCAAGGATGACCCTAAATCATGGATCCTCCTGTCTTTATTGCCCATGTGCTGGGATTACAGGCGTGGGTCACCACTCTAGTGCTGGACTGAGTCAAGGGCTCTCTGCATGCATGCTAGGAAGGCACTCTGCCACCTGGGTTACATCCCCTCCCCCTAAATAAACTTTTAAAAGAGTAGCTTTAGGTTTATACACACAAAAAATGAATTGCTCAAAAAGTAGAGACAGTGGCCTGGCCTCTTTCCTTGCCACCCAGTCATCCTTGCCTGTTACTGGTGCTTTTGTGTTTGTTACAGATGATTCACTGACACTGGTATGTTGTTGTGAGCTCACACCTACAAACTATACCAGAGCTCACTTTATGTGTGTCAGTCAGGTTTCTGTTGCTGTGATAAAATGCCCTAGATAAACTATTTAGAAGGCACTCATGAGGGGAGGCCTATTTTAACTGAATTTCAGAGGCTCCTGGTGCAATAGTTCTTTGGGGGTGAGCTCAATCTTCTTTGTCAGCAGTTCAATCCTGTAGCAAACACCAAATACAAACCAGCAGCTCAGTCCAGTCCTCTCCACAGGCAGATGAACCAGTGGCTATAGTTCAATCCTGAAGAAACAGCAAGGCTTGCCAACTGGCCTAAGGCAAGGCCTGGAAGTGGCACAAAACTGCAGGAACCTCATGAGTTCCTCTCAATGGTGGCATTACCACAAGTGGAGCTCAACAACACTATGTAAGACGAACCAATACATCCATATTGTTAGTGAAGAAGAGTAAGGTGGAGCAAACCAAACCAATGCTATATGCTTTTTTCCCACTGTCTGTATCCTTTCAAACCTGTGTCTGCTTCAGGAAAACATTTTTTTCTTGTGTCTACTTTAGCAAGACATCCTTTCATCCATGTACCCTAGCAAAACATCATTTGACATAACCGACTTTCCAAAGAAACCAGAAGTTTCCACTTCACTGACAGGTGTTGTGCTGTTAGGCCCTCCATGGGGCAGCACCCTGATGTGTTTTGACCCCAAATAAAAGTCATAGTTGGTCCTTTGCACCGAGTATTTTCCACCTTCATGTAAGTAGTGGAAAAAAAATATTCTTATTACAGCTGACTCAAGATTCTGACTAACTCTGTTGCCTGTATCCTATACACAGGATCAGTGACACCTCTCCTCTGGTCACATCACTCTGACTGCAGAGTATTCTTCCCTATACCAGAGGAAAGCAATGAACCAAGGCCAGAGTGGTGACTACTTGACTGCATACACATACAAAGACAGCCAGGAGCAGTCAGTTCCCCAGTTACTGGCCCTGGGACTCAGGTCTCTGGAGATTGTAGAGGAATCTTAATCCAGCAACATGGCTGCTCTGGCAAGGGATCACATCCAAAGGCCTTCTATGTCTATGTGATCCAGCTGGAATGCAGTCATGCTCTGAATTACAGTATGTTCTGACTGAAATAAAGATATGCCCACAGTATACACCTTTAATCCCTAACAATGAATGTAAGATTACTTTGTAGAAAGAAGCAGCCATGTTAGAAAGTGAAGTCTAATCAAGGGGCAGACAAAGTGACAAATCAGAGAAAGACTTAGCAGAATAAGATATGCACAACTCTCACAAGTATTGTGCAGGAAAGAGGCAACTTGAAATGCAGTTCAGAGCCAGGAGTGGAGGGCAACTCGGTGAGCACAGTTCAGTTGAGTTCAGGCAATGTAGTGGAGTTCAGTTCAGTGCAGTTAAATTCAGTTGAGTCTGTGCAGTTCTTTTCAGTTCTGTTCAGTCAGTACAGTCAGTACAGTTCAGTTCATGGAATTCAGGGGCAATTTTTCCAAACAGAGCAATTCAGTGTGAAGCCAAGAGAAGCCTATTTGAATCAGTCAGCTTGAAGAGGAGTTTTGAACCAGAATAGCTGAGTTGAGTCAGCCAGCCAGAGTTCAGAAAGAACTAGAAAGGGTAAGCTTATTCAGCAGCAAGCCTCTGAGATGGCAATTACATCCTGCGAATAAAAGTTACTTTTATAGGGGATGATGGGAAATTTTGAGCCATCCTTTCAGAAAATGGCGCCGACCAACTGAGAAGCTAAGAACTAGCTAAGGGTGAGGAATGGGGGAGGAGGGGATTGGGAGCTGTGTGAAGAGACATGTGATGGCTAAAGTTAGGTTTTAAGTTTAAATTACTATGCTTAAGAGATCTATACACCAAAAATGCCTTAAATCTGTAACTCCTATTTGCCCAAGGACAGATAACTTCCTGGACTGCTGGCTGCTGTTGTTCATATAAGCCATGTTTTTTCACTTTCATAAATAAGGTTGGCAGCCCAAACTGCACAGGACCTGGCTGATCACACAGGCAGGAGGTACATCAGCAGGAAGTACATCAGGATGTATGCTTGTCCCTGGTTGGATGAAGGTTGGAAGTGTGTAGCCTTGTGGCTTTTACCTTTATAAGTGTCTGACTAATGTAATTTGGGGCCATACTCTGGGGATCCCAGGTATGGACCTGGCCAGTGTCCATTGTCCTGGAAAGTACTTAATAAAACTTGATTCAAATTTAACTCAAAAATTGTGGTAGTAATTTTTTTTTCATCTGGTGAGATTAACAGGTAAAATCATAAATGCTGGCCTGGGACCCAGAAGACCATGTCTTGTGACAACAATCACAATGACAATAACACTTCTTCCCTTTCCTCTTAGAGGGTGGTCGTTGTTAGATTTACTATAATGTTATTTTGTTGTCTTTGAGACAAGCTCTTCTGTATCCCAGGCTGGCTTCAAACTCACTTTGCAGCCAAGGATGACCTTGAGCTTCAAATTCTCCCCTATCTTCCCAGAGGCTAGAGTCAGGAGGATGTACCACCAGGCCTTACTTATGCAGTGCTGGGGACTGAACCTAGGGCTTTTGCTTCTATGTAAGCTCTCTACTAACAGAGATTTATTATTTAGTGCACAGGTTGGAGACCATCTCTGGTGAAGGGAAAGAAACTGAACCATCCAGTTCTCCTGTGTACAAACACCCCTGGAGCATTTTTGGAATTCTATACAAAACTAAAAGAGGGGTGCATGTGCAAGGAAACTACCGGAAGGGCGTGGCACGATGGGAGTGGCTTGATGCCTCTTTGTTTATCTCCTTTTGTTTATCTCTTCATCTCCTCTGGAACTGTGTCATTGGATTCTGCTGTCCACTCCTTCACTGCGCAAGTGGATCCAGGAGACAACCTTCCTTACCCCCTCTTACTTATTCTTCCTAATCCCAGACTGAGACTGATTAAATAATGCATTGCTCTGAGCCTTTCATGTGCCCCATTGCTCTGCCTGTCATCAGGGGTCACAAGTGTGTGAAAGAGCAGAGTTTGGGGATGGAGGTTGCTGGACAAAATAAGAACGCAAGAGGGTTGCTTTCCCAAATGGACTCAGTTCTGCCCACAGAGATGGCGCAGAAGGACAGTAGACAGTCGATTCCCTGCAGGAAGCAGCTAGGACCACAGAGCAGCAGCCCCTCCCACACCATGCAGGGTGTTGTATGGACCCACGCTCTGCTTCCATTTGTTCCAGGTCTGTGTGCAAGCCACCTACTAACCTCTCTGAGAAATAGGAGTTACTGTAGTTGTGCTCACAAACAAGTGCAGGAGACCAGGAGCTTTAGATAGTCTCAGCTCCAGGAGTGAGTGTCTTTTCTGGACCCAGCAGAGCAGGCATCTGGCTGGGTGACCAAAAGTGGATGGGAAAGAAGCATGCAACAGCAGCATGCTGCTCCTTCTATGACCAGCAGGGGGCAGACAGAGGCCAATTTTAATGAGGAAAGTGATCATAAAGATCCATGGACCTGTATTTGGACACAGTCCCACTTAGTAGATGATTGTAGCATCCAACAACCATGGACGAACTGGGTTTACCTGAAAGGGGGGCTGAAAATGAAAACAGGTGGGGGAAGGTGAGAGAAGAATGAAGCCTAGACAAGATTCTGATCAAGGCTCAAAGTTTAGTAATAAGCACAGCGTATATAAAGGGAACAACCACAAAACCCATCCCATCCCCAGCTTCAGGTTCGAATATGTTGTAGAGCAAAGTCAGTGCAGGCAGCCAAAACAGCTAAGTTCCCATGGGAACCTGCAACTGCAGCCAAGGCAGATGTCTCTGTCCGAGTCGTAAGACCCATCGTGGTAAATGTTCAAGGTTTGCTTAGCCTGCTCAAATATGGGAAAGGCCTGTTCAAGGATGGGAAGGCCACAATTCCTCCTTTTTTTTTTTTTTTTTTTTTTTTTTTAAAGATGAGCAGTGCCAGTTGCTGGACGGGGGCACAAGATTTACTTGTTTCCCATAATCCCATCTAGGGTATCAAGTGGCTAGGCAACTGTCTCTGCCTTAGGTCTGTGTCTATATTGCTTCTTCTTACCCGTTGTGGAAGCATACATAGCATTGACGTATGTTCTGTCTTCGGTCGATAGGAGGAGCTCAAGAACACTTTTACCCATCTCCAACTAACCCGTCTTCTATAGCACTCTTTCCCATTCAGACCAAAGCCACGAAGAATATATCAAAGCCTCATATACACTTAATGCATTTCTTCATAGCAATGAATAACTGCCATTGTGAATAACTGAGCTTGCTGGAGATGATCTTGTATGAAAGCAACCAATCTATTTAAAATACAAGGTCCAAAAGTTAAAAGAAACAAGATTATAATTAGTGGTCCCATTAGTGTAAAAATTAAAGTTGTAAGCCATGGGGAAGTAGAGTATCAGAATTCAAATCATCCCTGATTCTGCTCTCTTTCTCTTTTCCTTTTGGCTAGTCCCCTTGAACTTAAGCCAGTCTTCTCTAACCCTTTTGCCAGACTTGGTGAATTTTACTACAATGGGATTACATAAAAAGCTAACACAAGATCCTACTCCTGTCCAGGACCCAGACAGCACAACTTGGGCACAACTAAAAGCCATGACAAAAATAATGTTCATTGTCTTTATAACTAGAACTAAACAGGCCAGGACCTGTTGAATTCCTAGCTACTGTATTTAAATCTCCTTGGGGCTTCCAATAAATATTTCCTGTGGACTCACATCCCTAGGCAGCACTGAAAAAAATCTTCTGCACCTCCACAAATATGAGCCTGGGATCTAGTCCTGTTATCCTAAAAAGAATAAGTGCATAGATTATCTCTAAGCTCCAGATGTCCACATCCCAAATTTCCAATTAAACCGTTATGTAAGCAAGGTTTTGGAGAGCAGGACTCTTTTCCATCACACTCAGGTACACTCCCATGGGGTAATTTGATTGGGTACATCCCAAGTGCCTAGGCCTCCTGAGAGCTGACAGAGATTAAAAACAAGGTCAGGCCACCAGGTGTAAGGAGGGTGTCTCAGGGAGCTAACTGAGTGTACTTGATTTCCAGTGAGGACAGAGACAACACCCCAAGTTAATTTAGCTGGCTGATGAGAATTCTGAACTGTCTTTGTCATTGGTATCATCATCACAAGAAGGCTCGGGATCTGCGCCCACTTGACAAACCAATCTTCCAGGCAGTCATCAAGCTCCATTTTTCTATGCAAAAAACACAAACAGAACCTCGTCCCCATATTAAAACAGGGTTGGGACCATTCCATGTATTTGTTGGGGGTCTCTCCATTTAACCCTGGCAAACGAGCTGGAAGTGACTGGATGCCAGTGGCGCTCCAATGCAGACTGACCTTTACCATCAGTTTGCAAAAAGTTTAAAACAAGACAAAAGCAAGGTATGCATTTGGTGACCTTGGAGGGTATAACTCTACCTTTTTTGTTTTTAAAAGCCAATTTTTCAGAGTGCAATGTGCACATTCAACAATTCCTTGTCCCATTGGATTATAAGGAATTCCAGTTTTATGTTCAATACCAAATTCCTTACAAAATTGTATAAAGTTGTTTCCAGTATAAGCTGGCCCATTATCTGTCTTGATTTTGACAATCCCATATCATTGAAAGCTTGTAAGCAAAGATCAGTTATATTTCTAGAAGTCTCTTTTGTATGTAGAGAATCAAAAAGGAATCCTTAACAAGTGTCAACGCAGTCATGTATACATTTTAATCTTCCAAATTCTGCATAATGAGTTACATCCACTTGCCAAATATGATTAGGCATAAGGCCTCATGGATTAACCCCTAAATGAGGAACTGGAGATAAGGTAAGACAGTTAGGGCATTGTTTTACAATCATTCTAGCCTGCTTCTTAGTGATCTTATATTGGAACCTTAAGGTGTGACTAGAGAGATGAAATTTATTATAATCACATCTAACCAAAGCAATAGGATCTGAAACTTAGGCTTCTCCAATCAAAAAGCTCTGTCAGCCTGGCAGTGGTCGCGCACGCCTTTAATCCCAGCACTTGGGAGGCAGAGGCAAGCAGATTTCTGAGTTTGAGGCCAACCTGGTCTACAGAGTGAGTTCCAGGACAGCCAGGGCTACACAGAGAAACCCTGTCTCAAAAAAACAAACAAACTCTGTCAATACAATTATTGCCTGCAGCTAAAGGTCCAGGAATATCAGAATGATATGCATTCTCATATTTGACCAATATAAAAGGGATTGGGGGGTGATAAGAATGATGTTTTGTAATTGTGAAAACAGAGATCTAACTGGTGTATTGAAATGAAATGTACCACAAGTTTCCAGTAAAGGAACAGACTGAGCCACATATAGACTATCAGTAAAAAGATTAAAAGCACCATTTACAGACTGACAAACATTTAGTACTGCTGTTAGCTCTGTTAGCTGGGCAGAGAGCCCAGGAGTCTCTATGACTACTTGTAGATTATTTATGAGATATCCCGCTCGTCCTTTAGAGGAGTCGTCAGTAAAAATTAAAAGAGCATTATGTAGAGGCTGTAAAGATGTCATACTAGGAAATATAACTTTATGTACATTAAAATTTTTATCAACTTACCTTGAGGGTAATGATTATCTATAATCCCTTTAAATCCTATTTGAGCAAGCAACTAATCCATACTATGCTGCTTTAACCAATTATTTTGGTCCACATTAAAAGGCTGAATAATGATGTCTTGTTCTTTTGCCAAAGTAAATCAGCGCCTGTTTTCTACATTTAGGAGATATCCTTGAATGTATCCACATAAGAGGAGCTTCTTGCCATAATAATCCTGTAGGTGTATGAGTCATATTAAAAATCAGTAAATGTAAAGGCAAAGAATAGTCTGTATAAGTAACAAATTGTTTTCTAATAGCTTTTTCTACTTGTTGTAAGGCCAATAATCCTTCTGGGGTTAAAGCTTGAGGGGAGGTAGGATCAGCACTCCCTTTAAGAATATCAAATAAGGATTTCAATTCTCCTGTAGTAAACCTTAAATAAGGACAAAGCCAATTAATATTACCTAACAACTTTTGAAAATTATTTAAAGTTTTTAAACTGATCTCTCCCCCAGAGAATAATAGGCTAATGTGGTATGACATAAGGTTGAATTTGTCTTGAATTGCCTTCCTCATCTTTCCAGGTTAGAAGTTTGGAACTTCTTTTTGGGTTATTGGAATAACCAATTCCTTGGAGGTGAGTAAGAGTATCAGATAAAGACCAAGTTGATGGCCAATCTTGTCCTCTAATAATTGTTACATCAGCCCCAGTATCTATTAATACTTCAAAACTTTTTTCTTCAATTAATAATTTAAGGTTAGCTCTCTTTTTAGTAATAGATTGAACATCAGATGAACCAAAGCCACCTTGTCCTCTCTCACTCTTAACAAATTTGGAGGGTAGCGGATGCAAGGGAACTAAAATAAGTTGAGCAATTCTTCTATTTGCAGGTACAGTAATAATGCCATGGGGGGAAGCAACCATAATTCTAATTTCTCCTGCATAATTATTATCTATAACACCTGGATAGATTTGTAGTCCTTCTATAATAATGCTACTTCAGCCTAAAAGAAGTCCCCAGGTCCCTGGAGGCAAGGGCCCAAAAACTGTTTGAACTCCCATTTCTGGGGTCAGTACTGTGTAGGTGGTGGAACTGAGACTCCTGCCTGAGGATCTCCAAAAATTCTACCAGCTGCTTTTAGCAGTCTGTCCACAAATTCCTGAAACAGTTCATCAGGACCTTGTTTGATACCAGATAAATTTCCACTGAGATCCCCTTTAGTCGGTAATTGAGTCCAAGCATGATGAGCAGCTACTTCAATCTGTACATAAACCCCTGAAGGTAGCCCAATTTGGTTAGCATTGCCTTCATAAGGTCCCTCTCACAAGAGCATGTTAAGATCCCATTGAGCATTACCCGCCTGAGCATTCATCATGGCAGTTCTTTTATTTGCTTCACACCATTCTGAACTCCAAAGTAAGTAATCTTCTCCTAACAAAGTAGCCTTACATATAGTTTTCCAATCTTGAAGGGTTAAATTTGCTTCTATCACAGTATCCAATAAAGCTAGTGTAAAGGGAGTTGTAGGACCATACTATGCCACAGCTGTTTTTAACTCTTTTATCACTTTAAACTCTAAGGACTGATGTCTGATTCTATTGTCCTTCAGATCAATTGTCTTAACCACAGGAAAAGCGCTGACACTTCAGATGCATCCCACCCCTCCCTGTGAGCCTCATTAACAGCTCTTTCTAGTGGAGATTGACATATCTTAGAATTAGTGCTCTTTCCTGTACCTTAATGCACTCTTTAATTTTTGTAGCTCATTAGTCAATTTCTGCAGCTTAACTTCAAACTCTAATTTATAGACTTGCATGTCTGTCTTGGCAGCATCTCCTGCAGCCACAGGCAGAGCAGAAGGTACATAACAAGGCCAATCCTCATTGTGATATTTGACAGCCTCTTCCTCTAAATCATCTTCCTCCTCTGGATCTAATTCATTATTAGTGGCTTCAATTCCTTGTATCTTAGCTCTAAAGGGTGTGCTAGGTCTGTATTTCCCTGATTTAGGATTGAGAGAGACTTTTTCTGAAGAAGCTTTCTCTGACAAGTGTTCTTCCTAGAATTCTTCAAGTTGTTCCTGGGTACTAACCTGAGAGGTCTCTTTATCTTTATTATTATCAATAGCATCTTTTATAAGTGTCCAGAGGCACAAAGTAGTAAGTTCTGCCTGAATGGTTTTCAGAACTTCTCCAACCTTTTCCCAGGTTTCCTTATCCAAAGTTCCTTCCTCTGGGAACCATGGACAGTATAAATCTATCTGAGCTAAAAAAAAAATTTTCTAACTCCTGTTTTGAAAATCCTTCTCCTTTCGCCTGAAACAGCTCTTTTAGGCTGTGGATGAAAGCCTGTTTTAAATTCTCCTGCCCCATTGCACTGTCACCCCTAGGTGAAGTCAGTGTTGGGCCAACACCTCTACAGCCTAGCTACTCTCCCTTTAAATGCACCTCCTGCAACAACAGCCTCCAAAAGATAAACTTTATAACTAGTGGTAGCATTAATGCTGTTTGTTGCTTACCCTGCAAGATACTGTTACTTTTTCTGTTTTCTGTGGAACTCCACCCAAGACAGCATTTCTCATCAGGTCCCCCATTTTCAGGCTCCACGTTCGGGCACCACCTGTAGCCATCCAGTGGCCACAGACGAACTGGGTTTACCTGAAAGGGGGGCTGGAAATAAAAAAGGTAAGGGGCGAGAGAAGAATGAAGCCAAGACAAGGTTCTGATCAAGGCTCAAAGTTTAGTAATAAGCACAGCGTATATAAAGGGAACAACCACAAAACCCATCCCCTGCTTCAGCTGGAGTATGCTGTAAAGCAAGGTCAGCATAGGCAGCCAGAACAGCTAAGTTCCCAAGGGAACCTGCAACTGCAGCCAAGGCAGATGTCTCTATCCAGGTTGTAAGATAAATGTGGTAAATGCTCAAGGTCTGCTTAGCCTGCTCAAGACTGGGAAGGCCACAGATGATTTTGAAGAAATGAGGTGCACTAGCTGCAAAAGGAAAGCAGCAGCTGAGCCCATGGCCAATAGCTTACAGAAACCTCCTCTCAATAGGTTGCCTTGCTCATAGATCATGTACATATCATTTGGTTGTTTTCTAAGTATATAAGATATGGGGTCTTGTTGGGGGTATTGTTTGTTTTGTTTTACAAACTACATATCACCCTAGATTTCAACTCCCTAACCATAAGGCTGTCTCTTAGGCTCTGCCTTCTGGCTCCTGCATCTGGAAGCCACCAATCTGAGATTTTAATATACTGGTCAGAGACCTGCAGGTTTTGGGGAAGTTCCTCTTCAAAAGGTCAGGAGGACCTGATCTCCTGCCCAACTTCAGGCTGGTCAACCCCTGAGCTTCTTTTTCTAGGTAGTTGGGACTCTTGTGTGGATGTGTACCTAGCACTTCCTGTTTTACGAGGACTTCATGACATTCATCCCCTGAATTCTTATGGAAAATTGGATCAGGTAATTTCCTTAAGATGTACTTTTGGAAGCAGAGTCCCTTGATTAACAGCTTTTAAGCTCAATGTCAAACTGATTCTTATTCAGCAGCAAAAGCTCACTAGCACTGAGAGTAAGAATATTTGTATTAGAGTTTTTCTGTCCCACTCTTTCCCATCTACCTCCCAAATAAGAGACAGAAATCTGGTATTTCTAATACCAAGCTATAATGCTAGACTGGGCAGGTTCTGAGCTAGTCTAGCTTCTATCCCAGCCAAGGCCCTGTGTTAACTGCTCGCTCTGTTCAATGTGTGTTCTCAGGACGAGAGTCTCTTGGCCATGTGCTCATGGTCCATTCTGCCTCATGGGGACCTTCTCCACCTTCTCTCCTTCTCCTACCTCATGGTCTCTCTCAAGACCTATCACCTGATCCTAAGTTCCTCCTTTCTGTCCTCTCTGCCCAGTCATAGGGTCTAGCCTTTTATTAAGCAACAGGGACTATTGGGGAACATTCTTTATAGCACGTTGGTTAACATTGTGCCCCAAGATCAAGTTGCAGTCTGGACAGGGCCACAGAACTCAGCTTCTGAATACACAGTGCACAAGACTTAACCCCAACACGTGTCATTTACTAATTTTTTTGTTTACTCTTATTACAATTTTGCTCTGACATGCATTTTTCTTATTGCTTACAAAACCAAATTGTTTTTATGTGCTGCTGGTTCACTAGTTTCCTCTTGTGAGTAGTTCCTATCCTTCACTTACTTTAGGACCTAGAACCCTCATTTAATAATATCATTCTTTTCGACATGTATTGAAAGCATTTTCCAGTTTGCAATTTCACTTTTAATTTTTTCACACATTACCATGACCTTTGTTTTGTCTCAAACCAAGAGACACCACACTTCTGGGTTTATACTTAGCCTTTTATTCGCACCAACCAAATCTAACACCCAATAGCTGTGGGTGGGACAGCGGGGAAGCCATCTGTGGCAGGACCCGTCTATGAAATGTCTGTCTGTCCCTTCAGCACGACCATGACCACTTGAGGTGCTCGCTCATGTGGGTCTTGGAGAGCTGACTGTATAGGTCACACGTATTCGGCAAATGTTATAACCTGTGTTTCTGTGGTGTGTTCTGAGTGGAGTCAGTGTTTTGTTGGGGGACATCCAGGTACTAGGAAACCAGGCATGTTAAACACGCAGGTTTATCTCTTCAAAGGAAAAGATATATAGCCCATTTCCCTCATGAAGGCTAAGAATGGAGGATGTTAATAGCCCAGGTAACCTCTGTAGGGTCAGGTTACACCTGGCTGCCCCAGACCCTTCCAAACAGGACCAGAGGGGGTTAACAGCCTAGAGACCTCTGTGCCCTCTATATGACCTATGTTACATCAGATCCTTTCCCAAGCCCGTAAGATAACACATGTAGTCTATGTATAGAACCCACCTGTGTAGCCACCTTCGGCCACGAATCAACTGGGTTCACCTGAAAGGGGGGGCTGGTAATGAAAGGGGACGGAGGTCGAGAAGAGATGAAGCCAAGACAGAGTTCTCTGATCAAGGCTTAAAGCTTTAATGTTCAGCTCTCAATTTAAAGGAGAAGGCCCAACCCACAACCCCTCCTGGTTTCAGCCGGAGATGGGTGGGATAATCCATAATCCGTTCTAGGTCACGGCCAGAGATAACTCAAGGCAAGCACAGGGGCAGTTCTGCTTCTGTGTTCTGTGCAGCTAAGGTGGGTAACTCCACTTAGATCCTATCACTTGGTCTGTTGTGGTAAGCAAGGTCTCTCAGGCCTGCTCATGGCTGGGGGAAGGGTACACACCTGCATGGAAGAAGTGACATGGACTTTGAGAAGAGTTTTGATATAATTGTGTCTTATTGAGCACACAAGATTGGTTGTGTTACACCAGAAAACCTCATTTGCAAATCGTATTGTATTTAAACATGCCTAAAATAAACTGCCCCACGTCAGCCTCTAGATGTTTGAATCAACATTGTCTACAGAGTCATGTAGAACTGGACTGTTTTCTTGTCCCACAAAGACAACCTGCCAACCCTGGTGTTTGGTTTCACACCCGGGGACAAGGGAGTGAGATGGATATTTTAGTATCAAAGCAGACCTGGCCTCCAGGTCCTTCCAGCATTCTTCAGTCCTTACCTGGCATACCCTGCCCCACAACCTTGAATTATCCAGCTCACGGGCTGGGCTGCCCTTCTCCCAGAGGCTCCTCCCTATATAATCCAGACATGTTCTCTCTCTCTCTCTCTCTCTCTCTCTCTCTCTCTCTCTCTCTCTCTCTCTCTCTTTCTCTGTCTTCCTCCTTCCCCCTTCCTCCTTCTCCCTTTCCTTCTCCCTTTCACCCTCTCCTCTTCTTTCTGTGTGCATGCCCTTTCTCTCTTTTTCTTCCCTCACTCTCCCCCTCCCTAGGCCTCAATCCTTGGAGACCAGTAAATTTACCTGAGAGCAGCTTCCCAATAAACCTGCCTTTAATATAAACTAATCTGGTTTGAATTGACTCATTTCACCGGCAGAGAAATAACCTATCATCTGGTGTTTGTAGAGACCTTCACAATGTTTGAATTAAAGATTGAATATGGTGGATGGTCCTCCCCGGGGTTGGGGTGGGGGATGGCCTCACCCAGACAGTTGAAGGGATTAAGAAACCACCTCACCTCAAGGTGAGAGAGGCTCTATACTCCTGGTGGCTTTGGACAGACTCCATGGAAAAGTTTTTCAACTTGAGTATGGCAGGAAAGTGTACCTTAGAATAACCTTCCCTCACAGATACTGTATCAACTGGCTGTGAATGTTGTTAAATGCTGTGCCAGTAGTGCCAGGTGCTGTCGGAATATGTAGTATTGTCATCTCTATAGCCCAGAAGACCTGCTTTCTATATATAAATGTTTGTTGCCTCCTTACTTGCCCAAAAAGGTGTAAACAGAGTGATCAATGATTCTCTGAGATCATCACGTTAAAAAACAAGCTGCCACGGGGGAGGTGACATAGCCCTTAATCTGGCCAAAAGGCAATACTAAGAGATAAACAGGGGTAGTTCTGCTGCTGATTGGTTCAGAGTGTGTAAGCTATGAAGCCCCTCCCACTATGCCTATAAACCTTTCCTATCAGGAAGGAGGGGTGGCTTTGGATGAATTAAGGAGCTGGAGCTGGGGGAGGAGCAGAGCAGAGTAGGAGAGAGTGAAACTTGTGGTGAAGACAAGGTAGCAAGGGGAGTCTGGATGGCTAGCTCAGGAGACTGCCCCCAGCCACGAGGCTAGCAGGCCTATACTATACTATACTATACAGACAGTGTTGGTCCAAACATCCAATACCGGGCAGTTTATTTTAGGCATGTTTATGGATAGCACAGTTTGCAAATGAAGTTTCCTGGTGGAACATAATTCTGTGTGCACAATAAGGCATAATTACACTGACACTCTTCTCAAAGTGTCTTGATTATAAACCTCAAGTGCTTCCAGAAGCTGCCCCCCACAACAACAGTGTAGGCACATACCCACTGAGTTCTTCACTTTCGGCTTAGTGCTTGAGAGGTTCCACAAGCTAGCCACATCGCACTGCACAGTAACCTTTGGGATATCTTGTTCAGCCATAGACCAGTGCAAGCATCCATAGTTATGATGGCTGGCAAGGCTGAGCTGGGATGGGTTGGCAGTTTATGTGTAGTCAGTGTACTGATAATATAAATGGTATTTTCTCTGTTTTCAAATACCTTAAAAATGTAATTATTGTTATTTAACCATTTTATGCATACACACACACACACACACACACACACACACTTTGGTCACACCCCCCTTACCTTTTCATCCCCTCCCACTTCGGCTGAGCATCTTCTCATCCCACAAGTTTCCCTCCTATTTTCCTATCCTGTTTGGCTGGCTTACTGTATGTGGTCCGCAGCGCCATTAACCACCAATACCTGACCTGTACAGTCAACTCCACCTTAATCTGATATTTTTCAAGCACAAATCATAATTTTACCATAATTTATTCTATGCTAAGTTAATTAGCAGAGCCTCCATTCCATATAGTATCTGGTATTTCCAGCTGACCCAGTAGTAATAGGTCTTCTGTACTGGGACCCTGTGTGGCACAATTAGATCCACAGGCCAGTGACACCTGATACCACCTGGTGGCACTGTTTTACTGATACTTTACAATCACATCCTTCAACCTCCCACCTGGAGCTCTCTGGGGAGACCTGGCAAAAACAGTGCAAACTGCCCTGAGCATGCCCAAGCTTGGTAGGCTACACCCCATCCATACCCACCCAAATAAAAGGCCGGTGCCATTGACTTCTTTCAGGCATCAGTAGATTTTGTCTGCTTCATAGAAACCACTGGAATGGACTGCTCTCTCCCCTAAAGTTTGCACCCTTCAGACCAAGCTAATGGGACCTTGTCAAAGAGGACTTTGGAAACTGGGTCTAGGAAACACTCTGTTACAATATCACTGTAACAAACAAACAAGACCTTTCCTAGATACCACTGTGAAATGTAACTGCTGACAGCAATGTCGATAATATTTACACAGTGCTTAGCTCATGGAATGTGAAAATGTGCCACAACTGCTTTAAAATCATTTTATAATATTGAATTTCTAATATGTGTTTGCTATACAAAAGGTGTATGTACCCACATAATCATTTCCATGACATATGCAGCAATGTAGCACTCCCAAGACCACACGGCTCATATGACACAGAGTCAGGATTTGAACCTAGGCTCTCTAGCCCCAGCTTACAGAAAAGAAAAACTAGGGAAATCGATGAGACAGAAAAGCTCAGGCCTGGGCCAGGACTCTACTGATGTTCCCGATGCAGTCACTGGCTTGCATGCAGTCCTTCTGACCTCTGCAGACAGAAGGGTCTCCCACCACCAATGAGGGTCTAGAACATGTTTTACAGAGGCTTCTTGCAGTCAGCAAGGCTCAGTTCCTGCCACAGCCTCAGTTTAAGGCCACTCCCTCCAAAACTTAGTCTCTGGAAGCCAGTCAGTCCCTAAGATGATCCCTGTAGCCCTGTCCAACAAGCCAACAGCCCCAATAATCACTATCTACGTCCTTGCCTAGGTTGCCAGAAGTGAGTAGTCATGGGGAGTTGGGGAGGTCTGCTTGTCCCTCAGGTCCTAAGCCTATGACACCAGTTTGGGGTCCATTTGGGAAGGAGGCACACCATTTCTTATGTGGCCTATGTCACCATGAGAGGCAGAGAGCTGGAGACAGGAGCTTGCAGGGGACACAGGAGGAGTAACTGCTGGGGTAGAGGAGAGGTAGTTAAAGGAGCCTACAGCCCCAGGAAGCTGATTCCAGGCAGAAGGAGTAAAGGAACTGATGAGGCATGCTTGAGCCAGCCCCCTCTCTCCTGCCCTTTTATCCTGAAAGCAAGGGCTCTGCAGAACAGAGTGTACTGGCCCAGTCCAGCCTCCTTGTGGCCCAAGGGCTGAATGTGTAAAACTAACTCATCTGGACACGAGGGCAGACACACTGGGTGCTGCTGCTCTGGGAGGCAGACCTCTTGGTACTACCTCCCTGCATTGGGAAGTAGAAGCCCTGTTTTGGGTAGCCTCCTTGTTCCTCAGGACCCACTTCCTCACATCTTCTGTGTCACAGTTGTAGAGCCCAATGCAGGGATGTGGCAAGAGCCCTTGGAGGAGTCTGGCCCAGTGAGTTCCTTCTTGGTTCCACCCAAGATAATGACAGGTGGTGTCTAAGAGGACTCTGCACTCAGATAAAGTCATCCTGACAGTCAATAAACTGACTACAGGCTGCTTTATAGTGTGTGTGTGTGTGTGTGTGTGTGTGTGTGTGTTTCTTTTTTCCTTTTTAAAGATTTATTTATTTTATGTATGTGAGTACACTGTAGCTGTCTTCAGACACACCAGAAGAGGGCATCAGATCTCATTATTGATGGTTGTGAGCCACCATGTGGTTGCTGGGAATTGAACTCAGGACCTCTGAAAGAGCAGTCAGTGCTCTTAACCACTGAGCCATCTCACCAGCCCGCACATGTGTTTTCTAAGACAAGTTTTCTCTGTGAAGCTCTGGCTGTCCTGGAAATCACTCTGTAGACCAGGCTGGCCTCAAATTCACAGAGACCCACCTGCCTTTGCCTTCTGAGTGCTGGGGGTAAAGGCATGTGCCAGCACCACCCATTAAAGTTTTATTTTTAAATTTTATATTTCAAAACTCTTATACAATATATTTTAATCATAGTCTTTGCCTTCCCCAATCCCTCCCAGATCCTCCCACTTCTCCACCCACCCAACATCATGCTCTTTTTCTCTCTAAAACAAAAACAAGAAGCCAATAAAAACAAAAACACTCCAAAATCAAAACAGACCAAAACCAAAATCAGTAAGACAAAAAATACCAAAACAAAACAGAAGTACACCAAACATCACAGAGTTCATTGTGTCAGCCAGCTACTCCTGGGCCTGGGGCTTGCTCTGGAGTGTGGTTGATATACCCAATGACACTCCATTGGAGAAAATGATATTTCCTTTTCCCAAAAGATATCAATTGCAAATAGCTTCCTTGTTGGGGGCCAGGGACTGTTTCCACCTCCCCTTCTCAGTGTTGGGATTTTGTTTGAACCTGTGCAGGTGTTGTGCGTGCTGTCACAGTCTGAGTTTGGATGTGTATCAGTCCTGTATCTGGATGGTGCTGTTCCGGCAGGCATTTTCTCTCCTGAGGCCTGTGCACTCTGAAGCTTTTCCCTGTCCCTGCACTCTGGAGTTTGTTCCTGCAGTACCTAAGACAGCTCCCCCAGAATTAACTTCATAATGAGATCAAGGCTGGGTGCGGTATCCTTTCACATCCAGCCAGTAGAGGTAATGGGAATGTCTAGGGGCTGCTCTAGGGGTAGCATCAACCTACGAGTTGGGCCACTGTAGTCAGAGCCCTCTAGACTCTACAGGAGGTGGTAAACAGTCACACGTCTGTCACCAGCATACACCCCTCCTTCCACGTACAAGAGACCAAGTGCAGGACCCTGCCTACTTTGCTTGGCATCTACAAGTGACACTCAGAGAAGTGAATTGTATGGTTATGCTGTGACCAATCTGGCTTTTCCATCTCTGACCCAGACTATTCTTTGGAACATTAGCGAGACTCCAGAGATGGTTAGTCTTATTCAAGGATATAAAAGGTTTTAAATAAAATGACATTACAAAAGCACTGATAACACTCCAGTTTTTCCTGACACAGTCTACCAGTCTTCATGAAGTTGTAAGAAGGGCCAGCAAGCCCTAGCTAGGCAGCTCTGGGAACCCTGCTGCCCACAGGTGGGAAGCCTGGCCAAGCAGCCCCCCTCTGCCTCAGTTTACCCGTCTCAGACTGAGAAGCGCAGAAGTGTTTGCTCTGTAGTGTTCTGCTTTACAGCGGTGCTATGGTGTGAACAGAGCAGCAAAGCCCAGCTTGTCTGGCCACACAGCCTCAGGATAGCACACAGCACTGAGTCAAATTCTCGGCCTGTGACTAGTGGACAGCTCTAGGTCCAATGGTGACACACGGCACAATGACCATCACACACTCACAGAACAGAATGTGAGGTCTGAGAACATTTCAAGTGACAAAGCATGACAAGCAAAGTTAGCAAACACCACCCTTGAGGGATAGAACTGAAAAATGGATTCACAAAGAAATTCTGTATCATATCTTCATATCTGATGCTGAAATTAATTTATGAAATACATTTATTTTGAAAATCAGTAGAATATGTAAGTATTTTGGCTTAACTAGAAGGTATGATATATAATTTAATATAACAACAGTAAGTGTAAGATTAACATTGAAATTTTGTGCAAAATATTTTATGATTACTCCATAGACAACTGCTACTTAAGCAACTATTTGCTAAACGGGCCAATGATTTGTTGATGCCTCAACAGCAGAACAGATTACTCAGCAAACATGGTTGTACATTCAATAAACAAGTTACATTCTCACTGAGTGGGCCAAGTCTTAATTTGGATCCCGGGAAGGCAGTGAGGGCTCTGTAGCTTGGAGCTTCAGGCCCAGCCAGGCCCTGGCAGCAGGAAGCTGAGTTTCACAGGGATCTCTTTGCCACATCCCCCTTTGGCCACATTAGGATCTGACAAGAATGATGCCCCGCTTGCTCGGGGCCATCCCAACCCCTCAGTGTGTCTCATCAGCTCACAGTCTTCTCCAACAATCCCTGTCCCCTGCGTTCCGAAGCCTCGGGTCTAATAACCCCCTCTTCACCGCAGGAGCAGCTCCATGCTTTAAGATCTGTAAAAATCTCTCTAAGATTTAAAAAGTAAAATGTCCTTGCATTGTGCTATAAAAATAAGCAGATTTATCCTAGAAGATCTACATAACATTCAACTTGAGGATCTTGAGGGGATTTTTATGGAGAATGGGGGAGGGTTCCCATCATGTTGCCTAGGTTGGCCTCAAACTCCTGGGCTCAGGAATCTTCTGGCCCCAGGCTCTGGAACAGCTGTGACTGCAAGAGGCTATGAGTGGCATTCACAAACAAAGCACTGCTTCTTGGCAAGAGGCTCAGGGTAGTTTAGGTCATCACAAAGGCACTGGGACAGTCACAACGGACTGTCACAAACATGTATACTTTGGATGATGCTCTATGAATAAGAAAAGGTGTTTAGATGGAGAGCCGACTCCTGAAGGACAGTCTCAAGCCACAGTGGATGAGGTGGACATACCCACCTGCCCAGTTTTAGTACCTCAATCCCTAACAGGAGCTGGGAAGACCTAACCTCAGCAATCCAGACAGCAGAGGACAGCTGGAAAGCCTGGGCGGTGTTGACACTGGAGTGGGCAGAGCTATGGGCTGGGGTACAGAGATGCTTAGCCAGTCTCCCTGACACATGGCCACAGACTGGTATCTAGCATGACGTGTTCTCCTGCAGCCCAGTCTACATCCTCTCGGCACCTGCACTGCTGACAAATGCTGAGATTTGGTTCAAACACTGAGCTTCTTTAGCGGTTTGTGGCAACAACTTAGGTTTGATTGCAGTACATCTGTGAATTTCCTGGTTTGGGTACAATTTTAAAAGTATTGGTTTGTTAACCATTTAGTAGAAGGTAGTTCAGTAGAGGCTATGAGGAAGTCATTACAGTTGGTCCTGAGGAGAGGAGAAAAGGATTCATGTTACTCTACTATGAAAAGACCCACCCACACCCAGCCTTAGAACACAAGCCCAGGACTGAGACTCCCACAAATATTTCCTTCAGAGACTCTAAATTCATAATAGGAAAAAAAACAAAAAAACAAAAAAAACCTCTGTGTTCCTAAAAAGCCATAGTGTGGTATCAACTGAAAATAAACAATTATGCTTTTCCCTAATAATGACAATAAGACAGAGGGAATAAACTGTGCACTGTGCAAAGCCAAGAGAGATTAGCAGAGGCATTCATTATACTGTGGTAGGGGGTTCAATTGCTGGCACGAAATCTAAAACTGATGAACTTATTTGTAAGTTCAAGAGCAGCAAAAATGTTTTCAGAATGTTTTTAAAGACCCGAAGGAGCAACAGAAGCTACACTGTGAATCACTGTTTAGAATAAATGTGACTTGATACAAACAAGATAAAAGGTCAGAGAAGAGAACAAAGAGGCAACAAAGGGGAAGTCAGATCTCCACCTGACTCCATACTGGGATAAAAAAGAAATGAATGTACTGGCCAATAGTAATGAGATGGGAAAATGGAAACTGGCCTGGGAAACTGCAAACTCCTCCACGCTCTGTAAGAAAGATCCAGGTAAAAGCTCATTACAGAAAAAGGAAAGGTTTTGCCAAAAGTCCTAACTCAGTAACCAAGCTAAGGATCAAGCCTGTGTGTTCTCATTCCCACCAAACATCCTGGCTAAGGGAGACCTGTCTGCAGCACCCTTTCGGGAACTCAAGGCTACCTTGTGCGGCACATTGATAACTAGGCGAGCCTTCTTAGGGACAAGGCAGGCTAGGAAGCACTAGCTCAGCCGGTCCTCCATGTCACCCTAGAAGTTGAGAAATTCTACCCCAACCAAAAGTATGCTCGTTACGCTAAGGGATCAACGTCAAATGAAATACACCGTTGACCGAGAGCCAAGCCTCCCTCCAGCGGGTCTCCAGCCTCAGACAGACGCCATTGACCAGAGAGCCAAGCCTCCCTCCAGCGGGTCTCCAGCCTCAGACAGAAGTAAAAGAGGAGCCCTGAACTGCCACAGTGAATTTAATTAAAATAAAACAACTGAAAGTTAAAATTTTATTCTCAAATTATAGAACAAAAGGCAAACATGTGACTCTGGCCTGTGGTCTGTGGTCTGGTGCTGCGTGGCGCACCCTCCCGGACTGACTGAGGAACCACTGCAGCCCAACAGGATGCAGGCTTCCCCAGACCCGGCCTAGACGTTACTCCTACACATCTCTCTCAGATTACCAGGACGCATCCCTGTCCCTTTTAAATGATGCCTAAATTGAATTTTAATACTGATTCGCTCCGGGCCAAGGTCCAATCTATGTAAGTTAAACATCCTTTTGTCAGTAACCCCAAACCTTCAGCTATAGAAACAACTAAAACCAAACAGAACCCAGCCTGGCCCACCTCACACACAGAAGGAAAATAGGAAGCTCCTACCTCACTCTCAACAGACAGCTGAGGTCTGATCATCAGTGCTTACTGGGCCAGCGCAGTCTATGAACTATCAGAGAAGCCAACATGGCTTTTCCCCTCGGCACAGCTTGGTATTTCTGAGAAAACCCAAATGATTTCAAATGCAGCTGTTATCACCAATCCACCAGTGTGGCGACAGTGTCAGATAAACAACTTTTCACATTTTAACCAAGACACGTGATCTATAAACATGGCAGTTCCATTATGCCTCTCATTATGGCCTCTCTTCACAGACACTGTCCCACATCTCCTTAGTTAGCTGTCTGAGGAAACCCCTCCCCATTCCACCTAGACATTTGTTCCCACAGACTCCCTCCTTCACCCCAGGGATGCACCGCTGCCCAGAGAAGGAGCTATCACGAGGGCCCCTTTGCAAAGTCACCTCTGTGATGACCTGTGGCCCAAGACAAGCTTTATCTGGCAATCCGCTCTGGAGGAAAATATACCTAATAAAAACTACGCCCTTGCCTAAGTCTTTCCACTACCACCATTCTGCATCACCATGACGACTTCATGCACATTCAAGAACAAACTGAAACTGAACAGAGAAGACCGGTACCCAAAGGAGCGGAGGGCTAACAGCTCAGGATCTTCCAGCAAGCTCCACAGCGCCTTAGACTCTCAAAAAGGTTGGTAAACTCCCGGAATAATTTTGACTCTGTAGGCTGTTCAGCCTTGGTCAGAGCTACCAAACTCTGGCACTGCAGCAGAAAGGCAGCTAGGTCAGTTAGTAAACAACTGTTTACAAAATCAGGCAGCTGGCCATCTGGCAGTTTAGAAGCTGGTTGGCAGATGGACTTACATAGCTACAGCTGCCCCCAGAGAGGAGGAAGGAGTAGAGGCAGGATAACAGAGGTGGACTTCTAGCAGCCCCCAGACAGGAAGAAGGACCAGAAGGACTGGTTTGTCAGGAGGGGAGGGACTCACCTTGACAATCACAGCTGCGACCGCAATTAAGCACACAAGCAACAGCATCCTCAGCCTTCCTGTGTTGAACTGCTTCAGCAGGAAGAACTTAGCCCAGCTGACCTTGGACTCGCTGTTGGGAGGGTACCTGAGCTTGTTCACACTCTCTCCCTTTAACCCTTTTAGCAAACAGGGACGCTGATGGGAAAAGGTATCAAAACTGTATTTCCCATGATAAGCCCCCATTCCACTGGCACCTGAAATAAATGGAAGAGAAGAAATGAATTTCACTGTAGGGGCTTCCCATTTCAACAGACTGAGACAGCCTGGCTGTGCTCTGCCAGAGGGGGAGACATTCATCTTCTTGGCCTTTCTTCCTAGAGATCCTTTTCCAACGTGGCTCCAAGCACACCCCTCTGCCCTCTTAGGCAGGATGCAGGGCCAGGATCTGCATCTCTTCTGGGGTTGTGCTGTCCTTTATACTAGAAGTGTGCTAAGTGTTTTAGGGTGTTCTTTGGAGACTTCCACCACAGCCCTGTGGCAGTCTATACCTCCACCCAGAGCCAGGAGATCTGCCTAAGGTCACATGGCACACAACAGACTGTAGATGAAACTGTCCTGCACAGTGGCAATGGACCACGATGGAAGGCAGGTTCACTGGAAGCTGGTGACAGTTGGCTGGGGCCAGGCCTCAGCTGAGTCACCAGTGTTTTGAGGGAGGGGGTCATTCAGAAAGCAAGACTGATTCATTGGAGAGACAATGAAACCAGAGAGAACACCTGAGGACACTGGGGGTGGAGAAGAGGGGCCAGCTAAAGCCATGACTGTGGTAGGAAGGACCAGAGGTAAGGACCAGACTGCATTCACAATGCTTCCCCAAGAACAAAATGTCTCTTGCTCATCCGCTAAAGAACAAGAGACTCACTCCTCAAATCACCCAGCACACAAGAAAAGGCCCTTCCCCACAGAGGCTTGGGGGGCCAGCACCAGCAGGCAAGGAGAGGCTGCCCTTCCCCACAGAGGATGGGTGGCCAGCACCAGCAGGCAAGGAGAGGCTGCCCTTCCCCACAGAGGCTTGGGGAGTTAGCACATGTAGCACCGACTACCCACCTCAGCATCACCTTGAGTAGAACACAAAGAGTATCAGTATACTGTTTCTGGCATTCTAAACCTTTCTCTAACTGTACCTTGCTTAAATATAGGTATCTTACTAATTAATTTGAAACCTCATTCTTGGCCCTTAAGCCTCGTAAATCTGGTAGCATAGTAAGTAAGGAAAGAAGCTAGGTGAAGAAAGTCACCACAGCTGTGGTCGTGACAATGAGGACAGAGAATGACGGGACAGACGGTACTGGGCAGGCCATCGGGAAATAACTGCAAGCTGGGTGGACAGGCAACCCGGAAATAACCCCAAGCCAGTGGCTGGAGGAGGACACGGTCACAGGGACACATATGATAAACAGTGCCCAACTTTGAACCGCCCATACAAGAAATCCAGGAAACATGCTTCTGGCACATTTCTATTCGGGAAAAGGTCACAGTGGTGATTTGGGGGGCCACTCTCATAAGCTTCTATGTCTGAATGTTTGCTTCCCATTAGTTGAACTGTTTGGGTAGGATTAGGAGGTGTGGCCTTGTTGGAATGGGCGTGGTCTTTTTGGAGGTATACCACTGGGGCTGGGCTCTGAGGTTTCAAAAGCCCACTCCAGGTCGAGTTTGAGTCTGAGTCTCTTCCTGAAACTTGCAGATCAGAGACAAGCTCTCTGCAACTGCTCTAGCTTTATAACATCTACCTGCCTCCATGGTCCCTGCCACGATGATGGAGTAACCCTCTGAAACTGTAAGCAAGGCCTCGATTAAATGTTTTCAATTGTCTTGCTCACAGTGTCTCATGACAGCAACAGAGTAATGACTGAGACAGTCACACTTACCCACACCTCCGAAGGGCAGGGAATTAACAGTGAAGTGCATGATGACATCATTGCCTGTCACTCCACCACTGGATGTCTCATCAATCACCCGTTTGATGAGCTGAGGAACAGACCAAAGGCAGCCAGGTCAGACCTAAGGTCCCATCACTCCCGTGCCTTGGAGGACACTCACCGTGGGCTCTAAGGACATGCATCCTGGCTTTGTGTGTCGGTGCAAGTTCTTAAGTTTGGGGAGACACAAAATTCATGTCAAAAATTACTAAAGATATTGTATAAAATTATCTCTGGGTTATGAATACATTGCCCTCATGAAACACAGAAGGAATCTGTGCTTAAACTTAGGTCCCATCTCCAAGAGAGCTCATAATAGGGAAAAATTTCAAAATCTGAAAAAAAAAATTCTGCAATCAAGCTGGGTGGTACATACTTGCATCTCAACAATTGAGAAGATGGCACAGGAGAAGCATGGATCTGTGGTCAGACTAGGATATACAGTGCCTTAAAAATTCTGAAATCTTAAACACTTTTGGTCTATAGTTGAGAAAGAGTGGCTTGAACCTTTGTTTTTTTGATCACCATCAAGATCTACAGTCCAAACATTACCAACAATGGACTGTTGAGAAATGATCACTTCTCTCAGGTTGGTACTGACCAGAAGGGTTCTGCCCTGCTGCATAGCTTTCACAGTGCCATGGGATGCTAACATGCTGTTGGATGTAAGGGAGTCAGGGGATGGTGGAGGGAGTCCTATCCAGTTGTGAACCTGTGAACTGTGATAATAACCAGCATGGCAAGCTATGCCTGTGGGTGCAGGAGTGGCAGGAATGTTATGGGCGTGACACCACAGGAGGAAGCATGCCTGACACTACAAATCAAAGAGTCCGTGGAGGGGGAGCTTAGGGTAGAGTGGATTATTCTCTGAAAGCATACCTTATTGTTATGAGAAAATATGTAGAGTGCCAGGGGCTTCTCACGATCATTTATGAAATTTATGGCTTCGTCTACATTTTTCACAGACACTATTGGAAGAATTGGTCCAAAAATTTCTTCTTGCATCACCTTGGAGTTAGGATCAACATCAGTAAGTATGGTTGGGGCTAAAAATAAATAAGCAAATAAACAAATAAATAAAGAACACAAATGGTCAAGCTGAAGACAAAGAGAGCAGAACTCTCATTTCTCTGGGTCATGCACCCACAGGGCACCCACTGCACAGATCTATCGGAGCATCTTCCCATACGGTGCACTTCTCAAATGCGCCAGGCCTAACTTTGAGTGACAGAGCTGTGACTCCTCCCAAAATCTGCTTTCCAAATCTACTGTGGAGCTCAGGGAGACGTCCTCCTACTTCAGACCAAGCTAATCTCCACAGTCTTCTTCCTTTTGTCTCTGGTTGTCCTAAAAATGGGTCACACTGCGACCAAGAAGATGGGAAGAGGAGCAGGGTGAAAGAACTCTGGGTTTAATGGTGTTAACAACCACAGCCATCCAATGCAGGAGAATCTCCATAAATTTCCTTATTATTTGTATCCTTTTAAGATTGTTTTCAGCAGCTGATAAGAAAGGCAAGTAAATTAATTTGGGGGGGGGGGGTTCAGCAGAGCGCCACCTTGGGCAGTCATCCTAGGACGTTTAAGAAAGCAGGCTGTGCAAGCCATGAGGAGCAAGCCAGTGAGCAGGGGTCCTCCATGGCCTCTGCTTAGGTTTCTGCCTCCATGTTCCTGCCTTGTCATCCCTTGGGGATGGAGAATGACCCAAGAGTAGTAATAACAAGATAAGGGAAACCCTTTCCCCCTCAAGTTGCTTTTGGTGATAATGTTTTAGCTCAGCAACAGAAACACAACTAAGATAGGAATTGGTGCTAGGATCACAGACTATTGCAAGGACAGATCTGGAGGTCTGTTTTTGGAGAAGTTTGGGCTGGCAAAGCTACTGAGTGCTCAGAGCTCACAAGCTGCTGTGTGAACTTGGAAGACCATGCTGAGAGCGGTACAGACGACAGAGACCTGGCTTGTGGAGTTTCAGAGGGAAGTTTAGAAGAATCCCTTAAAGACAATAAATATCAAGGCCATTCAATATTTTGAATTAAAATCTATAGCTCTGGTGAGCTGGGGCTAAAGAATCAGCTATGACTAAGAGAAGACCAACAACATCAATGAGGTGCAATAGTCTAGGAAATGGTTCCTCAGGGTCAGGACACAGAAGCTCCATTCCAGATGTGGCCAAGACTGTACCTTGTGCTGGCAGCTGAACTTGGTAATGTGTGAGAGATTCCCAGGTGGGACTGGATTTGAAGCTATGACAGGCCCAAGAGGAGCGGTTAAGGCTTGGAACCAAGCTTGAGGGGCCATTGGTGCAAGTGTAGCCTGAGTCGCAGTAGAAGCTCCAGGATTAAAGCAGTTGTGGAGAAAAGCTGAGGCCTGACACCATACGGCAGGGCCAAAGTCTCTAAAGAGAGCTCAGGAGAGTCTACTGGTGAAGATGCAGCCTGGTTGCAAAAGTGACCCCAGAATTCTGGAGATGCCAGTATCAGGGGAGGACCACCAAGCACAGTGATGGCTGTGGAGTGCAGCCAGTCTCTGAGATCCTATGAGACAACTGTGTCATGCTGTGGATGCCAGAGCTGGAGCCATGGAGCTGTCTAAGGCTTTGGGCCCCAGAGTCCGACACTGAACTTTACACTGTGGACTTTGGTTTTGCTCTGACTTGATTATAACTGTACCCTGGTTCTTATCTCTTGGGATAGAAAGGATGTGATTTGTTTTGATTTTTACAGAGATCCACAGTTATGAGACCTTGAATATGTTGAAGAAGCTTTGTAATTTTAGAAAGACTAGAGTTTCAGAGAAACTCTGGATATCCAATGAGACTGAACTTAAAGTGTTTGAATTTTTAAAGATCATGGGACTTTAAAGTGGAATGTCTTATACTGTAATGTTGATATTAGTATGAGATCTTGGGGATTAAACCAGGAGCAAAAGGGTATGGCTTAGTGGGGGAGGGGGCTGAGGAGACAGCAAGTGTGTGTGTGTGTGTGTGTGTGTGTGTGTGTGTGTGTGTGTGTGTGAAGCTGACAAGTGGACATCAGTGTTAGTTTTATGTCACTTAACACAAACTAGACTCATTTGGGAAAAGGAAACTGCCAACTGAGAAGATGTCCCTATCAGACTGACCAGTGGACACGCCTATGGAGCATCTTCTTGGTTAATGACTGGTGTGGGAGGGCCCAGACCACTCTGGGTGGTGTCGACCCCAGGCAGATGGTCCTAACTTGAATAAGAAAGCAGGCTGAGCAAGCCCCTGGGAGCAAGCTAGTAAGCAGCACCCCTCCATAGCCTCTGCTTTAGTTCCTGTTCCAGGTTCCCGCCTTGAGCTCCTGCCCCGACTTCCCTCAGTGATGGAATATGAGCTGAGAGTTGTAGGATGAAATAAACCCTTTTCTCCTCAAGCTGCTTTTAGCTGTGGTGCTTTACTATAGCAACAGAAATCAAGTTACTATGGCATCTGTATATATATCCGCACATAAAGTAAAGAGAATGAAAAATCAGTATAAACAAATTAAACCCAATGTAACAAGGGCTAGGGATACAGCTCAATGGGAGGTTACCTGTGCAGCATGTGTGGGGCCCTAGGTTCCATATAAGATGAAGGTCAAAGGAATACATTCTCATGGCAAAAGGCAAAATACACAAAGAATGTGAACAAGCGAAGATCAAGAACAGGGGCTCACAGCGCCACCTCTGGAAGGGTTTGGTGCTAGTTAATAATGGTGAGATTCTGAGCTACTTTCCCATCCATAAATGGGGATAATTATGTAAAATCCCCTTCTGCTTCTCATGCTTTTAGAATAAAAACAAATCAAGTAATATATAAAAACACAAGAGAATGAAAGTAACTAGAGTATCTTAAAGGTGCATGCACACGTAATTTTAAGAAGTACACTAAGAGCAGTATTTACAGCTTCCATAGGAGCAGTAAGTGTTGGGCAAAATGCCAACTTGCTATCTTCCCCAGGAAAAGGTGACTCTCCTTTACCTATGTAGCGTGTAGCCTCATCAGTCTCCCCTCCGAAAGCTATTTTCTGTCCTTCAAGCAAACTTTGTATCCTCTTAAAATGACGAAGATTGATGATTCTTTCATAGTCAGGAGAAGCTTTTACATTTTCCCCATAAAAGTCCTATTAAAAACAACAGGAGTTATTTAACTGCGACAAACTCCATATGTCTATTTCTTTAATAAGTTAAAAATCTATTGGTGTTTAAAAACTGATCTGGCTTAAGTCCTCATCAAACCCAGCACCCACTCTGACATAATTCAGCACTATACAGTAGTAGTCATTTCAAGCTTTTAGACAAGTCAAGCATTAACAAATAACTCAGACATATATACGCTCTCTCTCTTTCTCGCTCTCTCTCTCTCACATACACAGTCTCATACACACATATACACACTCTTTCATACACACACACTCACACACTCACACACGATCTCTCTCTCTGTCTCTCTCTCTGTCTCTCTCTCTGTCTCTCTCTCTGTCTCTGTCTCTGTCTCTCTCTCTCTCTCTCTCTCTCTCTCTCTCTCTCTCTCTCTCATGCACACGCACACACCCTCTGACTGCACTTCTCTGGTTTCAGGTTCCTAGCCGAAGTCTCGTCACCCCTTCCTGGTGGAACAGATGTCAGGAGAGGCCATTTGTTTGCCCATCAGTTGGTCTCTTCCCGAAGTTAAGCTGGGCAGTTGCTGCTGAGACTCTTTGGTCTTCAAACCCTAAATATTTACTCTCTTCTAGCTTTTACCGAAGAAGTTTGCCAGTCTTTGCTGTTTTGTTGGTTTGTCTTCTCTGTACTGATATTTTCACCAGTCACTGATAACAGTAAAACTATTCAATGTATCAAGATATAGCCTTGTTAAATTACCAAGGCAAAACAACTCAACAGGGATAACCAATATTTAACATATCATATAGATATATATGATAAATATAAAAAAACCAACCAACAAAAAACTACTGCCGTGTGTAAAGCTCAACAGCCTTGTGAAAGCTCTGAATTACTGTAGAATCACACCAGGTCTTACTCACTAACCAACCTAGAACAACTTGAAAGTCTGGGAGGCAGGAATCACCCAGGGAGCCTGTTAAAGTGTATGCTCTGTCCAAGGCCAAAGCCACCAACACAGCCAGGTTTTCAGGTTGACTGAATCACAGAATAAAAGGGTGAGGGACCATACCAGAGCAATCACAGTCTTAAGATAAGGGCTAGAGACATACTTTTAAGTGGCTTCCTGGTTATTCCAACATGTTATTTGATTGAAAACTCAGATGTCATAGCACAAACTCCTCAAAGATAGGAAGAGGGGCCCTTGATCCTCTAGAACTTATCCTCATATTCAATAAAGCACAGCTCTAATTTCCAACTACATTCAGTCTCCCGGGGACCTTGATCCACTCTTCTGCCCACAGCCCTGATCTACACAGCTTTGATGTTCTCCTTGTCTGACTCCTCGGTCTCACCTACCCCACCTCTTTGTACTTCCTGGTCTCCAGGTCTCACTCTCTTCACACACTACTCTTTGCTATACTCCAGCCTTTCTCGTGATCAACTAACAAAAAGTTCATCTCCTCCAGGCGGCTTAGCACTCTCCATACCCTGGTCAAACACTCTCTAATGATGAAAACCCCACATCTCCTTCAAGCCTTAGCTTAGTTACCAGAACACAGTTGTCATTAGTTCCTTTATGTACCCTAGAAGATGGATAACCCTCTACAGCAGCAGCTCTCAACCCGTGCGTCGTGACCCCCTGGAGTTGAACGACCTTTTCACAAGGTTAACATATCAGATATCCTGTGTATTAAATATTTACATTACAATTCCTAACAGCAGCAAAATTACAGTCATGAATAGCAATAAAAATAATTTTATGGTTGGGGGTGGATCACAAGATATGAGGAACTGTATCAAAGGGTCACAGCATTGGGAAGGTTGGGACCATTGCTCTACAGGGTGCACTTTAAGTAGGCACTTACTTCACTCCTTCAAACTCCTGGCCATCTGGTCCTCTACACACAAGACAACTGATAACTTTCATTAGCAAGAACCAATCAGGGCTCTCTTCAAGTGATCTGGAAACATTCTCTCAAAGCCCCAGACAACATTGTTGACTTTTGCATATATGCCTCCACTAATCCTCAACAGATCAGCCACCTGACCTGCACCAACTCAGCCTCAACCCCTGCAGATGCAGAACTAGCCAATAAGTAAATGCAGTCACATATGTTACTGGGATTATTTGGGTTGGGAGTAAAAGTGAACAGAGATGCTGTCTGGAAGAACTTCACCTGACGTTCACCTTACTGAAATCAGTGGGATCAGAACTGCTGGACACAGACCTTCACGGTATCCTTAATCTTCTGTACAATTTGATCCTGGAGGGAAGCTTCGCACAGGATATAGTCAGGAGCAATGCAGGTTTGACCACAATTCATGTACTTTCCCCAGGTTATGCGTCTGAGGAAAAAAAAGAAAACAAAAACAGAATACCTATACAATTCAGTCTCTCTTTCATTTTTTTTTTTAAATGTATACGAGTAATCTGCTTCACACATACCAGAAGAGGGCATCAGATTCCACCATAGATGGCTTTGAGTCACCATGTGGGTGCTGGGAATTGAACTCAGGACCTCTGGAAGAGCAACTTCTTAACTGCTTAAGAGTGCTTGTAACTGCTGAGCTACCCTCCAGCCCCCATTGTTTCTGATTTAATGTTTCCCAGTGTATTAGTTATTTTACACATTGCTTTGACAAAACCTCTGACAAAGGCAAGTTAAGGAAGAAGAGCTGGCTTTGGCTCACAGTTGAAGGGGACTATGTCAGGCAGGAAGTCATGGTGGTAGGAGCTTGATGTCTGGTCACATGGCACCCACAGCCAGGAAGGAGAGAGCAGCCAATACTTATGCTCAGTGTGACTTTTTCACCTGTAACCCCAGACTTAGGGTAGGTCTCCCCACTTAAATTAACAATCTAGATAATCCCTCAAAGACATGCCCAGAGATTTGTTTTCACTGTGATTCTAAATGCCATCAAGTTGGCAGCCAAGGTTAACCATCATGCCAACCGATATAGCTCTGTATACTTAGTAACTGTTAAAAATAAAAAATAAAAACTCAGGCTAGTTTTTAGTCATCTAGTAGTTAGTCATCTAGTTACAACTTAAGAATGCATTTTCAGATTTCTTTTCAATTTTGTGTGTGTTTGTGTATGTATGTATGTGTACATGGAAGTATGCATGCCAGTGTGTATGTGTGTGTGTGTACCTGGAAGTATGCATGCCATTGTGTATGTGTGTGTGTGTATGTGTACATGGAAGCATGCATGCCGGTATGTGGTGTGTGGTGTGTGGTGTGTGGTGTGTGTGTGTGTGTGTGTGTGTGTACATGGAAGTATGCATGCCAGTGTGTATGTGTGTGTGTGTATGTGTACATGGAAGCATGCATGCCAGTGTGTGGTGTGTGTGTGTGTGTGTGTGTGTGTGTGTGTGTGTGTGTAGGCCAGAAAACAAC
Organism: Arvicanthis niloticus; assembly: GCF_011762505.2. Classification (NCBI taxonomy): domain Eukaryota; kingdom Metazoa; phylum Chordata; class Mammalia; order Rodentia; family Muridae; genus Arvicanthis; species Arvicanthis niloticus. Next base: position 60,318,570 of record NC_047663.1, on the reverse strand, counting down.
ATCTCAGGAGTTTGTTCTCTCTTCTACTTTGCTGAGGCAGGATCTCTCTTGTTTCTGCTGCTCTGCTTGCTGCATACTTGAGGTCTCCCATCTACTTAGAATCTGGCTTTCTTAAAACATGGGCTCCAGGTATCAAACTCAGATAGTCAGGTTTGTGTATCAAGTACATTTACCCACTGAACCATCTCGCCAGCCTTTAGAATGAATTTTCAATTGACTTGAAATACTCTAAGCAAGAAAATGAGTCTGCCTGGTAAACAGTACCCAACAAGCTACAAAACCTCGGCCTGCAGGAAAAGACCTCCCAACGTTCATTCTTTGCTTATCCAGCCAAAAGGCCATTCGGGATGGCGAGCACAGATCAGCTTCTGGCTCTCCACTGTGGCTGCATCCTCTCCCAGGCTCCTCTTTGAAGACCCTCCCCCTTCCTATATACAGACAAAGCCCTAGCATGAAACCTAGCTCTCACCACTGGTCTCCTTTTCTGGATGCTCTATTCAAAGAGGCCAAGCAGGAACCCTGACCTAACTCCCTACCCCCTCCTCGGTGCCACAGCTCTGAAGGAGAGAAAACCAAACCACCCAGAGCCCAGAGGCAGTCACTTCCTCATAGTCAAACCTAATTTAGTGAAGAGGGACTGAACTCTTAATCTCTCATTTATAGGGGGTGTGGTTCTGATGCTTTGAGGGGAATCATTGAGAGAAGTTAGAGTGGAAGACATGGTTTCAGATGGTGTTACAGGATAAAATCTAAACATAATTCAGGGATAGACTCCTAACTCTTTAAGTTAAGAATGATGGTAGAGTACTTTATCTAATTGACAAATACGAGGGGCTGGATGTTAACTGTATATCATACTTTGTAATTTACGTGATTGTTATGGTTCTGTTCAATTTATGTCTGAGAGAAGAGTTTGGTTTGTTTTTTTGGTTTTTTTTTTTAATTAGACAGAAAAGGTAAAACATAAGGGGTGGTTCTGATGCTTTGATTGGGAATCTGCGTGTGAATATGAAGGTCCTATTCCTCGGTTGGTTCTTAATCAATCAATAAAGATACCCACGGCCAATGGCTGGTTGGAAGAGGTGGGACTTCTAGTTTCCTGCAGGCAGGACAAGCTACACTGGTTCCCAGCTGCAAAACACTATTCAAAATTTCTGATCCCAGCAGAGATGTGAAGACGATACCCTTTGAACTGAGAACGTAAACACTTTACTAATACACTTGATCCTTTGGACTATCTATTTCCTCAACCAGCAAAACGTCAGAATTCCTTGCCACAGGCTCAGAGTTTAGCTTAATGTGGAGCACAGGCTTGCCATAAGAAAGCTCCAACAGGAGGGGGAAGGGGGAGGAGGAAGCAACGCTGGGCAAAATTTCTTGTCAGGTTTATCCATAAGAATATTTCCAAACTTTCTAAGGAAAACACCATGCTGGCAGGAGCTATGTGTGGCTTCCTGCTCCAGCAGTGGCATCAGAGGACAGTTCGAGAGGCCCCAGTCATTCCTGAGCACATCAGCCACTAAAGTCTGATGAACCTTGAAGTTATGAGGTTCAAGCGTGAAGGAAAACAAGCCATTAGCAAAACTTCCAGCTGCTGGGGAAAACCTCAGGAACAAAGCCAGTCCCACCTGCAAGCAATGTCCAGGTCACAGTCTCTGTCAATGTAACATGGGCTTTTCCCCCCGAGTTCCAGGGTCACAGGGGTCAGATGTTTGGCAGCAGCTTCCATGACAATTTTTCCAACTGCAGTGTTTCCTGTGTAGAGAATGTGATCAAACCGCTGCCTCAGAAGCTCCGTGGTTTCCTCAACACCGCCATTAATAATCGCGTACAGGTCCTCAAAGAGAGAGAAACAGACTCTTGCTTTGTTAAATTAATCAGCGATTTTTTTTTCTAGCATAAATAAGTAGCACTCAGCAAAACCAAAAGATCAAAATCACTTCCTGAGAGGGACCGATCAGGGAGGTGATCCAAGAAAAATGGAGGACAACATATCTGCTGGCTTCTGGGAACCACTAAGCTACACAAGACATAAGCCTGTCAATGAAAGCACAACTGAGAGCGAATGCACTCTGCAGGGGCAACATGGAAGGGGAGGGGAGGATGCTGTGAGGGGTTTGTGTTGCTGTTTCATTCTGTTTTGCACAGTGCTGGGAAGCCAGTCCAGAGTCTTGTACACACCAGGCCAGCATTCCACCTCCTGATGCATCTTCAGCCCTGCAGTTAGCTGTCTTAACCCCTATGCTCTCTCTGTCCACAATACAAGGGGTGGCAGGGCTAAGCCTACGGTGAATACATCCTGTCTGCTGAATGAACAGGACGAACTCAGAGCATCAGATCTGAGGAGCTTGGTCCTGATGTAGATCTGGATTGGATCTATGCTCTGCCACTCACGAGCATCTGTGACTTTAGACACCCTCTGAGCTTGTTATGGGGAAAATCCCATGTCACATAACGCCTGTGCCCATACCCGGCACATGCACTACGTCTCCGTTAGGTAGCTAACTCTGAGAGAAAATACTTTGAATGGTAACAGCATGGAAAAAAAACACCAAGAGCAAACGGCAAGGAAAGGATGAGGAGCTGCACGAAGGCGCCTAGCCGTCTGATGGGGGATGAGCTGGCCAGGCAACCTCTGCTCCTCATTTGATCTCTTGCTCATTAGAAGGCTAATTATTAGTTCTTACTCACTTTATAGTTCAACAGACCAGTGTAGTGTAAGTTTTAATTTTTCCATGTCTTACTCCATAGGTTGTATCTTCTGGTTCTCAGTCCTACTCGATCTATGACACTACTATCTTCCACTTTATCCTTCTACGTTGGATAACAAGGCTAGAGAACAGAACTGTTTTATGAGCTATGACAATGGCGCTAAGGCAATGAATAGAACAAAATTACTCTAAGAACCAAAGTCGGTCACAGGGAAATTACAGATTAATAAACATAATACAGATGGGGTTTTGAAGCTGCCTTCTGATGAAAGCTAAGTGGATAGCGTCCCTGCAGAACTGCACGTGAAACCCCGCAGTCACAACGCAATCAACTTCCTCTTTAGAGAACAGGAGAACTTTTGAATTTGATCCCTTACACAAAAACTGCGGATAGGACACCCCCTAGTCAGCCTTTGATGCTCTCAGTGCCCACACGCACGTTAACTCGGAGTGCTGGGTCAGGAAGGCACTTTCTTTAAAAAGCAAAAGTACTCATGTAATAACACACTGACATTTGGTTAGGAAAAAATAAGTGATCAAAACAGGCTAGCATCTCATTAACTATTTCACTAAATGAATGATGTCTAAAAGTATATCCTCCCAAGTGCCAGATGGTAGAGAGAGATTGATATGTAAAGCCTCAGGCCAAAATGCACTGTACTGAGCAAGTGCAGTTGCTGGGTCATTCTACCGGGTATTTTGGAACCTGGCTTCCTTTATTAAGTCAACTGTTGTGGACTTAAGGAAATCATACTGATCCTCAGCTAGCAATGACAGCCACTAGCACAAGAATCATATCTGTGTTTTCTACCATAAACAGGTGTGTGGAAGACGGATCAAGTTGCTCTTACCTGGTCTAAATACTGAGGGAGGAGTTCAGCCAAGATCTTGGCGGTGTTTTCACTGAGTTCCGAGGGCTTAACAATGGCAGCATTTCCTAAACAAAGCAAATAGCACGATGATGTCATCCAGGACTTGAGTAACTTTAATAGCTACCTCCAAGTACAGGTACAAGCTAAGTTTCACTTACTTCTCAGCTCTTAAGTCTGCCCTACCTCAGGTCTTCTGTCCTCTTTCTGTTCACATTTCCTTCCCACGTGCTAACCCGTTAGCTCTCAGCATCTCCAGGTCACTGACGACAGGCTCTGCCAGCTCCTCACAGTCCCCCAGACTTCTATCTCTTTCTTTGTAGCTCTGCCTATGGTGTTTCCTCTCTGCCCAGACTCACTGAGCAAACAGGCTCTGTCAACATAAGTTGTTGATCTGGTGCTTCCAAATTAAGAAATAGATCTGTTGGGATTTACTGTACATTCTAGCTAGCATTACGCCCAATACCTTTATTTAAATAAAGAAACTGGTAAGACTCTGATTTTAGACTGGTTTGTCTAAAGACAGAGCCAGTAAACTAAAACCACATTAGAATATGGATGCCTGACTCTAAAGTCTTGGGACTACTGACTCTATCAGATGTCTCTGACTCCCACAGATTCATGCCCTATGTACTTCAGTAGTCACAGGAAACCTCAACTTCTCAGCAGCGTTCATACAGATTAGTACATGAATGAATTCTCAATAAATTGAGCTGTCAACCAAGGCAAACCGCTAAAGTAAATGTATTTAACTAGAAACTTACAACCAATATGACAAAATATGACCCTCTACAAAGAAATAAAGACATCAGCTGGTGCCAGACCTGCAGCAATGGCTCCCACCAGCGGCTGCATGGTCAGAACGAAAGGGTAGTTCCAAGCTCCAATAATCAGGACGACTCCCAGAGGCTCTGGCTGGACATAGGCCTCATCCATCATGGTAAGCATGTTCTTCTTAGCCGGTCGAGCAGAAGCCAATTCCGGAAGATTCCCCAGCATAAAATCAATCTCCCCAAGGATGGTAATGACTTCATGACTGTATGCATTGAGTTCACTCTGGAAAAGAAAAGCAGTTACTCTTACACGAACAGTACAATGTGCTTGACTTAGGACAAGTGGTTCTCAACGTGTGGATTGCGACTCTCACAGGGGCTGCATATCAGACATTTCACATTACGATTCATAGCAATAGCAATATTAAAGTTATGAAGAAGCAATGAAAATAATTTTATGTTTGGAGGTCATCACAACTGTATTGAGGGCGGCAGTGTCAGAAGGTTGAGAAGGTTGTGACTAAGATGTCACAAACTCAGACCAAGTATACTTGCAGTAACAACTGGTATTATTAGACACACACCCCCACCCTGATTTGCTATCTGATGTTTTGTTGTGTTTTCTTTTTTAGTCTCCAAGGTCTCAATAAGGCACACCCTGGATACTCATGATGGCTCTTCCTCTCCAATATATTCAGTGCCTCTAAATTCTTCACTACCTATCCAAGCCTTTAGAACAATCTCTTTCAACATCACCTCCCAATTAGTAACAGCCTGCCGCAGCCACAATTTTGGTACCACGGCAACTTTGCTTTTGAGCTGCATCTTAATACTTCATCCTTAACGCACTGGTTTATAACCATAGTCTCATTTTTATCTGCTTATGTTCTATTTTGCAGCTAGATTTAAAATTCTGGACTTAAACTGTTTTTCTTCAGGAACCCTATGTATGTACAAACACACACAAACTAGCCGTTGTTTGAGGAATGGATAATTCATAGGGTTTCAATAGTCATTATCCTCTCCTGTTTACTAATTACCACAGCCCCTCTCTACCAAAAGTACTCTGAAGGAAGGTTTCCAGCTTCTACTACAATTACTGTTACCACTTTTTGAAACAGACTTTTATTGGGGAAGGGGGATTGCAAATCTGAAAATAAAGGTCTTGCTATGCCTGGAATACAGATAGAAAGTAAAAAGGGAAACAATATTACTAGAGAGTACAGGAGAATATAGTTGTGCTTCAAACACTACTTAAAACATTGGTATTCAAGGCTTGCTTCTAAAGAGGCCATATGGTATCACCTGGGACCTCACTAGCAATCTCAGACACTGTCTCACAAGAACTAAATCAAGATTTATATTTTAACAGGTCCCCGGGGTGATTATCAGTATACTAGAGTTTAAGCATACATATGATTAATGATACACAAAGTCATGAGGGAAATTTTGAGTGCTGAAGATTACAGGAAATAAAAAAAAAAACTGTCAACAAAAAGAAACCATTTTTAAAACGTTATGAAATAAGATGGGAAGTGAAATAGCTGAAGTCGACCAAGCAGATAAACTACTGAGATCCAGACTATCCAGAGTTAACTGCACATTGTAAGGAAACAGATTATAAACGCAACAGAAATGGGCAAGGCCATAGAGAGCGTTCGCAGATGAGAAACTGCTGGCGCCAAGTAAAGCATGTTCTTCAATATGAGTGCAAATACAACAGTTTGGGCTCTAAGCAGGGCTGGAGAGGCCAGAGTCCAGGGTAACTCGACTTCCTCTTCACTGCTGGATAAACAAAACCAAACAACCTTCTACAGAGCAGGAATAAGGTGGCACACCGGGCCCCTCCCACCCCGTGGACTCTCACTTTGCTCAAGTCCGCCGCGATGGCTACTAGGATGTCCTTCTCGCGCTCTTGCACCATCCTCCGCAGGGCCTCGAGCTGCTGCAATCGGAAGCTCAGCGGCCGCGATCGGCCGGACCGGAACGCCTGGCGAAGCCGTTGGACCTGGCGCTCCATGGCCGGGCCTGAGGACAACGCAGAGCGAGGCAGGTGAGGCAGCACAGTACCGGTAAGGTGCTGCTCCAGATGACGCCACAGCTTACTGCTACTTTCCGCTGCTGGGTCCCATCGCCTACTGGCCCAGAATCGGCCGGGGGGTGGGCCAAACCCTAGCGCTCCTCCGCTAACGATAAAATGCTCACCCATTGGCTGGGCCGCAGCACGTGACTATGAGGCCACGCCCCTTACCGCTAACGGAGCCTCCGGGTTGCTGTCCCCGGGTGGCTGGTCTGTAAGTGCACCTTTTGGTAGGCAGAAGAGTTCTGGCTTCTGAAACGAGCCGAGCGTCCTCTAGGAGGAGGAACTGAGGCCCAGGAATGCTCACCAGGCCAGAAGCATCCTCCCTTCGCCTGCGGCGCCTCAGATTCAGAGGCAAAGTCGCTGGCCATGGGTGGGGCGGGCCGGGTGACGCACGTGAAGGAGGTAGATCCAGCGTATATACACAAGCCTTGTCATAGCACCTACTGATTTTCAATCCTCTATACTGCCTATCATCCGAGGTTTCTGGAGATTTCCTCTCCAAACTAATTAGCAATGGTTGGCATCCGGACCCATGTGGGGCTGCTGGGCAATGACGGTCACTAGAGTTGTCCTTCCCATCTTCTGGAAACATTTCCGTTTCCCTCCTTTGGCGTTCACTAGGTTTTCCTTCTCTGGATTCTCTCCTTTCCTGACCTATTAAAGTCTTCAAATGTCTGGGACTAAATTCTCTCTGCTCAGTCACTCATCTGATTGTACCAGCAGTGAGCAAAGAAGGCACTCACCCAACCTTTCCTTGGACTCCCAAGGACACATTTAAATGCCGATCTCTACTTACACTTATAATGAATATCTTATAGTTAATTTTATTAGAATTTTTTATTATTTTTCACCAAACAACTCATACTTCCTATAGTGTTCCCTGTCTCTTTGACCTTACCTTCAGAATATATGTTGAATCCAATAATTAATGGTTCAAACCATACTATTTATCTATTATATATAGCAATAATATCCTAATGGGTTCCTTAGTTGCTTGTTTGGAGACTATTGATCTATTACTTCTTAGCTCTGCACTTACTATTTTATACCAGAGTAGGTTCCCCTCCCTCCTTGGCCTCCCAGGAAGTTCTGCCAGAAGAAGGAAGGATGAAGGAAGGAACGAAGGAATGAAAGAAACTAAAAATTTCTGTTTCTCCACGAATTCAGTAGTATGGCATGTGTTGGCACTTTTATCGTGGAAGGAGAGATAAGTGTATTCCCGCCTCTAGGAATTTCTTGAACAAAGTGGCTCCTAGGGTAGACAGATGACAGTCACAGTATCTCCAAATGTCACATACACAGTACTGCCAAGAGTTCCAACTGAGAATCATCTAAATAGTCTCTGATCTTTGAGACCACACCATGCTTCCTCCTGACCCTTTTTCCTCCTGAAACCTCTCGTGCATGAAGTAACTGGGTGGGTCTCTCTTTCCTGGGTGGGTTTGACTAGTTCTCATTCAGCTGACACTTTCAGAATGCATGTGAGCTTTATTCCTCGCTCAAAACTCTCCAGAGAATAAAGTTCAAAGCCTGTATAGTCCTCTATATCCCTATATGTCCTGGCCTCTGGATGTGCCCTTTCTTGTGGGATTTGCCCACGTAATGAGTTTTAGCCAGAATGGCTTCCTTGCTGTTCACTGAACACTTGGACACATTCCTATCCCAGGGCTTTTTGCACTCTGTGTATTTTGTCTGGAATGTCCAGCCAACTTTCTCAATTTTGTAGCTTTCACAATAGCCTGTGAGTTGGGGCTTATCTGAGGTGCTTCTTGGTGAAGCAAGACAATTGGCAAGGCCATCCCATTCTTTACTTCTGCTTCGCCCTTGCTAAAGCAAATCAAAACAAGCAGCACAGCCTTCTGTTTGAAGGGTTCATGGTTGAAGCCAGTGGGCTGCAGCTGAGAAAGTATAAGAGCAGGCTTCTAATGTTACAAAAACAAATCAGGACGCCGCACGCACCCTCAAACTCAGAATCACCAGCTGCCGAAGGTCAGTATCTATCACTCTGTAGCAATGTTTAAATTAGCTCGAAGTTCATCTTGGGAGTGTGCTTGGTTATCTTTTTTTTTATCTGATCTGAGAGTGACCAATTTTAAACTCTTGAATTAATAAGCATTAAAAGGCTTGATTTCCACATTGAGCATGAGTTATAGAAGATAAACTGAGGCATGCATTGTGATGTGAACTAAGAAATATAAGTCACAGAATTCCAGTGTGGACCGGCACAGGAATCTGGATTATCTAAGGCAAGTTGATGAGAGTGGCCAACAAGCTGCTTTTCTTCCTGAGAATGAAACTGAAGTTTCCTTAAGAATATACCTTAATCCCAGCACTTGGGAGGCAGAGGCAAGTGGATCCATGATTCCAAGGCCAGCCTGGTTTACATGGAGAGTTCCAGGGCAGCCAATGTTATGTAGTTAGACCTTGTCCCGGAGAACAAAGAGAACATTGTGCATAATCACTGAAACTTTGACTCTTCATTGTCTCTTGAATATTTTCTTTATTGGAGAAATCAACTGTCTTGGGGTCTTTATTACAGTGATAAAACACTATGACCAAGGGCAACTTGGGTAGGAAAGGGTTGATTTCAGCTTACAATTCCACATCATGGTGCATCAGTGAGGAAAGTCAGGACAGGAACACAAACGAGGCAGGAAGCTAGAGGCAGAAACTGATGTAGAGGCCATGCAGGAGTGTTGCTTCCGGGCTTGTTCCTCATGGTTTCCTCAGCCTGCCTTTTTATAGCACCCAGGAGAGTGGCATTACCCACAGTGAGCTAGGTCCCCCTCAGAGCCTCTTCAGGATGGAAATCTATCAGCAATTACATCACCCATGAGCCAGTGGCCCAAACCTGACCAGAAGGAAGCTCTCCCTGGAACTTTGTGAGGATTCTCATGAAAGAGGCTTGAAGTGCAGAGCATGCAATGGCTTATTTTTTGACAACCAAAGGAAACTGAGCCCCTGAAAATAAAGTTGACTCAGAAGAAAGCAGAACTCAGAGGCAATGTCTTATGAGATTGCATTGAATAAACAAACTTGAAGCGTATTTTTTGCTTTCATAGTTTCATGAGCCAATAAATTTTCAAATTGTAGTTTGAATTGCAACTGCCAGAAGAATTTTCTTGTGTTCACACAGATTTGGGGGCAACAGGATGCAGTTTCTTATCTTGTCCTCTTGAAAATGCCACTTTGTAGCTTAAAAAGAAATTTTCTTTAATTAATATCTCTCCCTTTCCCTTTTTCTCTCTGTCTTGTCTCCCTTTCTTCCTCCTGCCTTGAAGCCCTGGGTTTAAGCAGTCCTCCTGAATGTGGACAGGCCCGTGGCATGCTTCGTCTCTCTTTTTAGTGATGGGCACAGGATGGACCCCATAGTGTTTGGTTAATCTCAAGCTGGAATTTCAAGGACTCTATTTGGAAATGAAGCCTGCCAACTATTAACTATTCATTCTGGCTCTTCTCCATCAAACATTATGCCAAGGTAAATAACATTAAACCAAGGCAGTAGTCTCTAATGGGCTGCTGGGATTTTGTGGGTTTTCTTTACTTTGACACATCGTAAAAAGCAACCCCCTAAGCTTAGGCTCTAAGCTCCATTAGAATCGGCATCATGGTGGAGCTCACTGTTTGCCCACTATTCGTTTCATGCTACTGTGCACAGCAATTGCTCAGATTCAATTTTAATTGATAAAAATCAATATCAATATCAATTTTAATTGATAAAAATTTTGTGTGAACATAAACATTTGGAGAAGATACATAAAATATAAAAATTGACATTTCTCCTCTCACCTGTAAATTGAAACATTTTAGTATATTTTATCCTAGCATATCTTCTGTTATTTACAGATGTAAGGTCATACATGATGTTTTTGTAATTTCCCCATGTAATTGTTGAGGACTTGTATTTTAAAAGCTATGTCTATTGGTTTCTTGTATCCCCTGTTGACTGCTTCCCAATGAGTGAACATTGAATGGCTTCTATCGTATTTTAGTTTTGTAAATGCTTCTCTTTTGAAAAAGTAAGGAAGTGAGTATCCCATGTGTATGACTGAGCAACACTTCCGGGCTCTCCTTTAGGAGAGATCAGAGTGTAGAAGCTGTAACTGTCTCCACACTCCAGAAATTGTCCCAATTTTGTTTAATTTATAAGAGTTAATGTGAGACCATCAGTCTAACATAAAAATTCATCTCCTGTGTTGTTTTAAAGGTCCCATTTGTTTACTATTTATGCACCCATTGGCTGTTCTTTCTACCTTAGTTTGACCCTGCATCGCTAAAAGCATAGTGTGTTTTATGTCTGGAATCCATAGGCTCTGCACCTTGGAGGCACAATCATTATAAACAATGCATCAGGATTCTGGCCTGTATGAGCCTCTGTGAATTGAATTGTGAGCTCTCTGGTGTGTCAAACTAGCGTTGAGATGGATAGGTGGTTACCAGAAGAAGTGTTTATTTATTTAAATTTTTTCAAGATTGGGTATCACCATGTAGACCTTACTGTCCTGGAACTAACTGTAGATGAGGCTGGTCTGGAACTCACAGAAACCTGCCTACCTCTGTCTCTGAGTACTGGAATTAAAAGTGTGCATCAACACACCTAGTTTAGAACAGGGATCTTAATAAAGAGACATGAAATTGCGATTGTGTGCATAAACTTTTACCTCTTAACCTTTGATCACCTCCTCTGTTTCAAAACACTTTGAGCTTACCTAATCAAAATAGATTATTTTCTTATCTTGACTTTGATTTGTTCAGAGACTAAATCATGTGGTAGAATACATTGACCGTAGAAGACTCATTTTATGACGGTACCATTAACCTTTAAACGTCTTCCCTTTAAACATCAATTTCTAGACCAGTGAACAAAGAGGAAGATCCCACTGAAGGCAACTTACTCAGCTCCTTACACCTACTCTTCCAACCCATACATGCCTGGCTTTCCACAAATCAAGTCAAAACAAGCATGCTATAACCAAGAGCACAGTTTGAAGACAGCAGGAACACCAGAAACAGATTCAAATACAGCAGAGGCTATGGAACTATCAGACTGGAAATTTAAAGTAACTGATTAGCACGCTAAGGGGATAACATTAAAACATTATATTACATATGAGTAAGGTAAAAAAATACAGATGAAAACATTTTTAAGACGTATTTCTATTTTTAATTATGTGTTTCTGCATGTGGGTTCCTGCATGTCTAAATGTACATGTAAATGTACTCAACCTACAGAGGCCAGAAGGTGTCAGACCTGGAGTTACAAGTAATTGTGAGCTACTGGAGATGGGTGCTAGGAACCAAACTTAGGTCCTATGTAGGAGCAATATGCACTCTTAGCCATCTCTCCAACCCCCCAGATGAAAGCAATGAGGAGCTGGATGTGACAAGACCAGGAATTAGAAGACTAAAGCAGAAAGATTGTGAGTTGGAGGCTAACCTAGGATACATAGGATACATTTGTCACTATGTATCCTATAGATACATAGACTATGATACATAGTCTCAAAACAGAAAAAAAAAAATAAAAAACTTAAAATACATATGGTTCTTTAATAGATTGGACCTAGTTGAGAAAATGATGTTAAGAAGCCATCATTAGCAGATTTCCCCAAGGAAAAGTATAGAATGGAAGAACAAGAAATAAGAAGGACATGGCAGCGGCAGACACAGTGGCATGTGCCCACAGTACCTGGCTCAGTGGCATGTGCCCGCAGCACCTGGCTCAGTGGCATGTGCCCGCAGCACTTATACTTCACCGAGACACTCACAAAATCCCCCAACAACAAAAGGAACAATATCAAAGAACTAAGGGACTACTACCTAAAGCTGTAAAACAATCAAAATACCTGAAGAGGAAGAGAAAGGAAGGTGCTTGAAATCCTAGTGAAATTTTCAAACAGTAAGTAGGAACACACAGCAGCCACAGACTGAGGAAACTCTCCAACAGCACGTATGCAGACAGAAGAATATCAAAGACATCAAAATACAAAAATCAAAAACAAATCCTGCTCTGGAGGAACAACTACATCAGACTCTCCAGGAACCACAAGGACAGGACAAGAATGGAGCAACACACTTAAATTATTGAGACAAAAGCAAAGTCCTTTGAAATGATGAAAAAGAAACAACTTTCACTGGGTTCTGGCTGGTTTCACGTCAGCTTGACACAGGTTGAAGTCATCTGAGAGGAGGGAACCTCAGGTAAGAAAATGACTCCAGAAGATGGGGCTGTACCCAAGCCTGCAGGGCATTTTCTTAATCAGTGATTGATACAGCAGGGTCCAACCCACTGTGGGTGGTGCCACCTCTGGGTTGGTGGTCCTGGATTCTATTTAAAAAAATAAAATTAAAATTAAAAACCAGGCTGAAGAGCAAGCCTGTAAGTAGTACCTCTTCATGGCTTCTGCCTCAGCTGCTGCCTCCAGGTTCCTGCCCTGTGTGAATTCCTGTCCTGACTTTTTGGTGATGAACAACAAGGTAGAAGTGTAAGCTGAATAAACCCTTTCCTCTCCAACTTGCTTTTTGGTCATGGTGTTTTGGTGCAGTGATAGAAACCCTAAGTAAGATACATTTCAAAGAAACAAGAAAGATAGTTTATTCAGGACTTGAATATGACTGACTACGGCCTGGGACACAGATTCAGGACTCTCCAAATGCAATGTCCCAGTGAGGGAGCAGTTTTGTAAAAGTTTTATAATAACAGAACAAAATCATAAATCAACACACTATAAATATTTTGGTATGTTCTTCAGGTAGACGGGTTACAATAAAGTGGTGGTGGGGACTCTACTTATCGGCCTCACATGCACTTTGATGGGATTCTTAGCCTTTTCGTTGCTGGGAACTAGCAGTTGGTGCCTTCATTCCAAAGGATTTACCTGATGGCTACAAAGATGTTAGGTGATGCACAGAGACAGGAAATAAATGGCTACTAAGGGGTCTAAAGATGGCCCAAGTAGATTTGGCTGTGGTTGTACAGCATTGCAACCACGCCGCATCAACTGACGTTCGAGTCAACCAACCTCTATAACCACAGCTCCTTCCCCAGAATTCTTATTCACAGAAAGCAGAGAAGAGAAACTCGATACCCAAACTTGTATTCAAGCTGTCAAACCACAAACCACGTAAGTAGAACAAGGCAGGGTTGGTTGCCTTGTGCTCCTTACTGAGGAGAAAATAGTGTACACTGGAAATGGAGATTCACAATGTGAGGTAAGATAGGAAGACAAAGAAGAAAGAGACTGGTGTGGGGTCCCAACCCCAGTACCAAGAAGAGAGGAAGGTTACAATAGGCTGGAAGGTTAAAGAGTATCAGAGGCACATGGGCAAGTACTGGCAGGCACACATGCAGACCTACACTCACTGAAATTAGACACACACAGGCCTTCAAGGGCTGGCTGACAAGGCAAAGCAAAGGGCTTGACCTCAAAGACATATTTATACAAAACTACACAACAGTATCATTCCGCCGGAAATGGCAATTTAACAGATGACATCATTGCTTACTTTGGAATTCTCTGAACATCTGATGCCACCATCTCTAGCTGACTCATAGTGGATATCTATGTCAGTACCATGATGTCTAAACATAAACTGGCCCATATGGACGTCTGTTCCCTATGTACAGGAAGTGGCTTAGCCTCCCTCCTGTTGAGAGTCAAGAATTTCAGCATTGTTAACATTCTCTGTGATGACTGCCAACAGAGAGATGATTCATTGCATAGAAGGAAGAAGGTTAACATAGCAAGGAGTCAGCTAAGGCCTAAACCTACATGGCCTTTCAATACGGCTTTGCTCCTTGCCCAGATATTTTCTAGCAGTCTCACAAACAAGGCTAAACAGTTTTTTACGGTTTTTTTAAAAAAATAAAAACTTGCTGTGCAACTTTTACCTTATCAGCTACAATACATCCAGTCACCCCATAATCCCATTTACCAAAAAGAAAAGGTTCCTTAGCAACCCTTTGAGAAGTAACACCAGAAGCCACCCCAAAACAAAATAATTCTGCTATGGTGAACACAATTGCAGACTGACATGTGTGAGTTTGAGCCTGGAGCCCACATGGTACGAGAGAACTGATTCCTGTAAGCTATTTACTGACCTCTATCTACAGGACACACACACACACACACACACACACACACACACACACATACACACACACACACACACTGAGAGGGGGTAGAAGATAAAGGAAAAGAGAACAAGAGAATAATAAGATAAATGTTAACCCAGCCATACCTTTCCAAAACAGTTAAAAACATGGGAATAAAAGGATGCTTTTGTCAATGGGAAGAGGACAGAGACACAGCTCCACAGAGCCACCCTCACTGGCCTGAGGAGTTCTCTGAAATTATCAGGGACTGTGACTCCAGCCAAGCTGTGGTTTGTGGTTTTAACACTGGAAGAAGTTTCAGGACTAGCCAGTTTCAGTGAAGAAAAGTTGGAGATTTTATTAAAGATTTTAATATAGAGTTAAGCGTGAGGCTCTCAGAAGAAAGCATGATGCTCCTGAGTGTGAGCACAGGCTCCTCAAGGGAGAAGAAGCAAGTCACTGTCTTAGCATTAGTCAGAGTTGCCATTTCCACGGCTCTTAAGTCACAGCTCTAAAGGCTGCCAAGGAAACTGAACCCTACTAAATGGTTTATGAGGTTCCTATGGAGACTCCTTGGATGGGATTCGAACCTGAGATTGTAAAACCGGAAGCCACTAGAATTAAACAAGGGCTGGGTACGTTTAATTTGTCTGTAAATGGGGCTTCTGGTAGATTTCTAGAACATTCCAGGCTTATGGCTAGGAAGAGAGAAAAGCCTTAAGCAATTGGTAATTGTGCTGGAATTCTTGCTTCTCTGTTGCCAAAAGCTTTAACTGGAACCCAGACGGGGCTCCTCTGCCCCATTTCCCCAAATTCTCCGCCTCCCTGTCTTAACTCACCTTGCTCTCCTAACGTTCTAAAAGCTACATGTGGAGAACCTACAGTTAACATCATACAGTCCTGCACCCAGACCCTTGGAACAGTGCTCTGCCCACAGCCAACCCTACACAGACATGCCCACAGGCCAATCTGATCTAGACAGTACCTCACTAAGACTCTCTTCTCCGGTGATTCTAGGTTGAATAAACCACACAATGTAAATATAAAAATGAAATTAATAAAATTAGCCAGGGTCGGGCTGGCAGCCACTGGCAGAATATATGCTTAGCACACGCATGGTTGGTGATTCTATTCTCAGCTTGTTAACCAGGAAATCCAGGGTTCCTTTTGAGGGTTCTTAGTCTCATTAATAAAAAGAATTTAAAAATAACTCAGAAGGAATCCCAAAGACTATTTTGTAGTGTTTAAAAGAAAATAACTGGGCAGACAAGCTGAAAATCCCAGCAGCTACTGGGAGGAGGGAGCTGGAGAGAAAGTACTGCCTTTTAAATTAGTGTAGAGGTCAGAAAGAGACCGAGGAGCAAGTCAGGGTGTGCAGGGAAGCATGCACGGGCTTTTGGCTGGTATCTGAAAAAGAGATAAAGAGAAAGGAAAGAAAAAGCACAGTTAAGTGCTGGGCCACAGATTTGAGTTCAGAGGACACCAAACTCCAGGCTCTTATGACTCAGGACAGGGTTGTGCCAGGGACACATGGGAAGAGCCAGAAATAGAGAGCGTTTATTAAGAAGACCCAAGCCCAAGTCTTACCCCCAGTTCTATAGCAGAGCAGCTGCCACACTTCCCTCCTCTCTGCTTTATCTGCAGCTGATCATACAGATCTTCTCAGTAAACCTTCCTCCCCACTCACCCTCTCTGTCTCAGCCCTAACTCCTGCAGACCTTTGCCAAGCCTTCCAGAGAAGTTAAGTAGGCCAGCTAAAATAGGTTAACTCCAGATCTTCATTCCCAGTCCTTCTCCCAAATCCAACCCCCTAGTCTCATTCTCTGCTCTGTAGCAGGCCACCCACTGAGGCCTCTTCACACCACAGGCCCCCATTCCCCTTCCCCCACCCCCTGTCCCCCATCCTCCATTCCCCATTCCCTATAGGACTAAGCAGATCTTGGTGGAACACCTGCTTTCTTTTCTCCTGTGGATTCCTTCACCTGCCCCTGTCCAGCTCACCCAAATTCCTAAGTATCAACTCCCAATGCCTAGAAACACAGTGTACCCAGAACCCTCTGTGGCCACACCTACCAGGATCCCAGAAGCATTCCTTATCAGCCACCACACCCTCCTAAGAAGCAGAGTGAGCAACAGAAACCAAGAAAGAGAACACCCCCTCAACAAAAACAAGGCCAGATATTAGTACCTAGAATCACAGTCACCCCAAACCCAGATGCCTAGATGTCAGAATAAAGACACAGTAACAGCCAGGACAACATGTCTCCACTAGATCCCAGCAACCCTACCACAGCAGGCCCTGAGAATTGATAAGGACCTTAGCAGAGCCTTTATGATATGATAGATGTTCGAAAGAGGAAATGAATAAATCCATCAAAGAAATCTATGAGAACACATCAGTGGAAGGGAATGAATAAAACAGTTCAACACCTGGAAGTGGAAATAGAATCAATACAGTAAACCCAAACCGAGGGAAATCTGGAAATGAAAAAATTAGGAACTTGAACGGGAAAATGAGAGGCAAGCTTCACCAACAGAATAAAAGAGATGGAAGAGAAACTTTTAGGTATGTAAGTGTTATGGTTTGTATATGCTCGGCCCAGGGAGTGACATTATTAGAAGGTGTGGCCTTGTTGGAGGAAATGTGTCACTGTGGGGGTGGGCTTTAAGACCCTTATCCTAGCTGTCTGGAAGCAAGTGTTCTGCTAGCAACCTTCAGATGAAGATACAGAACTCTCAGCTCCTCCTGCACTATGTCTGCCTGGATGCCATTATGTTCCCACCTTGATGATAATGGACTGAATCTATGAACCTGTAAGCCAGCCCCAATTAAATGTTGTCTTTTATAAGACTTGCCTTGGTCATGGTGTCTCTTCACAGCAGTAAAACCCTAACTAATATGTTGGGAGCCGACTTTTAGCAGAAAGCAGCTAGATTATCTTTGCAGCCATCTGGAACCATATACCCTGATAAGAGATTTGGTTTTCAATAGCCTACAACAGCTGAAGCACACTCTGATATTCCACATATTTTGTGTTGCTGTTTACTGCCCCCAGCTGCAAGGTGCACGTGGTAGCCACGCCTGCAAGGCATGCAGTTCACGTGCTGTCCACGTGCTATCTACACCATACATGCTTATAAGGCACACGTGCTATCCACGCCTGCAAGGCATAGCGGTGCACGTGCTGTCCACGCTATAGACGCCTGTAAGGCTTACGTCATATCAACACCTGCAAGGCACGTGGTATCCACGCGCCTACAAGGCACGTGGCAAAAGCGTATAAATACCTCAGAATTCCCTTCAATAAAGGAGACTTGATCAGACTTTCTGTCTTGTCTGTCTTGTCTCCATTCTTCGAGTCTCTTCCCCTTTATCCTCTCTCTCTCTCTCTCTCTCTCTCTCTCTCTCTCTCTCTCTCTCTCGCTAGACCCTGACCCTCGGACCAGAGCGGCAGCTTGGGCCAAGACACAGTGGCCACCAAGCATGGAGCAGAGCAGGCCGCAACATTTTGGCCCACAAAGCCGGGCAGTACGGGCTGGGACACTAATATAGTAAGACAAGACAGAAGAAATAGATATCTTGACCAAAGAAAATATTAAATCTGAGAAAAATTTGGCATAAAAACATCCAGGAAATCTGCCACACTATGAGAAGACCAAATCTACAAATAAAAGGAACAGAGAAAGGAGAAGAAACCCAGATTACAAGCACAGAAAATATTTTCAACAAAAAATCAAAGAAGAAAATTTCCCTGACCTAAAGAAGGAGGTGCCTATCAAGGTACAAGAAACATACAGAACACCAAATAGACTGGACAAGAAAAGAAATTCCCCCTAGTATATAATATAAAAACACTTAATGTACAGAACAAAGAAAAGATATTAAAAGCTGCAAAGGAAAAAGACCAAGTAACATATTAAGGCAGACCTATTAGAATAACACTTGACTTCTCAACGGAGACTGTAAAAGCCAAAAGGGCCTGGACAGATGTTCTATAAACCTCAAGAGACCATGAATACCAGCCAAGACTACTAGCCCCAGCATAACTTTCAATCACAGTAATTGGAGGAAAAGATATTCCAAGACAAAAATCAAATTTAAGTAGTATCTATTTATACAGACATCTGCTCAACCATTTTCATTATTGTACTATTCATAATAGAAGTTGGAACAACCTAGATGTCCATCAACAAATGAGTGATAAAGAAAATGTGGTACATATACACAATGGAATATTACTCTGCCATTAAAAATAATGAGTTCACAAAATTTGCAGGTAAATGAATGGAACTAGAAAAAAAAAAAAACATCCTAAGTGATGTAACCCAAACCCAGAAAGTCAAATGTGGTATTCACTCACTTATATGAGGATGTTAGATGTTAAGTCAAAGATAGACAAGCTACAATCTGTAGAAACACAGAGACTAAGTATAGAGTAAGGGGATGGGGGAAGGACAGATCTCCCTGGGAAGGGGAAATAGAATAGATAGTTGTGCCCTGTTGATGGTGGGGTGAAGTGGAAACATAAGGGTTCTTTGGGAAGTCCGTTGGATGGTGTTTTGCTGGGGCAAACTCGCAGAGAAACATTTCGTTAAAGTGTGTGTGAAAGGCTCAGGCAGACTCATGAAGGAATGTTTTTCTGAAGCAGACACAGGAGAGAGGATGTTCTGCTAAAGCAAGCATGTGAAAGGACACTTGATGAAAGATTCTTTGTTAATGACACACATGTATCAGTCCACCTTGCATTATGTAGTTGAGATGCATTTGTCAGGACTCCATAGTAAGAAATGCACCAAAAACTTCTAGTGGTGTGCTGCAGTTTCTTGCTGCTTCCAAGGACTGATTGGATGCACATGCTGAGGCAAGGTACATGGTGGACACTTGATGTATGGAGGGACTCCACAGAGTGCCAGAGACAGAGCTTGGCTTGCTGGTACAGCTAGCTGAGTAATGCTTGTGGGTCTGGAGTCTTCACTGATCTTTGCTTTCCTGAGAGAGGCACAGCTGAGAACTTCTCCTGGTGTTCATGCTGGTCCCTCCTGCTGACTTGAGCTGGGGCTGAGGGCTGGCTGTCTCTGCTAGGTTGTATCACCTCTGTTGCTACCCAAACTGGACTGCTGGTGTATCTGTGAAGTGTTTGTGAATGGATCGAGCTGCCACTGCTGACCTATGAACTGAACTGCTGATTTTCAAACAACACAGACATGAGTTACTCCAAAGAACCTTTCTAAACAAGTCCACTTCCCCCGTATCCTTTCTTTTCCACTACCTCTGGTAGGTGGAGGGCTACAAGGGAGGTTAAAGCATTTAAGAACCATCATTAAAAGTAAGGTTTGAAAAAAAATTAAAGTTACAATAGGGACTGGAACAGGAGGATCAACCAGGAAGAGTAAGAGGAGAAGGGGATGGCAGAATGCAGGGGAGGAACAAGTTAAACTAGGGCTATTTGAGAGGCCATATAAGAATCTAATATATAGAAGCTTCCTAAGTTATAGTCATTTATAAAGGTAATCTAATGAAATCAATGAATTATGGGGGAGACAGAACCTCTGGACATCTTTGATCACCAAATGAAGCTTCATTACTGGGGACGGCTCACATCTAATCAAGTTGCCAACCAAAGGAGTCCCATAGGAATCCCCCAGACAACCCAGGCGTTCCAAAGGTGTGAAATCTCATGTAGGTTGCTCTCCACAAATGGATGGCAAGACTCTTGCTGAAAATAACACCTGCACAATTCATTGGAGAACTAGAGCTAGAGCCTACAGAGAGTCCTCACCCCTACTTACTAGTATTCTCGGTACTGGACGGTACTGGACAGTACTCCGCAGTCTGCCAAAGGAAAAATGCAAGCGCCAACCCAGCTACAGACCCTTCCAGCTACAATGGTGGCCTGCCTGAAAGACATGTCAGGACAATGGTGGCACAATGCTTGTGGGTGGAGCCAACTTGATTTAAGGCCCACTCCATGGGATGGAGCCCATACCCAATGGTGCCTGAACGGCCAAAAAAACCTTAGACTATATAATTCAGGGACCTAGGGGGAAACCAAATACTACTGTTCTACAAAAGGAGCATAGCAGCAGACAGACTCCTAATGACACCCTGCTGTACTCCTAGATCAGTGCCTTGCTCAGCCATCATCAGAGAAGCCTCCTCCTGTAGCAGATGGGAGCACATCCAGAGACCCACAGCCAGACAATAAGAGTAAGTGAAGCTCAGGGAACCTGTGGGAGAGGAGACAGGAGGAGTATAAGAGCCAGAGAGAGGCGTAGAGGACACCAAGGGCAGGACTCTCTAACCACAGGACATTGCAAGTATGAACTCACAGAGACTGAGGTCTGCATGGGTCTGCACCAGACAGGGTCCTAGAGCTGAGAGAAGTGGACACATGCCCCATCCCTAAGCCAGAAGCTATCTCCAATTGATAACCACCTGCAAATTAAACACAAACAAACAAAACAACAACAAGACCTCCTCCAAGGGAGACTCACAGGGGAAACCAACTACTCTTAAGGGGAAGCTGCGTGCCCAGCAGTCAATGGCCAACAGAGAAACACACTCAGTGGCATCTTCGGAGGTTCCTTGTCTCATAATGTCATATCAGGGCCTTTTATTTTTGAATTTTATTTTTATTCTTATTTATTCTTTTTCCCTACAGGTTTTGCATATATATTTTATATATATATCAGCCTACAGTTTGGTGTTCTTATGGGATTCCTGGATGTATAACAAGTGTGGGTCTCTGTGTCTGTATCTGTTTCTTGGTTTCTTGTACCTTTTCTTGGGAGCTTTTCTTTCTACTTGTTTGTTTGGCCCTATTCCAATTAGTTTCTTTTTCTTTTATCTCTCTCTCTCTCTTTTTTGTTTTGTTTTGTTTTGTTTTTCGAGACAGGGTTTCTCTGTGTAGCCCTGGCTGTCCTGGAACTCACTCTGTAGACCAGGCTGGCCTCGAACTCAGAAATCTGCCTGCCTCTGCCTCCCAAGTCCTTTATCTCATTTTATTTTATTTAATTATTTCATTATTATCCCTTAGATACCTGTCTGTTTTCTAATGAGAGACACAAGGGGGTTGGATTTAGATGGGAGGGAACTGGGAGGAGTAGAGGGAGGGGAAACAATAATCAGGATATTTTCCTTTTTACCCCCCATAATATTTTTATTGATTATTTGGGAATTTCACATAATGAAGTCCAATAACATTCACTTCCCAGTCCATCCAGGTCCACCCCTCACCCTTGTGACCTTTTCACACACACACCTCCAAAAAGAAAACAACAACAACAAAACCAAGTCCAATTTGTGTTGCCCATATACTCAGTGAAACATGGTCAAGCTCCAGGTGGCAAGCCCCTTAAAGAAAACGGGGCCTTTCCCTACCTCACTCACACTTGCCAGAAGCCATAATTGTGGAGACCTACACTACAAGCATCCTTATCGGAAGTTTTAGAAGTTCTCTTCAACAGCTTTCTCTCTAGGCTCTTGCTTTGTTTTTTTTTGTTTTTTTTTGTTTTAAATCCATTTTCAATGAAAGAAAAAAGTTATTTAATAAAAGGAAGAAAGAAGAGGCATTCCCATGAATAGAAGCAGGCTATGAACTGAGAAGGGAGACCCCCAAGTGCTGGCCGTGAGACACAGAACCCTTTCAGAAGGACATTTCTCTCACAGAGCACTGGCCTCTTTACATGACCGGCTTTTCTTGCTAGGTCTTGGCAAATGAAACACAGGAGAGGAGGAGCTGCCAGGCTCCTCTGACGATTCCAGACCTTGGCAAGTTGGCATTGATGCTAACCACCGTGGGCCATAGGGCATCAAAAGCTTGAGCCACGTTTTCAGAGAGAGGCAATGTGGTTATTGTATGAGGTTGGAGGCTAAACTGAAACACTGATTGGAAGTCAAGAGGTCCTCAAAGGTAGGAGCCAGGTGTCTGTGTTAATTATAATGGTTGTTATTCTGGAGACAATACCACAGTCTGAAGCTTAATGGTCTGCAATCTAAAAGAGAGTTTCCAGGTTACTCCCAAACAAGGTTAGTTTCCAGGCTACTGTCTCTAACAAGCCTGCCCCTGACACTTCACTTCCTAACAACCACCAATGAAGAGGAAAGCAAAAGTTAAGTTTATGGTTTGGCTCCCAGCACCAACCGATTATGTTAAAGGGCAATACAAATTTCATAACGACTCCCCCCCCCATCAGATGTGTGCCAGGCTAGAAACCCCCCGTTTGCTTACCATATCCTATAAAACCTTGTCCCACCGACAGCTCAGCTTCACCCTCCTGCTCTGCTGTGTCAGAGATGGCAGTGACCCAAGTGCAAACATGAATAAAGAAACCCTAGTGCGATTGCATCGGGAGTCAGCTCCCTGGTGGCCTGTTGGGGTTTATGAATGCATTTTTAACGGGCACAACACTATGTCAAAAGGAGTCATTTCCTTTGCCTCTTGCAAAAGGGACATATGGTTCTCTGTTGACATATACCAGTGGTTGCATACCCATGCTGGCTCCATGACCCCTCAGTTCCTATACATAAGTACCCATTATACACTTCAAAGCCCCCACACTAGCACTGTGTGAAACACCTCCTCTTTTCCCCTAAACTCCTAGGCTTGCTCTAGCTCACAGGCTTCCCTCTCCCAGCTCCTCATCCCCTTATTGTAGGATGTTTCCACACCCCACTTCACCAGCCCTGGCCATGTCCAGTCTACTTATTTTTCTCTCTGCCCCACACTCTTCTAGATGCCTCTGGTTGGTCTCTCTTATCCACAATAAAAACCATCCCCACTAATCACAAAATGGCTGTTTTGGTAGTTTCTTTACTGCACCCCTCACATACTGTTAGAACCTAGGTAAATTACTAAGGCCTAGATGAAATGTTAGGGTCTGGTAAAGTATTAAGACCTAGGTAAAATATTAAGGTCTCCGTAAAAATATTTAGACCTAGGTAAAATGTTATGGCCTAGGTAACAGTTACCTGGCTAGCCTGCCATTATAAAGAGACTTTCTCATATGTGTCTGCTATTAATTACCAGGAAACTTTCTAATGCCAAGATTCTGTTATGTTCTGTGCACCTGGAAACCAATTACACTACAAGTCAGCAGAACTGCTTTGTATAGTCACTCACAATAAGCTTGGACCCATACCACCCAGCTGCATTGCCTGCACCTGTGGATAAGCTTACAGGCAGCCATTTTTGTCCCTTGCCAGGGAGTTTCCTTTTGACTTATCATTTCAGCCCTTTGGGAGGTGGGTGGCAGGAGAGGGACAACATGCTTTCTACTTCCAGCTGACATGAGGGCATTGTTGCCAGGGCCCAGGAAGGCTGAAAGGTTAGTAAAAGGCTGGGCAATGGGGCATTCATCAGAAGCCTCTGATTAGCAATCACATCCACTGGACTACTTTGTATCGGCTTTCAGCAAGTCCAAAGCTCAGCAGTTTGCAGTCTGCAGGTGATGCCTGCTTGGAGTCTGTCAGTTAAGTGAAAACTCTGTTGAAACAAATATACACTAGAGACAAAAGTTAAAATTTCCTAGTAATTGGGAAAGGGGAGGAATCCCGAGACCAGGGGAAAGTCCTAGTCTCAGGAACAGACAGGTGCAGAACCTTAGGTAGAACTTATCTGGAGTCATTTGACCTATGGCAGGTGGATCCAAGTCTTATGACGTCTTTGATTCCCTGAACCTTACATGAATTTTTAGTTTACAAAAGAGATATATTAGCATTACCATTGTATTGAAATCAACATTGTAAAAGATCAGTTAACAGGCGTCTGTAAAACAGCCGGAGTAGACTCAGGTCTTTGAGTCTTAGCAAAACACTATAGCTTTAGGTTAAAAGGCATGAGCAGTGTTTTCTGTCCAGAGAGCCAGGTATATAGATAGATCGGACCGAGACGTCTTGGCCTGATAAAAAGCATCCATAAGACTATATGTAGAAGACAACCAAAGAAAATGTAAAATCTTGAGCTCGTGACTGAGTAGCAGCCAGTGCTCCATCATGAAACCTGTTTATCTGGGCGAGGCAAACCTGCTTTCTCTCTTTTAATAAGAGACCTAGTAGTTTTAAGTAACTAATGAACTGACAAACTGGTTGATTACATTGGAATAAGGAGCCAGCTGCTTGTTGTTTCCTGTCTGACAAAACTATAGTTAGCTTAGCAGTCAGTGTGAACAGAGACCTGAGAAGGATAAATTATAATCTAAATGGCCTATGTATGAATTAAAATGACAGGCACTAGTCCATAGTCCATTACCTAGACAGTTATCCCAGGCTACTGTGGTTTCCATGATATTGAGGGACAGAGGCATCAGGCCATCAGGCCCAGGAGTTAAAGAGGTTTTTCTGTGGAGGAGGAACATGGGAGACACTGCCCTTACTTTATCTAGGCAAAGTGGGACAATCAACTATCCAGTGTCCTGCTTGTCCAGTTTGGGCTGGGCCCTAGCAGTGGGTGACGCACCGTGGCAGTCTTGCCTAGTGGTTAGTGTTGCTACAATCCAGGTGGAGATGTCTGTTGCTGTGCCCATTATCTTCTTGGAGATCTTGGGGGGGTCACTGCTAGGATTTGGGAGTCTTGGCTGTCATAGTGAGTTTAAGCATCTTAAATGCCATACTCAGCAGATCTCTGACAAGTTTGAGGGCTAGTGACCATCTAGCATATCTGAGTTAAAACAATCTGTCTGTTTTTCATTATTTGATTCAGGTTATATATGTATATGAGAACATATACAGGAGGGTAAATAAGACTTATTCCTATAATTAATTACATTAGTACTTAGGATGACGACAAATATAATTCTGAACATATTAAAGATTTGATAAGGTGAGTAATGACATGTTTTGCAGTTAATCTTAATGGTTTATAACAAGTCAGTAGTTCTTATAAAACTAGGACTTTACATTACATCCTTGTTAGGTTCAGCCTTAAAATAACAATTTAAAATAGAAGCTCTTCTCGTATCAAACAAAACTTTTATTTCATAAACACAGTCCATAAAGAGACTGGGAACTTTCCTGATCCTTACATGGTATTTCATTACAGAACGTAATGGTTTTCAGTATGTGTCAGCATACCAAAATAGCTAAAGCTTAACAACACTAGCAAAAGCAAGGTTAGACGTTTCTCCTTAAATCAGTCTCTGTTAGCCTGAATAGACCTAAAGAGAAGCATATTTTTTAAGCCAGTGATTTTTCAGCTTTTTTCAATGCTGTAACCCTATAACACAGTTTTCTTTGTTTTGTTTTGTTTTGTTTTTAATGTTCTGGTCACTTCAACCATAAACATTGTTCTAGTTGCTGTTTTATAATTGTAATTTTGCAATCACACTGTTCCATTTGCAGTTGCAATGTAGCTATCTGACTTGCAGACAGACTAGACTACCCCTGTAAAAAGGTCTTTTGTTCCCCAAAGGGTCATGACTCATAGGTTGATAAACTGTTCCAAATTATCTGTCATACTGCTTAAGGTCATTCTTACTGCATCATAAGATAGGAATTCCTCAGTCTTTGTCTAGTTGTGGCCATATTTTTTTAGTCTTTTATTTACCTATTTGTTAAGATTGCATATTAATAGAAACATTATAATAAAATACCCTATCAACTGTAAAATGTCCCATAGCCTTAAAGCTTAAATATTTTTAAAAGTTGTTTTTTTTTAAATATCTAGTTTATTTTTTTGTAAAACTTCAGAAGTTCTTTAAGGAAGTTTAAACTTTCTCAACTGTGTGTTTTTACAATACCAAAATAAAGCACCTTTCATAAGAGTGAAGACACAGAGCACAACCATAATATTTAGACGGCAAAACTAAGCTCTGACAGTGTGACTAGCTTAATATCGCTAAAATCAACGCTAAGTGGGTTGTTCTTACAAGGTATGGCGGTCAGCAAGGTATACCCTCTATATTAAAACATGGATGGGCAGTTATAACACCTCGTTAAACAAACATTGTCTTAAATCCTATTTTTTTTTTTAATATAAACCTGCTTTTTAAGACAGGACAGGAATTATACAAAAATCTGATCCCAATTTAAAAGCATCTTTGGGATTCTGTTGTCTCCTTGGTTAGCTCCTACCATGTGGTTGCCCTTAGTCAAAATGGCACTGAAGCCAGATGACTTTTTGTCTTCTCTAACCCTAGCAAAGACGTCTGCTAGCACATGGCTGCCCTTAGTCAAAATGTTGGTGAAACTATGACTCTTCCTCTTCCAACCCTAGCAAAGATGATGACCAGCCAGCCATGTG
This sequence comes from Arvicanthis niloticus, assembly GCF_011762505.2. Taxonomy (NCBI): domain Eukaryota; kingdom Metazoa; phylum Chordata; class Mammalia; order Rodentia; family Muridae; genus Arvicanthis; species Arvicanthis niloticus. The sequence goes on along the minus strand of NC_047663.1, from coordinate 60,291,800 downwards.
TGGTTTATATACCAGAATGGAGTCATACCCTATGGGTTTTTGTTTTTTTTTTTTTAATTATCTAAGCGTATACTTTAAATTACCAACCCTGACTAACAAGTTTTAAAGTAGTTTTTTGTTACAGATATTACAGATTTTTAACCATACCCTAATAACTTACATGCTAATAATACATTTACTTTTTGACCTAGACATAGACTTAAAAACATGCCTGGGTCTAAAAAAAATATGAGCCATAACCCAATTCCAGAGCCAGCTTTTTAAAAATTAAATAGAACAGAACAAAACAACATTTAAGCTCACACATTCAAACAAACAGGCAGTGCTGGACTGTAACAGCAGTAGCTGAACGATTATCAAGATAGGTAGAACACAGTGAACTCACACATTCAAGGGAAATCAGTCAGTGAACTAGCATGCAGCAGCCACTGTGCAGTTACACACTTAAAACAAACAGGCAAGACTATAGTTACTCCCTCCAGTACTGGAATTTCAGGGGAGGAGTGCCTCCATTTTCGAAAGGACAGTGGTGTCTTGGTGCTGGATTATTTTTAAAAATCCTATGGAACTCGGTTTTTTCAAAGCTGCCCACTGGCCCCAAGTATTGTATTTTGTGAATCCCATCCTCCAAAAGCTGTGACCTTTTCATCAGAGATTCTGTGGCCCAGCCTCGATGTCAGCTAGACCCTGGCAGGAGGTAAGGCTGCGCAGGGGGCACCTGGTTGCAATACAGTTCTAAATCAAAACACGAAAAGATAGACCACAAGCCAAAACAACAATAGATAAAAAGAAACAATGACATTTAACAACTGGAGTTCCCTGCTTCTGAAGTCCCCATGTCCTTTTTGTTCACCACCAAAGTGCCGGATTTCTCCAAACATAAAACTTTTAAAAATTATTACTTGGCTCTTAATCTCACCATGGGGTCCCCAGGACACCAAATTCTCTAATTAACCAAAAATAGAAATAACCAATGGGTTGTGGGACACCTCCCTATGCCCTAGATGAAGGATTTGGGGTGAGAGAGCTCTGCACCAAGTCTTCTTCATCCCTAGATAGGGTATCCCATAACTGGAGAATCTAGACACCAGGCAGGCAGGAAATTGTCATGAAAAGCTATTAAAAAAAAAAACAAACTTGTTTTCCTTTGAGGGTAGCCATTCATCTCTGTGGTCTGCAAAGTAGTAAGTACTAAATACTTCCTGGAGACCTTAGGTAGTTGAGTTAGCTATCCCAAGGTGTGTGCACCCCTGAGTAGTTTCACTCAAGGATTCTGGAGTGAAGGGAGAATTTGCAATGAAGTTATCTTGCTGGGGGCCACTATGTGTTATCCTGAGATTCACTGGAGAAAAACCAATTCCACCATTTTGAGCCAAATTTAAAGTATGTTTATTAAATATTAAATACTGACCAAGAGATGGACTTTGGTCAGGACCATTTCCTGGCATTTCCCAGCTAACATAGTGTTGAGTCACATGTTGCAGGGGTTATAAGGATAAACCTATCGGCCGTTATACTTTTCCACCAGGCTTTATTTTCCAAGATCTACAACTCCCAACATTCTAGAAAGGTCCTTGGCCAGGCAGGGCTTACAGATTAGTTTGGGACATTGCAATGGCCCTGGTGGCACGAGCAAAGGAGAGCTGGTGGGCTGACCAATCCAGCTACCACCCAGGAGCAGATCTAGGGCTTTTGAATTGGCTCACCCCAACATCTACCCCATCGATGAACTGCTGGATCTTGTGATGGGGCCAGTCCTGCAGATCCAAAGCTGCAGGATCTCCATGACAACAGAGTATCTGAGAGGGGTCCTTGTAAGGATCCAGTATTGACAGTATGGCAGAAGCCAGGGCCCTCGGTCCAGACCAATGTCTTATGTCAATTAACATTTACAAGTAAAGCTATTTGGACAAAAGGATATACTGAGTGACACACTATAGCTTTCACAGCAAGATGGGGGGGGGGTTTCATTTTTTTTTATATTTTGTTTTCTTTTGAGGGGGAGGTTGCAAGGGCAGAGGGTAGATATGGCAGGACAGGGAGATGAATGGACGCATGATATGAAATCCACAAATAATCAATAAAATGTTTTTTAAAAAGCAAATCAGATACTTCCAATATACAACTGTATACTTCCTATAAGTGTTATATCACTGAAGGGAAACCCCTCTCTAATGGAGGTGTTACAGCTCTGCTGGGAAAGTATCCTTGGAACTTGGAGCGAAGGAATACCACAATGTCACACCTATCAAACCTCACACAAGCGATTAGGAGAGGAAAAACCCAGGAGGGTGGTCACCTCTACTCAGACAGAAACAGCAGGGAATTGAGCAGAAGGCAGGGTTTATATAGGGTTTCTTGGGGGAGTGGTGACCTGGGATTGGAGGGATTCTGCAGCCTGATCTTAAAGCTTAGGGATTGGTGTTTGCTTGGTTGGTTGGTTTTTTTGTTTTGTTTTGGGTTGGGTTGTTTGTTTGTTTGTTTGTTTTTCCTTGCCCTGGTCTCGGGCTTGGGAGTCAAGTCAGGGTCAGGATGTTCTTTCCTTGACCCTTTTACCCTACACTTCCAACATGGGGAATATAAGTTATCATCACAAAAGGGAGAGCTCTGGGCACAGTGAGGAAACACTAGGCCAAAGCAAGACTGAGACCCAGAAGGGCAAACTCCAAATCCTGTGGCTCCGTGTCTGTTGTCAGAGGCCTTAGCTGAACTAGCCCTTCCAGCTTTGCTACCTGAAGTACACGTCTGTATCCTGGGCTAGTTCTGCTCCCTGTGTGGAGAAGCCATGACTCTGGCATCTCCAGCATCACAGAGTCTCAGACACAATCCAGGACTTGATTTCACAGCTTTGTGTAAAGATGTCTCAGGCTCTCCTCTATGATGAAGATAGAGTTCCGTAACAGTAGAGGAAGATTCTACAACCCCTTTATCTGTGTGTCCTTCATGACTGTAAAGGCAACTATGTGCATGACATTGCTAAGTTTGACTTCGGACTTGAGGCGAACACTGCCACCCTTGAATTACACTTGTAGCGTTTTGATTTGTTGCTAATTTCTAGGAGCAGAAATGACTTTGGGCCTTTTCCTTTCACAAGTTGGAAGCTTAGCTTGGGAGATTTTTGTGCTAAGCTGGAGAGTTAAAGGAAAGCTTGTAGGGTAAAGAAGCAAAGGAGAAACATCCTGACCCTGACTTCACCCCAAACCTGAGACCAGGGCCAAAGAAAAACAAATCAAAACACCACTCCTTGAGCCTGGAATCTCACCCGTCCCTGAGCTTTAAGAGCAGGCCACAGAATCTCTCCAATCCAAGGCCACCCTGGAAAGCTCTACTCCCCCAGGAAACCGTATATAAACCCTGCCTCCTGCTCAGTTCCCTGCTGCTGGTAATTTCAGTCCCATGCACCAGGAATGTGAGGTGAAATCTTTTTGCCAATCTCCCCCATTGTAGCTGTCCACCACTGCACGGGCTCTAAAGAGGAGGTTTTTGAGGATGCCTTCAGGATTGGCTTTGGAAGTGAGTCAGAAGAGCTAGTGGCTGTGGAAGAGGCTCAAATAGAGTGTGGTGGGCGTGGCTTCCAAAGGCCTGGTGAGAACTTAAATTCCTTCCATTGGGAGGATGAGGAAAGCAACATCTTATTTCTCAGGGTTGGCAACCATTCTTCAAGGAGCCATGGGTCCCTTTCAGAACCTATTGGATTTCCTGGAAAGGGGGAGGGGGGCATACTAAGGATGAAGGGGTGTGGCCTTGGGAATTTAGGCCTGTAGAGAGAATCTCCTGTGTACTGTGTAAAAGCATCACCTGTCAATAAAAGCTGAGGCAGGATTAGAAGTTGGGACATCTGGCAGGGAGAGAGGAATTCAGATAAATAGTTGTGGGAGGTTCGCCACCTGGAGTCAAAGAAAGTCAGATGTATGAAACTGAGGAAAGGTAGCCAGCCACATGGCAGATGTAGAATAGTATGAATGGGTTAACTGAGTTACAAGCTAGTCAGGGAACAAGCCTAGTTTAAGGCAGAGGCATTTATTAATAAATAACAAGACTCTGAGTCATTGTTCAGGAACTGGGGCACGGGTGGAAAAGCCCACAGGCTGCATTGAGTGGAAGGAAGCCAAGATGGCTGTTTGTGCAGGTGATAGGCTTGGTGTCACCCAGAGGAATGTCAGCATAGTCCTCTTGGTGATGCATCATGGCCACTGAGTTGGAAGACAGATGGCTTCCGGTAGGGCCAAAATCAGGGTCATGCTCAATAATAATCGTATTATGAGCAGTGAAGAGGCCCCTTTGTTGTAGTTAAAATTAATTGGGGGGTTTCTACCCACCTTTGATCACTTAGTTCTCAAATAAAAGACACAAAACCTTTATATTCATAACAAGCTTTAACAGCACTAGAGCTGGACAGATACCAGCCCTCTATGCTAGTTTGTCTACTTCCCTGTCAATAACCCTGAGTTATAACTTGCCATGTTCCACCTGGCCCGCTCCTACTTTGACTGGCCAGCCCTCATGGCCACGTTCTCACAATCCATCTACCCCATGGCATCTTTTTCCTTTTTCCTCTCTCCTCTTCTCTTCATGACCTGTGTCTCAGACCCCAAACCCGGCAACCCAAACCCTGCCTCCCTCTCTTCTGCCTAACTACAGGCTGTCTTTATTTAACCAATAGTTTTAAATCAAGGAGCAAGATTCTATAGCATCACTTGGTGAATGTGAGGATTTCTGCATCCCTGAGGACCTCCTGCTCGTGTGGGTGGGTGGGGGTGGGGGAAGACTAGATCTTGAAGGCCAGTAATTATCATTACAACATTATTAGTAATTATTAGTAATATAGCAACAGACCAGATCTCCATACCCCTTCCCTCCAGTTGGCATCAGGTGAGGGCCATGTGGGTAGGTGGGCGGGATCTGTGTGTCATTTCCAGCTCAGCCGGAGCACCCTGGTGAAGGCGTCAGTGTAGCTTTTCAGGCTAACATGAATTTACCCACATGGATCCCAGATTCTAAGACTCCATAAGGCTTACTATCAAATATCCCGAAAGCCCATGTCCCACCACATAAAACTGCTTCCATCTGTAGACACTTTAGCTTCAGGTCGGGAAGGTGGAGAGTCCTTGGAACTCTGCTCTACCACTGCAGGTAAGGCCAATTGTCTCTACACAGATTCAGAGGGTCAGACATGGTTCCTTCAATCGTGAACTAGCTCAGAGGTAAATGCAGACACAGAAAAGGTTAGTGTTTTCTAGGTACTGGGAGAAAGAGGCTTGACCACCATCTTGATAAACTGAGGTGTCTTTGTAGGTTGCTGAAATGCTTTGCAACTTGGCAAGACTATGACTGCACACTTGTACTGAATGCTGCTGAGGTCCACACTAACAAGTGATGCATGTTATATGGTCTAAATTAACCTCAAAATATTTTATCCTATTCCGTAGGCGGTTATACTATTTTCTATTGTCGCTTTGATAATGTAAGTCATTATCCCCATAAACTCATTGTTTATAGGGATAATGATTTCTTTGTCAGATTTTCAGAGAGGGCTGATGGTCCTGAGATGTCTTCTCATCCTCAAGAGAGTGAATCAAATAAGCAAAAGGGGGTGCTGGCTGCCTAGCAGGTGCAATAGCATTTGCTAAGGACCGTGTGCTAAAAGCTTAGTCCCCAGTGCAGTGCTAGGGAAGACCGTGGAACCTCTAAGAGGTGGGGCCTAGTGGGAGGTTGTCCAGTCACTGGGAACCTGGCCACGAATGCAGCTCAAACACAGACTCCCCAGGACAACACTGCAGCTGACCGCGGGCTGGAGCTTCCTAAACAAATTAAATACTGTTTCTTTATCTACTGACCACTCTGGGTGAATGCAGTCATGGAGGCTGAGTAACACTGTGGGCTTTGCACCCCACCCTGGGCACCTTGGGACCTTTGTGCTGAGGATACTGGGTATTCTTTTGTTGTCTTAGTATATAATTTTAAAAACCTTTTATCTTAGATTTGACCAAATTTTCAAGATTAGGCTATAAAAATGATTTTCTGAAAAGTGAAACCAAACCAAAGCATTGTGAGAACCAAGGAGCAATAAATAAATAAATAAATAAATAAATAAATAAATAAATAACCATGTATTTCTTTTCTAATTAATAAGAAAATTACCACGAAAATTTGTTTAAGGGTAAAAACCTAAAAGTTGCCTTTTATAATAATGTTCTGTTCTTAGATATTCTCACATGCATTTTAGATCTTAGGTATTTATTTTACAGATGCTTCTGTGGCACAATTCCCAGACAGAGCTAGAACAGGTACCTGATATTCACTCATCGTGAGAACGCAGCAGCAGGGTATGCTGGGGAGAGTAGAGCACATTCGCAGTAGGGAAAATCAAGCTGGAGTATTTGGAAATCATGATAAAGTCAATGGAGAAAAGCATTCTTGCGAGCAGAGCTTCTGGGGACTGTGAGTACTCAGTGTTAGAGCACTTGCCTAGCATGTGCTGAGGCCCTCGGGTTCCCTCCCCTGCACCTCTCCCCAAAATCTGGATAGCCGTTTATTCATCTGTTCATTGTCCCCTCCCCCCACCCTAGTGCTGAACATCAAACAAGGACCTTGCACACACTAGGCACATACGCTGCTCTTTTCTTGACCAGCAGTACAATGGGGCAGTGTCACAGCATAGCCAAGGAGGCATTTACTGGCAGCTTTTCTACCCACAGTTGAGAGAGTGACAAACTCACAGCCATGCTCAGGACATGGCACACAGATATCACCAGTCCACAGACTGGGCACAGTCCTATCTTAGCCACTGTCATTGAAAACTCGCACTACAATCCCTACAATGAGGACAGCAATAGAAACAGTCAGAGCCATCCCACGATAGATAATCAGCTGTCTCCCCGTCAAGACCTCGCCAACGGTGGGCACTGCACACTGGCCGTTTTCTTCTACTACCAGCTGGCCAGTCTGGCTCTCTGGTCTGATGATATCAGGCAAAATCACTCCGTCGGTAACTTCTCTTTCCAAGATGGGCAGATCTGTTTGAAGAGAGCAGTCGGGACATTCACTTTGTCACTGTGGTATTTGAAAAATGACCCTCAGTCATCAGCATTTTTTACATGAAAATTTTTATATTAAAAACACATTTTAATAGGAGAGTTCAGAGTTGATCTGACAAATTATGGCTGAGAAAAATTTTATTGCCGTAAGAGCAGGAGCTCAGGAACTCAACCTCTCTGGCCAAACTGAGTTTCAGACTTTATAAAGCAGAAATAGAACTGTGAAGATAGGGGGTCCATTACCTGCTGGGGTGGGTGTCACCTCCTTGTTGCTTTTTAGCCCAGCTCGAACTTGTGCCTGAAAACAAGGCTACATGAATGAATGAAGTGGAAGCCAAAGTATAGCTTTATGTTTAAACCTCAACTTGAGGCTAGTGCTGAAAGTCTATAATCTCAAAGACAGCCTTCCCTGGCCATGAAAATGTCACATGACATGCTAAGAGATGACAATGCCAGAAAATGGCTACTCTTGTCCCAGTGTCCTGCTGGCAGAATTAATGGAAAAACTGGGGGTTTAACACATTTGCACTTATGCCTTTCATGTCTCCAAACACAAATCAAAGGACCAAGATCTAAAGGTAAATGATAATTACCATCTAAAAGCTAGTTTACCGACCAAGTCAACAATCCTTTTTTAAAATTTACGTAGATGGGTGTTTTGCCTGCAAGTATGTCTGGGGCCGTCTGCACGCAGTGCCTGTGGAGGCCAGAAGACGACATTGGATCCCCTGGAACTGGTATTACAACTGGCAGTTGTGAGCTACCATGCGGGTGCTAGGAACCACACGGGGATTCTCTAGAAGAGCAGAGAATCCAGTCAGTTCTCTTAACCACCGAGTCATCTCTCCAGCACCCTAGTCCATCGTCCATATATTCATTCCCTCAACAGGTCAACATGAATTGAAGAAACACCCAATCCATCACCATTAGGCAAAGCCAAGGGGATCAGAAAAGGAAAGGGTGCTGGCCCAAACTCCTGCGCTTACCTCCTGTCTCCTCAAGAGTCCTTCTTCTTGGCCACCAACCCGTCTTACATTAGGCCTCACCACAATGAGATGAGCGCTCAGTCTCTGCTCACACACTCATGAGGGTCACCACCCGGCCCAAGTGTCCCACAAATCACAAATACTTAACGTGTTACTTCTTTGTAAGAACAGAACCAAATGTATTTTTAATTGAAGCCTTTAAAAAAGCTAATCAGCATACAGGAAACTATTTTACAGAAACACAAAAGTACTTTGAAGAGAATTCCTGTTTTCTTTAAGCCGAGTCCTGTGATCAGAAGACACCAGCCAACTCTAATTAAGAGGAACTACCTTCCTTTCTCCTTTCACTCTCTGAATAGTTAGGGTGGTTCATGATGCACTGTCTCAAAACTGACGGGAATCTATTTACCATTTTATCTTGGAAGATGCCTTATCAGCCACGGATCAAGTATTGATGCATTTTACAGAGACATGAAGCTTGTTACCTGCTCTGCGACTCTGTTCCAGTTTGTCCTCAGGATGTAGATTAAATAGGAGAGGGCTTGGAAGAAGACACAGACTATCAGTCCAGCCCAGAGGCCTGCAGACACAAAACAAGCATTGGCAATCAGTTTCATTCCCATGATCATTAAAAGTCTTTCTCAATAACTCAGGATCCATGGAGCAAAATTTCAGTTAAATTAACTTCTCAAAAATTTTGGATAAACATGGATCAGAGAAGACTGAAGTCTGCCACTGATCTATCGGAGACACTGAAGGGACAAGATGACAAGCAAGGAACCAAACAGGAAATGTCAAGAGCGGTAGGAATATGACAGGCACTCTCTGGTTGCTGGTGAAAGCCTGCAGTGGACTCTGAGTGAGTGGCCAGAAGTCTTCTGAGGTGAGAGCAGAGGGTGAGGAACCAGCCTGGGGAAGGTCCAGGCCAGCAGTACAGACGGAGGCAGGAGGAGCCTGCTGCAGGAAGATGCCAGTGTAGGAGCCCCACGGAGAGGCCAAGTAAGAAATAGCAAAGTAGGAGAAGGCGGTGGAGGACACGTAAGCCACAGGAGGAAACAGGAGCTACTATTTATCCATGGTAATGGGGACACATGAAAGGGTTTCAGACTGCTGTACACAGGATAGGTGTGAGACCTGGTATTTTCGAAAGCTTGCTTTGAAGCCAGGCATGGTGGCTCATACCTACAATCCTAGCATTCAGGAGGCTGAAGCAGGAAGACAATGGTTCAAGGATACCCTGGGATTCACAGTAAGTTCCAAGCCAGTCTAGGATAGAGTGAAAGTGTCAAAAAAGAAGGAGGAAGAAGAGGAGGAGGAGGAGGAGGAAGAAGAATAAGGAAGGAAAGAAGAAAGGAAGGAAGGAAGGAAGGAAGAAAGGAAGGAAGGAAGGAAGGAAGGAAGGAAGGAAGGAAGGAAGGAAGGAAAGGAGACGGAGGGGGAAGTAGCAGCTTTCTTGGAAGACATTCCTCTAACTGTTAAATGAAAAATATGGAAACTTGGAGAATACAGAGATGGCTCAAGGGTTAAGAGCACTTCCTGTTCTTGCAGAAGACCCAGGTTTGGTTCCCAGTACCCCCATGGTGGTTCACAACTGTCTCTAACTCCAGTTCCAAAGATTGAGTGCCCTCTTCTGGCCTCCACAGGCACTGCACACACATACATTCAGGTACACACATACTAAATAAATAACCTGAAAAAACAGTGAGACTCTAAGAGAGCCCCATGAAAAAATAGGTGTAAGAAGAAACGATTAAAGATGTTTTTATGTGCATCTGTGGCTTGCCTGAATGTAAGTGCAATGCCCAACGAGGACAGAAGAGGGTGCTAAATCACTCTAGAGCTGGAGTTACTGCAGTCACTGCAGAGCAAGCTGTGCAGAGTTGGGGTGCTCTGTAAGTTGGGACTAAGTCTCCCAATTCGTTTGTCAGCCGTTTGCTGAGATTGATTCTCGCATTTGCTCCTGCAAAAACATTAAGCAAAAGCTAGAGTGATCCTTACGGATGAGATGCAGACAGCACGATAGTGTGTGTCCTTAAATGTCATGATTCCATTCCTAGGAACTGATCCTGAAGCAAGGTTCAGGAATGTATTAGTGGTGCATATGTGTTGGGTGATCCTTGCCCCTGCTTTGTAAGCAGTAGCCATTCAATGCCCACTCCCAAAGACGCAGTTCAGAGGTAGCACATAGCACATCTCCTCTGCCAGCTGTAAGTTCATGCTTTGCAAAGAAATGGGGGGGGGGAGGGATACCATTTGTCACATGATAAAAATGTGCCGGTTGGACACAGAATGGGAGGAGTGATTTCCATACATATCATCACAGTCTTGAAGTTCCCTAATTAGACTTTTAAAAATAGTTCTGAGGACGTAGCCCAGGGTGTCATGCGTGGTAGGCATCCCCAGCTCCAACTGCACTATTTTTAATATGAAATAAAATTTATTGCTACTAAAAGAATATATAGCAAATGAAGACATGAATATATACATAACCCAAATACAACTTTTAAATTACGTTGTACAATTCTACAGATTTTGAACCTCAGTAAAACATTTCTAAGAAGTATATAGTTTATTCATGTATATACAATAAAAGTCCAAGCAGAAACTGAGTTACCCTCAGGAGCATAAACTTCTTTAAAATCCTAGGGTAAAACAGCTTCATGGAAGAATTCTATAAAAATAGATAATTCTTATCTTACATAGCTTGCATTGGGGCATACCAAAAAATTGAGCCGATCTCATGAAGTAAGCAATGTGTGTAAATAATATTAATATTATCTCTGACAAGGGCTGAGAGTATGTCTCCATGGTAGAACATTCACCTGGCCAGTAGCTCAAGCATGCACACCCAACCAAAACACACCTTAAATAAAACTACAGTGAGTTGCAAAATTCACACAAAACAGTAATATAAAAATCTCGCAGTTCAATTAGTATATCATAATCAGGATGACTATGAGGAAGACAATATCCCCCACCTTCAATATTTCATCTAAGGTTAAATATTACACTAAAAAGAGCATTTGTCAAATCCGCAAACATTTTTGTTAAAAAGATTCAATGAAACAGATTCCACAGTCAGTTTTAAAATTTTTTAATTTATTATTTGTGTGTATGGTTATATATGATTGTGCATGTAACCATGTGTATATATAATTGTGTCTGTATGATTGTATGTTTATGATTATGTATACACACAGTGGTGTGTATATGACTGTGTGCATGTATGATTGTATGTATATGATTATGTGTATATATGAGTTGTGTACATGACTGTGCACATATGAGTGTGCAGGTGCTTATGTGTGTGATTATGTATGTATGGTTACGTGTATGATTGTGTACATATATATGATTGTGTGTGTGTAACTGTATATGGGTGTATAATGTGTGTGTAAGAGTGTGGGTACACATGCTTTGAGGTCAGAGGACAACTTTTAGGACTTGGTTCTCTCCTTTGACAATGGATTCCAGGGACTGATCAAGGTGATGAGTTCATGGCAGGCACTTTTACCCATTAAGCCACCTCACCAGCCTTCCACAGACACTTCTTAAACATGACTTAAGCCATATGCACACGTGCACACTGCAGACACTGCAGCCCCCAATCCATTGTGCCCTTTAGTGGAGAAACACTAGGAGCGCCATGGAGTCGTGGAAACCAGTAATTCCCCAGTCCCACCAGGGCTCACTGCAGCTGCAGCAGGCTCCATGCAGGAATGCCTCCCTTTCCACAGAACAACTTTCCAGTCAATGGCTTTACATCTCAAGTAATTTATTTTCCTGCAACAGTGAGATCTGGGGTGAATTGCTAAGGGATCAAACACATACCTATTATCCCAAGCTTAGCAGCAAACATCAGTGACACTCCGATAGGAAAACCAAGCCCGTAGTAACCAATGGCGTTGAGGACAGCACCTATCTTCTGTTTTCCTGTACCCCTCAGGACCCCACCACAGGTGCCCTGCAGGGAGGAAACGGACAGCAGCACTGCAGTCAGGCACCTGCTCATCACATCGAGTTCAGAGTACAGTGTTGCTGCCCCACAGACCAAGCTGTCCCCAAAGCAGACATCACATACAGGATGAAGGAAAACGTCCTGTTTCAAAATCCACTGAGAAAAGGTACACAGCAGCTTTTGTTAAAGAACTGTCAGGTCGTGGGCTGGATGCTGTCAACTTGACACCATCCAGAGTCATCTAGAAAGAGGAATCAACTCTATCACATTGGCCTGTGGGCATGTCTGTGAGGACATTTTCTTGACCAGTGACTGATGTGGGAGGGACCAGCCCACTGTGGGTGGCGTCAACCCCAGGCAAGATGGTCCCTGGTTGTATAAGCAGGGCCATGGGAAGAGAATGAGGCAGTAAGCAGTGCTTCTCCATAGTCTCTGCTTCAGTTCCTACCTCCAGGTTTCTGTCCTAAGCTCCTGCCTTGGCTTCTTTAAATGGACTGTGATCTAGGATATGTAAATCAAATAAACACTTTCCTCCCCAACTTGCTTTTGGTTGTAGATTCTGTCACAGCAACAGACAGGTGACATTATTTAAATTTCTGACTATCTCAACTGCTTACAGTTGTTTTACAAAGTCACATATTGTCCGAAAAGTTAAAGGCCTCAATGATGGCACCTCAGCGGGAAAGTGTGGGAGTAACTGGAGACTACCCACAGAGGCTGGGTGTCTCTGCCACTGTTCTCATCACTACCATGCTCACCACCTCGTCTTCAGGGTGATGTGGAGAAAGTAGAGGAAAGCCCACAGGGATAGAAGCCAAATGACAATGATCTGGAAGTCAGGCCACAGAGAATAGTTGTACATACTGAGAATAGGCATCCAAGGATGGTTCTGGAGTGTAGCCAAAAGGGTCTTAAAACACCCACAGGTCCACAGAAGACAAACCCAGGGAGAGACCCTCTGGTGGTCAGTGCTAGCTCATCATCACTGGCCTGGAAGTGTACAGGTGCTGCCAAGCCATTGGGTCACCACATCATTGAAGGCATTCAGTGCAGAGAGGAGGGGGAGAACCACGAGGACCCTTGACCTTCACTCCAAACATTAAATCACAGACAACAAGCTAAGCTAAGAACATTTCCCACATACACCAGAGTGAAACTCACTGCATACTTACAGCAAGTGCATCAAACAGATGAAAGGGGGCAAAAATCGGCATCACTTGACTCACGAGGGAAATTATGTCCCTGTTACAGGAGGACAGTCGTCAGTGACTTACATGCAGCTGGGGCAGCAAGATGGCTCAGCTGACAAAGGTGCCGTCGGCTGAGCCTGATGACCTGAGTCCTGCCCCAGGTGCTGTGGCTGAGCCTGATGACCTGAGTCCTGCCCCAGGTGCTGTGGCTGAGCCTGATGACCTGAGTCCTACCCCAGGATTCGCATGGTGACAGGAGGGAGTCAACTCCTGTACTGCCTGGTTGTGTGTCAACTTGACACAAGCTGGAGTTATCACAGAGAAAGGAGGCTCTCTTGAGGAAATGCCTCCATGAGATCCAGCTCTAAGGCATTTTCTCAATTAGTGATCAAGGGTGGGAGGGCCCATTGTGGGTGGTGCCATCCCTGGGCTGGTAGTGTCGGGTTCTGTAAGAAAGCAAGCTGAGCAAGCCAGGAGAAGCAATCCAGTAAGCAGCACTCCTCCAGGGCCTCTGCATCAGCTCCTGCCTCTAAGTTCCTGCCCTGTGTGAGTTCCTGTTCTGACTTCCTTTAGTGATGAACAGCAATGTGGAAGTGTAAGCTGAATAAACCTTACCCTCCCTGACTTGCTCCTTGGTCATGATGTTTTGTGCAGGAATAGAAACCCTGACTAAGACACCTCCCATAAGTTGTATGCTGACCTCTATACATACACACACATACTACTATATAATTTTTTAAAATCATAAGGCTAGCATACATTACATTTTTTTGCAAATTAAGTATATGATAAGATCATTCTAATTCAAATTTTATTAATAAATAGAGTTTCTGACACTATGAGGATATTTTCTTCTTTTAAAAAAATTAATTATTTTGAGACAGAGTCTCACTAAGTTGTCCAGGCCGGCCTTGAACTTACCTTCCTGTCCCTATTGACTGAATAACTGCAGGTTATTATAGGCAAGTCTGGGCCACTAGGCCTGATAATGTATGGTCCATGTTGTTCAACAGACAAGTTCTTAAACTTAAATAATTATGTAATTATTGTTACAGAAAATACAATAAAAGTAAAGATCAGGTCTGTGATTTTTGCAAACACAGCCTCAAATGAAGAATTGGCCACCACAGACTGCCCTGGCCCATGATGTGCCTGTGTGGGGATGAGACTAACCCAAGTGCTGTCTTCTGTTTCTCAGAGCAAAACTCCATTTGGACTTGATGAGTGGTGTGGGTACTGGAAGAGTGGGGAGGATTTGCATGGGTTTGCACCATTCAAACTTGTTTCTCCCCTGTGCCTACCTCTCCTCCCGGCTGTGCTACAGGCTTTTGTGTGGTGTGAAGGGCAGTGCCCCCTCACAAACAGAAGCATTCAGGGAAGAGAGCATTAGAGCAAAGACAGTTTCTGGGTGACCACCTACTTGTCGTTGGTGAAGACATAGGCAACCACATCCTTCAAGGCTGCAAGCAGAATTCCCACCAGGAGCGCACAGACACCTGGGAAATACAGATGGAGTCACAGGAAGCAACCGTTCTCCAGAACATGACAAAGCTTCTCAGGGGAGATTTATGTCAGTCAGTCAAGAAACTTGTAAGAATGCAGTTGGGCTCAGGTACATGCACCTGCAGTCCCAGCCGTGTGGGGAACTGGGACAGAAGGATACTTAACCTTGTGACCTGGGCATTCACTACCAGCCTGGGCAACATGGTGAGACTCTGTCTCAAAATCAGTGTTACAGTGTAAATACTCACTCTTTTTTACTGTCCATGAAAAAGCCAGCTAAGATCTGCTGTTCTCCATTCCTCTAAGGGAGCCTGTTATCTAGAGCTGGACCCTTGGGAACACGAGGCTTACATTAAGATTACATGTTTTTGTCTAATATTCAGGGTGAAATTTCACTCCCAACACAGGAGCAAGGTGGTTAAATCACGAGGGCCTTGCTGCCAGGCTCGGGACAGGTGTTTTCTAAAAAGAGTTGGTTCCCTTTTCCACTTCCTGCTCTCTCACCACATGAGTTCACCCTGTTCCTCCCTTCAAATGACATAACATCAAGCAGATCTTGGAAGTTGAGAGCAGATTTCACCAGATAGCCAGACCTGGTGGTACCTTGACCTTGGGCTTTCCAGCCCTAAAAGCCGTGAGCAATAAACTTTGTTCTTAACGAATCTACCCATCTCAGATATTGTATTGGGGAGGCACAGACTCAGACATTACACTAAATACGGACTTCAGTACGGACTTGAGGGGTACCGCTCACCAGCACACAGAAGAACAGTGGTACAGGAGCATCGGGCCTGGTCAGCATTCCCTGCCCCCAGAGCATTGCCCACTCGGACACTGGCAGCCACACCAAAGCCAAAGGGCACCTGGGAATTAGTAGTCATAGTCACAGTTTAAAAAAAGAAAAGGAAAGGAAGCCTGCATGTTAAAAGCAATTGACAGATGGTAAGTGGAAAGATAGTATTGGTTATTTAGTTGGGGGAGGGGCTTGTATTGTGCATGCACACAGGGGGAAGCCAGAGGTCAACCTCAGGCACTCATCTTGGGAGCTGCCCACCTTGCTTTAGGGGTCTCTTATTGGGACCTGAGGCTCATCATTGAAGCTTCCGGGATCTTCCTGTCCCCACCTCCCTGCCTCAGGATTACAAATGCACGCCACAGGCCTGACTTTTTACTATACTGTGTGTCCTTCCCCACTGTGACAACTGAGCTTCAGGCAGCATGTCTCCTCAGCTCCCCCTCCTCCCCTTCCTACAGTCAGTCCTCTGATCCAGGTCCCTCATTCCAGAGGTCTCCTGTGACCCAGAGCCACACAGCCAGCAGCCTCACCACCTCCACTGTCCCATCCTTCACTCCTAGCTCCCTCTACACACTTCTCTTGGTCTTCTTCCTTCTGTCCTGTTTCCTCTGGGTTTGTGGCTCAGAGTCCTTCTAGTCCTGCCTTCTGCATACCAGGCCTGCTCTTAGAAAGTCTTCTTTTGTATTCCAAGATGAGTGACCACTTCTTTTTTTTTTCTCATTTCTATATTTATTTATTATTGAGGCAAGAACCCATGTAGCCCACACTCTTGTCTGATGCTGACAATTGATTCCAGGGCTTCAGGTGTGATAAGGGTTCTATCAGCTGAGCTACATACACTTCTGCCCTCATTTTTATGATTAAAAGGGGGGTGGGAGTATCCAAAATGGATCGTAATCCTTTTGCTCAGATGGCCTCTGTGATCTGTATGAAACAGGCAACCAGAGTACCTTGTAGTACCCAGTGCCTGAGCTGATCTGATTCTCATTTTGCATTCTGCAGCCACACTCTGCCTCCCCTCCTCAACACACACACCCTGCCCATTCTCTTCTCTCTTCCTAGCAGCCTCCTAGTCCCTCACCTGGCTGACTCCAGCAGCCTCCTCCTGCTTTCCCAGGCCCACACATCTCTTTCCCCTGAGAGCAAATGGGCCTGCCTGCTGCTCCACCCTCCCTCTACCCTTTCTCTTAGCAACCCCTGCATCAACACCAAGTAGTATCCCAGCACAGAGCCTCTGTTCAGGTTCCACAGTGGGCTGCTAACCCTGGGCTCCCCAGGCTAGCTGCTGTCATTCCATTCAGTCAGCTTAAACTAGGAAACAGAAAAATACTCACAGCTACCCCATTTAAAAGGTTTGATGTATCTTAGACCCTGTTTTGTTTTTTGTTTTTTGTTTTTTTAATATTTTTAGGTAAGGTTTCTCTGTGTAAAAGCCCTGTCTGTCCTGGATTCAATTTGTAGACCAGGCTGGTCTTGAACTCACAGAGATCTGCCGGCCTCTGTCTCCCAAGTGCTGGGATTAAAGGCACATACCACCATGCCTGGTCCCTGTTTGCTTTTTACTAGCTTGTAATACACAGGTGAGATTCTGAGATACTCATGTTTCTTTTTCTATCTCTTGACCAGGCCGCAGGCCAGAGGAAGAGAGGAGCTGATTCCTCACACTGGAAACCAAGTCCCAGCAGCAACTTTACACTGGTTAACTGAATACGCCAGACTTCCTGCTGTCTGATGCACAGGGCCTTGTTCACTCTTCACTTGCAATGGGTAGCTACAGTTTCCTCTCAGTTGTTTCTGTTGCTTACGTTCTTGCGATTGCCTTTTGCCATCTGGTTAACTCTAGTGCTGCCTGTACTTGCTGTCTCTGACTGAAGCCTGCCTTTCCAGTTATCTAGCTTGTGTCTGATCTCCTAGGGGTCCAGATGTCTCTGTGATCTTTTCCAGCTGCACTGATTACAGTGGTACCTCTAGGATGCCTCAGGATATGGTGCCTCCAAGGTAGCAGTCCAGCTAGGTGTCTGCTGTTCTGGGTGCAGTGTCTCCTCTAGAATATCTCAGGATATGTTGTCTGACACTCTGAGTTCAGTTGTTCCTCTGTGGCTCTGGGTTGAGTGAACCTTCCAGTATGTCTCAGGTGGAATCCGGGGTCCACACAACAGCAGACCTGGCAGAGGTCTGGTCCAGGCCTCAGATCTGAGAACTAGTTTCTAAGACACTGCCCGAGTTAGAGCGCCTGGGATCCCCGCTTCATTTGGGTTCTTGGAGGTTGGGGGCAGAGCTGCCACCCAAGATCTGCTCAGTGCTCTGGCCCAGACCAGAAGGAACCAGTGTTCCGGGCCGGGAGTCTTCCTCTCAGTTGTATGCACAAAATTTGAAGCACAGAGAATTAGGTGAGGAGCCCATGCCACACAGTGGGAGACAATATGGTCAGGACCAGGTCCCCCTTCCTCCTTCTCCCCACCTCTGTTAAATGTAATGACAATGGTCCACAGGTTTTATACAAAAAAGGTACAAAGTGTCCTCATGTCCTTACCATGTAGGCGACAGATGCCAGTTCATAGATGACAGCCTGGGCTCCCAGTTCTGTCACATTAACAAGGCCTGAAACAGCAACTCACACAAGTCAGACAGTAGACCGGAGGAACCATTTTCTTTATGAAACTAGAACACATATATATTTATACATAGGTCTCTCTCTCTCTCTCTCTCTCTCTCTCTCTCTCTCTCTCTCTCTTTCTCTCTCGATGTGTGTGTGTGTGTCTGCAACTGTACTATTATGTCTCCAGCTTCTAGTCCATATTTTCATTTAAGAGAAACCAAGAATAGCCCATAGGCAAAAACCCTAGGCACCTCTTCCTGGCAAGTTGCCAAGATTCTCGGGCATCGTAAATGAGGTGCTCACTCTACAAACCCCTGCTCCATTAGGGTAGACACCCTGAGGACCAAAATTGGGTAAGGTGAGGTTCCTGGGTGGCAGGGGTCTCGGAGTCAAGTGGTACAAAGGGGAACAGGACTAGCTTTCGGGACAACTGAAGGAGGCAGTGTCCACAGTGGGTCACTGCTGCTGTCGGAGCTATAAACATTACCAGAAACAAGACCAAAATAAGTACAGGCCTGGCAGAAACACGGGTCACAGCTGACACACCGCCAAAGTCAGCAGGAAGCCTGGCAAAGGCAGTGACCGCACAGGGTGGTCAGAGAGTCAGAACAGCTGGGCTGGGGACTTTGTCATCCCATCCCATGAGCCTCCCTTTCCTTGTTCACAAAACACAAGAGGACATAGCAGAGTGAGAGCCATGCCCGCGCATGGGCTGATGGCTGGCTGCCGGTTCATGCCTGTGCTGCAAGCCCCTATGAGTACCCCACAGAAGCTTCCACTTCTGGGAAGCCTCTGGGCTGTGGCTGCCCAGGCTGGATGCAGGTTCCCCTGGTACAGACAGACCTGCAAGGAAGGTCCCAATCTCGAAGGTCCACCACTCGATGCACACCATGAACAAACTGGGGATGGCCAGGCGCGTGTAGGAGCCCCACTCCTGGAAGCATTCCCTTGTCCACCCTGGAGAATAGGCGAGAAAGTAGGTTGTGTGCACTGTGTAACAAGTCGCTGACTCTCACACAGAGTGGGAGACAAGGGTGCTGGTTCTCCAGCAGGGTACAGAGTGTCAGGGAAGACCACAACTTGAGAGGGAAGGAACCAAACTGGCCACGTGAGACCCAAAACCAAATGTATAACGAACACCCACGGTGAATTATCAGCAGGCACTGAACCGGCTGACCATCAGCAGCACCCCTCCCCCCACAGCAAAGGTGGCAGAAAATATCGAAGACCCACAGACAGAAGTGGAAATCTTAAGTACTGTTATTGGGAACTTTTTGTAACAAACAGATTCCTCTAGAAATGAGTGATGGAGTCCCTACATGAGTCAGCAGTTTTGTTTATTTTGTTTGTTTGTGTTTCCTTTTTTTTTTTTCTGTGTACTGAGAGAAAATTGAGATGGAATTTAGGGTCACTTTGTACACTCCTTCACAGGAGCCCAGAGCACTGGATAGCTCTATGTCAACTTAACACAGCTAAAGTCATTTGGGAGAAAGGACCCTCAATTAAGGTGAGGTTGGAGATAAGCCTGTATGGTATTTTTTTTATTATTTAATTTTATTCTATGTGCACTGGTGTGAGGGTATCAGATCCCCTTGAACTGGAGATGCAGACAGGTGTGAGCTGCCATGTGGGTGCTGGGAATTGAACCCAGATCCTCTGGAAGAGCAGTGTTCTTAACTGCTAAGCCATCTCTCCAGAGCCTCGTATTTTCCTTTATTTTTTATTCTTCTCTCATAAATTACATCCTGCCTGAAATTTTAATTTCCCCTTTCTCCATGCCTCCCAGTCTACCCCCACCTCCCCCTCCCTCAGATCCCCTTTTCTCCTTGTTTTCTAAAAACAAACAAACAAACAAACAAACAAAAGACAAAACAAAAACCAAGCCTCCAGGGGTGGCTATCCCAGGGGTGGCTATCCCAGGGGTGGCTATCCCAGGGGTGGTTATCAACTGAACTTGGCATAACAAGATAAAAAATAAGACTAGGGACAAACCCTTATATCGAGGTTGGACTAGGGAGGAGGAGGGTAACAAGAGCAAACAAAAGAGTCAGAAACACTTCTCCACTCCCACTGTTAGGAGTCCCACAAGAACACCAAGCTACACAACCACGACATACATGCAGAGGACATAGCTCAGACCCACACAGGGACCATGATTGCTGCTTCAGTCTCGGTGAGCCCCTATGAGCCCTGCTTCACTGATTCTGTGGGCCTCGTTCTTGAGGTATTTTTGACCCCTCCCCCCCCCCCCCCCCCCCCGTTTCTTTACAGTTCCCCTGGCTCCATCTAGTGTTTGGCTGTGGGGCTCTGCATCTGCTCCTCTCAGTTGCTGGGTGATGTCTCTCTGAGGTCAGTTGGGCTAGGCACTGATCTATGAGTATAGCAAAATATCATTAAGAATCATTCCATTTGACTTTTTTTTTTTTTTTTTTGCCAGTTGTGTTTGGTTCTATCCTGGGTCTCTGGGCTGTCCAATTTCTGGTTCTTGGCCATCTAGGCTGTTCATCCTGAGTGAGGTAGCCCACACCCAGAAAGACAAGCATGGTATGAACTCTCTTATATTTGGACATTAGCTGTTAAGTAATGGATAATCATGTTAAAATCCACAGACCCAGAGAGGCTAGGTAACATGGGTTCAAGGTGAGAACTGTTCTCAAACAGTTTCCCTGGAATGGGGAAATAGATTTCATGGGTGGACTGGGGACAAGTGGGGGTGGGAACAGGAGGGATAGGGTGGAGGGAGAAAGTACTGGGAGACATGATGGGAACTGGGGGATATTTTGGAGTGAGGTAGACACCTAGTCCAATGAAAATCCCCTGGAGACTATGAGAGTCACCTCGCAAAGACTTCTAGTAACAGGGGTTACGGAGCCTGAACTGGCCGTCTTCTATAACCAGGCAAGGCTCCCAGCAGCGGGACTAGGACACCAAAGCAGCCACAGAACCTTAGAGCTACAATCTGCCCTGCCTGCAATAGTGTAATGGTGGCACAGAACTTGTAGGAGTGGCCAATGAATGGGATCCAGCTTGAGGCCCATGCCTTGAGAGGGAGCCCGTAAGGCATTTTCTTAACTACTGATTAATGGAGAAGGGTCCAGCGCATTGTGGATGGTACCACTCCTGCCCAGGTGGTCCTGGGTTCTCTAAGAAAGCAGGCTGAGCAAGCCATGGGGAGCAAGCCAGTAAGCAGCATCCCTCCATGGCCTCTGCTTCAGCTCCTGCCTCCAGTTTTCTACTCTGTTGAGTTCCTGACATCCTTTGATGCTGAACTGTGATGTGGAAGCATAAACCAAATAAACCCTTCCCTCCCCAAATTGCTTTGGTCATAGTGTTTCATCACAATAGTTACTGTCTAGGACAAAGACTAACCACATAAGCAAGCTCCAAGTCCAAGAGACCCTGCATCCGAAGAATAAAATGCAAGAATGGGTGAGGAATAGTCTCAGCATCAGCCTTGGGCTTCCACAGACATTTACGCCCTGTGCCGAAGCACATTTGAACGTGTACACACAAACATGAAAGAAAGGAAAACATAAAAGGCACCCAAAAAATCCACCCAATAAAGTTACAGGAGAAAATGTCCCAAATGTGAGCAGAGAGGTGATCATTCAGAGCAAGTTACATTTAGAACCCCAAACAGGCAGACCTGGGAGACGCCTCCCACAATACTCTACAGTGCAATTGCTAACACTACAAAATAAATATTAAAATCTGAAAAAAAAAAAAAAAAAGGAACCTTGCAAAGGCAAAAAGGAACCTTGCAAAGGCAAAAAGGAACCTTGCAAAGGCAAAAAGGAACCTTGCAAAGGCAAAAAGGAACCTTGCAAAGGCAAAAAGGAACCTTGCAAAGGCAAAAAGGAACCTTGCAAAGGCAAAAAGGAACCTTGCAAAGGCAAAAAGGAACCTTGCAAAGGCAAAAAGGAACCTTGCAAAGGCAAAAAGGAACCTTGCAAAGGCAAAAAGGAACCTTGCAAAGGCAAAAAGGAACCTTGCAAAGGCAAAAAGGAACCTTGCAAAGGCAAAAAGGAACCTTGCAAAGGCAAAAAGGAACCTTGCAAAGGCAAAAAGGAACCTTGCAAAGGCAAAAAGGAACCTTGCAAAGGCAAAAAGGAACCTTGCAAAGGCAAAAAGGAACCTTGCAAAGGCAAAAAGGAACCTTGCAAAGGCAAAAAGGAACCTTGCAAAGGCAAAAAGGAACCTTGCAAAGGCAAAAAGGAACCTTGCAAAGGCAAAAAGGAACCTTGCAAAGGCAAAAAGGAACCTTGCAAAGGCAAAAAGGAACCTTGCAAAGGCAAAAAGGAACCTTGCAAAGGCAAAAAGGAACCTTGCAAAGGCAAAAAGGAACCTTGCAAAGGCAAAAAGGAACCTTGCAAAGGCAAAAAGGAACCTTGCAAAGGCAAAAAGGAACCTTGCAAAGGCAAAAAGGAACCTTGCAAAGGCAAAAAGGAACCTTGCAAAGGCAAAAAGGAACCTTGCAAAGGCAAAAAGGAACCTTGCAAAGGCAAAAAGGAACCTTGCAAAGGCAAAAAGGAACCTTGCAAAGGCAAAAAGGAACCTTGCAAAGGCAAAAAGGAACCTTGCAAAGGCAAAAAGGAACCTTGCAAAGGCAAAAAGGAACCTTGCAAAGGCAAAAAGGAACCTTGCAAAGGCAAAAAGGAACCTTGCAAAGGCAAAAAGGAACCTTGCAAAGGCAAAAAGGAACCTTGCAAAGGCAAAAAGGAACCTTGCAAAGGCAAAAGGAACCTTGCAAAGGCAAAAAGGAACCTTGCAAAGGCAAAAAGGAACCTTGCAAAGGCAAAAGGAACCTTGCAAAGGCAAAAAGGAACCTTGCAAAGGCAAAAATGAACCTTGCAAAGGCAAAAAGGAACCTTGCAAAGGCAAAAAGGAACCTTGCAAAGGCAAAAAGGAACCTTGCAAAGGCAAAAGGAACCTTGCAAAGGCAAAAAGGAACCTTGCAAAGGCAAAAAGGAACCTTGCAAAGGCAAAAGGAACCTTGCAAAGGCAAAAAGGAACCTTGCAAAGGCAAAAAGGAACCTTGCAAAGGCAAAAAGGAACCTTGCAAAGGCAAAAAGGAACCTTGCAAAGGCAAAAAGGAACCTTGCAAAGGCAAAAAGGAACCTTGCAAAGGCAAAAAGGAACCTTGCAAAGGCAAAAAGGAACCTTGCAAAGGCAAAAAGGAACCTTGCAAAGGCAAAAAGGAACCTTGCAAAGGCCCATCAGAATAACATCTGACCTTCCAGCACAAATCCTACAACTGAACAAAGTATAGAGTGAGAGAGAGAGAGAGAGAGAGAGAGAGAGAGAGAGAGAGAGAGAGAGAGAGAGAGAGAGACAGAGACAGAGAGAGAGAGAGAGAGAGAGAGAGAGAGAGAGAGAGAGAGAGAGAGAAGACCCATGGGTAAGTCAGGCAAGCTTACTATAAACAGCAAGGTTATCTTTTAAAACCAATGAAGTCAGGATGAGGATGTAGCTCAGGTAATAGTGTCCTTGTCTAGACTGCAAGATTTGGTCCCCAGAACCACATAAACTAGGCATCGTGGCACATGCCAGCAATCAGGAGGTGGAGGGAGGCAAGAGAATCAGAAAATCAAGGCCATCTTCCACTACATATCAAGTTCAGGCTTCCTAGGATACATGAGACTCTCTGTTTAAAAGACAAATAAATAGATAAGAAAAGCTACTTTAAGGGAAGCACAAAGCCACCCGCCAACCCTGTAGAAGATACTTAAAGGAATCCACCCACAAACGAGGAGGGAAGCAAGCACCAGCACAAGAGCACAGAGAGTAACTTTATGATGCACAGATGAACAACGAAAGACTGGGAAATAATCATGTCCCATTCAAAAAGGCACCGGCCCTTATATGAATACATGAATAAGATGATCGTGGAAAAGGAGAAAAGACTAAAATAGCCAACTCCACAATGAAAACATTAGAGGAATCAGCAAAACCCTTCGAACAATAAATAACCCTGTGTGTGAATGGTCTCCATGCTTCAGTTAAAAGATATAAAGTATCTGATTGGATTAGGGGCAGCACTTAACTATTTGTTATCCACAAGAATCATGCCTCAGTGGTAAAGATGCAGGCTCAGGGAACTCAAAGAGATGGAAGATGAGACACCAACCAGACAGAAGCTGAAGCAGAAGCAGACTTCAAGCAGAGATGGAAGGATTAAGAAAGCACCAAATGCTGTCAATGGGACCATCCATTAAGAGCGTATGATAACCATATGAACTTAACACTGGGGCCCTAACTACATAAACAAATACCATAAGGCATAGCAAAGACATATTAGACCAGAT
Organism: Arvicanthis niloticus; assembly: GCF_011762505.2. Classification (NCBI taxonomy): domain Eukaryota; kingdom Metazoa; phylum Chordata; class Mammalia; order Rodentia; family Muridae; genus Arvicanthis; species Arvicanthis niloticus. The sequence continues at coordinate 60,267,426 of NC_047663.1, read as the reverse complement.
TCAGTGGTTTTGCATGATTTCAATACTTTTATCTCACAAATAGCTAGACCATCTAGACAAGACAAACAAACCACCAGTAGAGAAACTTCCACATTCACACATCCTGTAGATCATGAGGATGAGGCACACACCTGTGGAACAGAGTCCATCAACAGCCACGGAATACACATTCAACATGAAACTCTCTCTGAAACAGACCACATTTCATTCTGAAAAAGAAAGAAGTCTTACCAAATAAAACAAAATGACCTCTTTTCTACCATCAGATAATGGAAACAAACTAAAAGTCATTACTATGAGAAACAACAGAAAGTATACAAAAACCTGGGGATTGAACAGCATGTCACTGAAGAAATCAGGAAAGAAGCTCTAAAATCTCTAGAATCGATCGAGAATCGATCGAGAATAGAAACACAATCTATCAGATTCTTCGGGATGCAGTGAGAGCAGCCTCTTACCTTTCTTTCTTAAAATGGTGTGTGTGTGTGTGTGTGTGAGAGAGAGAGAGAGAGAGAGAGAGAGAGAGAGAGAGAGAGAGAGAAAGAGAGTTGTGTGTGTTTGTGAGTGTGTGAAAGGGTGAGTGTAAGAGAGTGTGTATGAGTGTGTGATTGTGAATGTATGAGAAAGTATGTGTGAGTGTGTGTGAATGTGTGTGAGAGACTGTGTTTGAGCATGTGTGAGTGTGTATGAGTGTGTGTGTCTGTGTGTGTGTGTGTGTATGTGTGTGTGAGTGTGTGTGTATGTGTGTGTCTGTGTGTGAGAATGTGTGTGTGTGTATTTGTGAATGTGTCTTTCCAGTGAAGAAGAAAGCCAGTGAGCACCATGTTTATCTTTCCCCACTTCCTGACTGCACATGCAATGTGACTAGCTACCTCACGCTGCTGCAGTCACTTCCCCCCACCCCAATCCCACCATGATGGACCTGTCTCCTCACAAACCATTAGCTGAAACAAACCATTCCCATATTAAGTTGCTTCTCTTATGTTCTGTTATGAAAACATTTTAAATCTAGACAGTATTAATGTAAGTCTATAAACCAGTGAAAATAATCCCAATTGAGTTTATTTTACAGTGAAGCTGTAAAAAAGAACAAAAACAAAACAAGATTATTTTCTTCATTTTGACCTGGAAAAAACTCTGAAATGAATAAGCATTGTAAGCAGAGAGGGAATTAGCGAATGGTACCGGTGTTCCAGTGTGGAGGCTGGCAGAGCAACACAGAATTCTCTCAAACATTCACCTATCTCCATCAGCTTTTAAAAGTGAACCGGAAGCAAACAGCAGGCTAGAAGAAAAGCAGAGACCTAAGTGTGTTCTTATTTTAAGCACTTTTCACAGAGTCATTTTGTTTTAAACCATGAATATGTAGATTACACTTGTTTTGGGTAATGAAAGGTGTGTGTGTGTGTGTGTGAGGAGGGGGCAGATCTTCACAAGTAGAAGACTAAAACACAAGCCCTATCTCTTACCCCAAACAAAAACCTATTCAAAATGCATAAAAGGCCTTCATGTAAGACCTGACACTCTGAAATCTCTATAGAGAAAGACTTCAAGAGTAAGCTCAGACAAGGACTTTCTAAAAATAATTCCAATAGGTCAAGAAAGAAGAGTGAGATTGGCAATTGAGTTGTATGGAATTGAAAGGCTCCGGCACATAGAGGAAATGACCAGCAGAGTGGACAGACCACCTATGAAATAGGAGAAAAAAAAAATCTCTGCAAGCTATTCTTCTGATAGTGGGCTGATATCCAGAATACATAAGATAAAAGGCTAAGAGCGATTAATCCAGTCAATTAGTGGGTTAATTGAATTGAGTTAGTGGGTAAATGAATTGAGTAGCTTCAAAGAAGAATACAGCCAGCAAACGCATGAAAAATTGGGACAACCTCAGCCACCAGGGAAACACAAATCAAAAGTACACAGAGATTTACCTTATGCCAATCAAAATGGCTATCATCAAGAAAACAAGCGACTACCAACTGCCAGCAAGAATGCAAGGGAAAAGAACTTTATATCCTGCTGGTGAAAAATGCAAAGCAGTGTGGTAGAACCCCAAAAACCTAAACATAGGATGACATAGGTCTGGCTATACCATTCCTAGGCTATGCCTGAAATCATATGCAATAGAGACCTACAAACTCATGACATGACATTAGTCACAAACTCATGACATTAGTCACAAGAATGGTATGGGGTCAGCATAAATGGGATCTCTCCAACAACAGACAAAATGATAAAGAAAATATGGTACACAGTGGAGTGTGTACTTATGTTCTTTATTCAGCCATAAAGAACAACAAAATTATGTTGTTTGCCCTAGAAATGGATGGAACTGGAGATTCCATGTTAAATACTTTTAAGAATTTAAGACTAGCTAGGAGGAGGAGGGAATTCAGCAGGAGGGAAACTACACATGGTACACACAGAATAGAGATACATATATATACACACATAGTACACATGGTATACATGGTACATGCATATACACAGTTCACATGTATACACATCCACGTTACGCATGCACACAGTATACACAGTACACATGGTACATGTATACACACGTATACATGGTACACACATACATGCAGCCCACACATATACACAGTACACAGGCAAATATGTATACACAGTACATATGTACACACGATACACGCAGTACACACCATACATACACAGGTATACAAGGTACACACACAAATATTAAAAATTCATAATGAAACTCAGTTTTTAGTCTTTTTTTTTTCGAGACAGGGTCTCTCTGTGTAGCCTTGGCCATCCTGCTCTGTAGACCAGGCTGGAACTCAGAGATCCATCTGCCTTTGTCTCCTGAATGCTAGGATTAAACCACCACTGCCCAGCTGAAACCCACTGTTTGTGTAAATTATACATTAATAAAACATGAGTGGAAAAAGAAAGCAGGTAGAAGACCTTGCTCAGCCACGAGTACTTGGGGACAGGAAGATTAGAGAGAATAAATCCCACTTCTAAGCGAGGAAGCCAGTGATCTCTACAATGGAAGCTTTAGCTCAGGGGCAAGAGACTGATGACACTCAAATGGAAGGTCTCCATGGTCTTGAACCTGAGGTATCAGGACTGTCAAAACACCCAGTACTGGCTGGTTTTGTGTCAACTTGACACAAGATAGAGTAACAGAGGAAGGGAGGCTCAGTTGAGAAAATGCCTCCATAAGATCCAGCTGTAAAGCATTTTCTCTATTAGTGATCACCAGAGGAGGGCTCAGCCCATTGTGGGCGGGGCCACCCCTGGGCAGGCCGGCTTGGATTCTTTAAGAAGCAGGCTGAGCAAACCTTGGAGAGCACCCCTCCATGACCTCCACATCAGCTCCTGCCTCCAGGATCCTGCCTTTTGAGTTCCTGTCCTGACTTCCTTTGGTGATGAACAGCAATGTGGAAGTGTAAGCTAAACCCTTTCCTCTCCAACTTGCTTTTTGGTCATGGTGTTTCATTGCAGCAATAGAAACCCTAAGACAGTCCACAGTACCCAACATTATCTAACAATCATTGTCAAAATTCCAATAGCATTTGTCACAAAAATAGAAAAAAAAAGTTCTTGAAACACAATCCTGAAGAACCACAACAATCTTGAAAAATAACAGTAACAGGAACATCCTGATTTCAAACCATATTTCAAAGCTATCAAAACTGAAACTGTATGGTACTACCACAGGGAAAAAAATGGCAGGTGTGTCAACTAATCTTCACTGAGAGCTCTGAGGCTACAAAACCAGGAAAGGCGATCTTTTCAGTAGTAATGTTGATAACACTGGGTCTCTGAAGGTGAAAGTCAAGCTCAAGTAAGATCATTTTAGATAAGGTTTTTAAGATTTAGAGTTTTAAAAATTTAAAGATTATACCATATACAAACAGCAACTCAGAATGGATTCAAGAATTATTATCTCAAAGAAGAAACCATAGGGGGAGAGGCCATGGTACTGAAGGAGCCGAGTGAAATGGCCAGTGTTGGCTGGCACTTCCCCAGCAGGCTAGCAGGCTGTTGCTCACCTCAGCGCTTCCTCCTCCCCCTCAGCCCTGCACACATAGAAGTCCCCCTTCCACCTGACCCTCCCAAAAAGACACAGTGCCAAAGGCCACAGATCCTCACTCTAATAGCACCCACATCCTGGGAACGAAGATATCAGTTTGAGGACAGATAAACAAATACAGCGCAGCAGTCTCCATGCCGCCTGAAGCTGGCACCCTCTCTGATGGATGGCCAAACACTCCCCAACACAGGTGGCTTATGGCCTTGGGAAAAGCAAAAACCATACATCCTTAGAGAGAAATCATGCCAATTTAGAGTTCCCAGGCAGCTGCGACTGGTTTGTAAAAACATTAAAGCCTCCCTTATCAGCTGCTTCCCTCCCCCTGTGTAACCTGCTTGTATATATTCCCTACACTCCTAGACACGGGGCTGCAACTTTGCTTTGTGCAACTTGCAGTCCAAACCTAAGTTTGAAATAAAGGATTCTTGTGTATCTTTACAACGGATATGGCAATTCTTTGAGATCTCTTGGAGGTCCCGAGACCTGGGCGTAACAGTACCAGGATTGGTAATGACTTTTTGCCCATGAGATGCAAGAACAGGCAACATTAGAAAAGGCAACCAAGAAGAAAAACATAAAACTAAAATAAAAGGGTAACCCACAGAATGGAAGGAAATATCTAATGTATCTGATAAGGAGTTTAAATCAAAATATATAACTTATATAACTCAATAGCAAAAGGGGGAAAGGACTCAAATAGACATTTCTGAAAAGAAGCCATCTAAACACTCAGCTGCTTTGTAATGAGCTCTGCAGATGGCAACCAATCAATCCAACCATCAATCAAGTGCTTGTTCCACAAGCTGGAGGACCCAAATTCAGATCCCCAGGACCCATGTAGGCATGGCGATGTTCACCAGCAATCCCAAAATTGGGGGACAGAGGTAGGGAGACCCTGGGGGGATTGGTGGCCAGACAATGTAGCCGACCTGGGGGGCTTTAGGCTCATGACAGATGATCTCAATAAGATGGAAAGCAACTGATGGAGACACTGGATGTCGTCCTCTGGCCGCCACATGTGCATGTGCACATTTGTACACACATGCACACACATGCACACACAACAATACAGGCATAATCACATTGGGTTATCACAAAGGTGTGTACCTCTAATCCCAGTTATTCGGAAAGCTGAGATGGGGTGTTGGGGGAGTAAGGTAAGAGGCCAGGGAGGGAGGGTGAAGCTACCTGGGCAACTAGCAAAACCCTGTCTCAAAACTTAAAAAACGCAAAAGTGGTGGGGATAATAGCTTAACAAACCACCACAATAAAAAAATCACACGGCCACGCCGCCACATCTTAAATATATACAAATTTTATCAACTTTGCCTCAGTAAAGTTGGAAAAAATAGAAACAAAACAAAACAACACTCTAGTTAAGCCACTCAAAGGTTCTAGTTAAGCCACTCAAAGGTGGCCACTCAAAGGTTCTGGGCTACTTAGCCCAGTGGTCCTGGTTGGTGAGAGAGAGGTCTCCTCTCTTAAGTTGATATGACAGTAATCTAACTTAAATTGTATACCATGATTTTTTTCAAGAAACAGGACTTAATATTAAATATGTTTTAATTCATTAAATATTTAAAATTACTGTAACTTAAGACCCAGTATCTAGCACAGTGTCTCATGGACAAAGGGCTATTTTGGTAATCACACAAACACAAAATCTCACACTGTCTCTAGTAACTTTTCTACTTTCAGTAACGAATATTTTCCGTGTTTTGAGATTTCCTAAAAGATTAAGAAAAATCTGGAACTTCTATGGGGGAAAGAAATCCACAAACCAGAGCTGTGTCTGTGAACCTCCCCTGCGCAACGCCAGGCCCCAGTGTCACATACCTCCCCAAGTGTGGATGTGGATTTGCTTCCACCACACGTAGAGGAAAAGCAGGGCAGACAGGAAGAACTGGGAGGTGGTGTTGGCCCAGGCCGACCCTCTGCAGGAGAAAAGGCCATGGCTAGTTTGAGTGTCTCCTTCCAAATGAACTGACAGAACACACACCCCTATGCCCCACCCCCCGCCTTCACCCTCAGAAGCTTGTGTTCGTCAGTGAGCTTGGAGAGCCTGCACTGTCTTCCTTTTGTGTTTTGGCTGAATCTATATGTAATAGATTTGTCAGTCTTTATGGAGATGAATCTTTTTAACCCATCCCTGTATTTCCTCCTCCTTTTTCCACACTCCAAAACTATCCTGGGCATTTGTTTTTAGGAAAAGTCCAAAGTTCTGTCTCTGTGGTGCTTTCCATAGGGGAACCTGGGCCCTCTGTGATGTCTAGTCAACCCACGGGTCCATGGTGTGGGCCTCTCTGCTCTGACCAATGCCCAGGTGATAGTTGCCCTTGTTTGTCAACTTGGCTGAATTAAGAGATTTCTAGAAATGATTAAAAACAAACAAACAAACAAACAAAACCACAGCCAACCAAATAAAACAAAACACCTGTGTGGTTCTACAGTGCAGGTATAGAAGTGGACATAGGAGGCTCTGACTGAGGGGAGACCATACCATCCAGCAAGCTGGTAGTCCAGATACAAAGAAGTTAAAGGAAGGAACCGTGCCTGAGTCTGCAAGCACCCAGTCCTTTCGAGGTAAAAGTGTGTATTGATGCTATTAGCATTCACTGTCATCAGACCACAGCTGTGTTCTTGTTTGGCTTTTTGCCATTGTGACACAAACCTACACACATCTGAGAAGGGGGATTCTTAAGTGAGAGAATGTCCCCAAGACTGTCCTGTGGGGTGTTGCCTCGGTTTCCTTGACTAATGACTGATGTAAGGGCCAAACTCACTGTGGGCAGGGCCAGCCCTGGGCAGGTGGTCCTGGGTGGTATAAGAAGTGTAAGTAAGCAGGCTGAGCAAGCTAGTGGCAGTGTTCTCCATGGCCTCTGCATCGCTTCTGTCCTGACTTCTGTGATATGATGTGGAAGTGTAAGCAGAATAAACCCTTTCATTCCCAAGTTGCTTTGATCACAGTGTCTTATCACAGCAACACAACACTGACTAAAACAAGATTCCTCAGTCTTTCAGATTGGATATACCCCCCAGTGACCCTACAGAGAGCTCCCAGGCCTTCAGTGCCAGTTTGAAATGGCTGAGGCACCTTCAACAGGTAGATGGCCATTGTTAGACTGCCCAGCTCCTATTATATAAGTCCATCTAAGAATTCCCCTTTTGTAATGTGTCTTTGTATATGTGTGTGAGCATGTATGTATGTATGTACGTATATAAACACATACACTCTTCTTCCAGGAAACTCTGGCTGTTACAGCCTCCATCCTTCTGGCATGAAGAAGATAGTATGGGAACCAGGCCCTGTGCACGCCAGGCAAGCTCTCTACCACTGAGCTTCACCCCTACCCATGTTCCTCTTTAATTATGGCTGACATGGTTTCATTGACACTCAGAGCCCACACTAACATGTGCATGGAAACCAAACAAATCACAGCAAAGACACCCAACAGTTGGGGTAACTCATTTTATACTCTATTTTGTTTTTATTCTCCTTGATTTCTAACATGTTAACTTCTTTTAATTATATATTTTTTATTTCCACCTTCCCTTTTCTTCCATCAACCTACCCCTCGAACACACACACACACACACACTGATCTCTTTCAAATTCATGGCCTCTTTTTCTGTAATTGTCGTTATATATTTATGAGTACACAGTTAAGACTCACTGACTAATGAACACAGTCCCCTGAACACAGAAACCAGTGGGCTCAGTTTTCATTTGCTGGTGTGACTCTCCAGCCATATATGCAGAGGCTAGCTCTGGGCTAGGTGAGGAAGGGCCATTAGGACACCACCGGGGTACCCCTAACTTTTTTCTTTTGTTACAGGGTCTTCTCATCACGGTTCAAGAAGGAACTGGGCTCAGTCACTTAGAACTCAGAGGCCCTGAGAGAAGCCCTTCAGGCCACTGCCCACCCCTGCCTGTCACCCACTTCAGCCTCTAGGTGGCAGCAGCTTGCTTGTCAGAACCAACAGGGCTCCAAACACATTGCTTCCTCCAACGTGTATCTCTCGCCACCTAATCTCCACTCCTCCTCTCCCACAACGGGAGCTAGCTAGCTGCTCCCCTGTGGGCCCTCGGGCCAGCTCTTACCTGCCATGCAGAGCACCGGAGCAGCACAGACTGCAAGGTGCCTGCTTACCTGTCCACGCTCCCTGCTTCACTCGCACATTCCCAGCCCCAGGGCGCGCAGCAGTCTTTGTTGTGAATGGGTTTCCACTTACACCACTCCGAGGTCCAAGACATACAGCAAGAAGGCATTCATGCCCGCGTTGACGACATTTGCTGCGATCCCAACAATAACTTGGGGCATAATGATGCCCTAAAATTCCCAAACAAATAGGAAAACATTACCATTTTCAAAAGGTAGTTGGCTAGGTTGCCAAGTGAAACTTACAGCTACATAGGTGGCCGTAGTAAAGTCCTATGAAGCCGGTAGAAAAGCCAGAAATGGTGACAGTCAAATGAGTCCCCTCCTTTGATACAGCTTCTTACCGAGCCACCCAGAAGCCTGTGGTGGCCATTTCCAAAGCCGTGTTTGGCTCATCACAGCAGCCAGGAGGAGAGGGAGTGGTCTTAGGAAGAACACACAGGCTTTGGGGGTGTTGGGGTCCAGACCCCACCGCTCCTCAGGGCTGTGCTGAGAATCTTCTTGCATGCACAGCACCCAGAAATGCCCACTTCGAAACAAGTGTGTAGAAAAATGTCCAGCCCTTTGCCTAACAGTATATGATGTTCCTTCCATAGTTCTTTTTGAGACACAGTCTCACTATGTAGCTCTGGCTACTCTCTATGTAGACCAGGCTAGCCTTGAACTCACAGAGCACATAGTGTTGTAATTAAAGGCATGCAATCATTGTGCCTGGCGACACTCATTCCTATTATTTATGCTGTCTACACTTCCCGAGTCCTCAGATTAAACTTCTCACTAGTCCTGACATTAAACTTCTCCAGCAATCAAACAGAGTTGTCTACTGTTAAGGCAGAACTATTTACTCTGGCTTAGGTTTTCTATTTAAAGACTAGCAAGCTGTCTATAGGTGGCCTGGGACAGGACATGGAAAGGGGCTCAATCCATCTATTTCTGGCCCTCTCCTTCAATTCTCCTTCTGCCTTGTATATGGCACACACAGTGTCCTACCCACACTTACGAGTGTAGCTGCAGTAATTCTAGACCCTCCCAGTCAGTATCAATAATGGGGTCAGGCCCCCAGGCCTGATGCAAAGCCAGCAGCCAGCCCAAGAGTAGGGGAAAGGTTGGATGTGAAGACTGCAAAGAGACATAAGGAAGACTGGGCTGAGTCATGAATCCATAGCACGGCCACCTCTTCTGTACACACAACCACAGGGCCTTATGTTTCCAAAGTGTGTGAGAGTCACAGGAGTGAATCGCAGGGGAACAAGGCACAGATTATTACAGAAAATAATAATTTTTGAGACACCTGGTCTACATTTCCCACAGTAGTGCGCCGTGAAAATACAAGAGAATACCTGGCTCTGTAAATACCGCGTCTGCAGCTGGAAAAGGAACGCCGCCTAGAAGATTAAGCAGAAAACACAAGAGCTCAAATGGCTTCTGTTTTTGTTGTTGTTTGTGCATTTCTGTGGATCAAACCCAGGGCTTTGCACTCAGCAAATGTCTGCTGCAGAGCTATGCCGCTGCAGTTTCTATCGACTGCTCATTTTAAAAATTAGTGGGTTTCGTTATAAAGTTTCCATACATGTCAGGTTCTAGAATTTTTATTAAGTTTTTGGCCTATATGCTGCCCCCCCCAAAGAGCTTCATTTGGCACTTGATATAGACATAGATACACATACATATATATTCATATATACATATAGATTGTTTATATATACACATATATGTACGTATGTAAAATTGCACTTTGTCCTTATTCTCCCATCACTGTCCCCTGAGCTCTACTGTCTTTCCTATTGGTCCCCATCCTTCCATTGCTTCACCTTCTGTTTTGATGATATGTACTGCACCGCCCTGTCATGCTGTCTTCCCTCTGTATAGACACTTCCCTCTCCTCCCATAATTCCCTTTCTACTTTTGTGTTACATACACACACAAACACTTTATGCAAATATATAAACATATACATGTACATATATATACATATATACATACATACACACAGAGAGATATTTAAACCATTCTGCATAATAGAGAAAAGATACAATATTTGTTTCTCTGAGTCTGGCTCACTTTACTTTATCCAGTGGTCTCCAGTTCTATTCATTTTCTCTTCTTTTTTATATTTATATTTATTTTTACTAGTGTGTATATATGTGTATGCATGTGCCATAGCGCACACATGTGGAGGTCAAAGAACAATTTGGCAGGAATTAATTCTCTTCCACCATGCGTGTCCCTGAGGATTGAACTCAGATCGTGTTTACTGGCAAGCACCCCACTTTTCTTTACGGCGAAATGAAATGGCACACCTTTTTATCCATCCATCTGTTGATGGACATCCAGCCTCATGCCACGCCCTGGCAGCAAAGAAACAGATCTACAGGCATGTCCATGGCATGCGGGTGTCCTTCAGTTATATAGCCACAAGTGGCACAGTGGGCCATGGAGTAAATATATATTTTGTTTTTTGAGGAACCTCTATGTTGATCTCCATGGTTACCAGAGCAGTTTACACACCCACCTCCTGGCCAGCACTTGGCCTCACTAGTTTTCTTGATAAGATCTAGTCTCCCTGGGCTCACATGGAATGTCAAGGCACTTTTAATATGTGCTTCTCTGTTAGATAAAGACAATCAAATACTTTTTTCAAATATTTATTGGACACTTATTTTCTCTTTTATCCAACCCATTACCATTTAAATGTCGGTGTTCCTTGTATATTCTAAATATTTATCCCATGTGGGATGTATAACTGGCCAGGATTGGTTCCTCTACTGCTGACCGTTTCCTTTGCCATGAGAAGACTTTAGGATTACTTCCTGTGTTGTTGTCTGCCTTCTCAGAGGGAGCCCTGACCTGTGCCTGGCTCTCCAGGTTTTCCCCGGGCGCTCTCAGTTCTCCATTATACTTAAGGTCTGTGATCTGTTCCCCAGTGACTTCAATGCTGGATGAGAGGTGCAGATCTACTTTGATTCTTCTGCATGTGGAGAGTCGCTTTTCTCCAACCACTCGCCTCTCTCCAGTGTGTGTTCTGACGCCCTTGTCAAGGACTGGGAGGCTTTGTGTGAAGTCACTGCCGGGTCCTCTCTGCTATTGTTGTCTGTTCTGTACTGGTTTTTGTTTGTTTGTTTGTTTGTTTGTTTGTTTTTTAGGATACTTCCTTTCTGATTATGTGACATCAAAATCCAGAAAAGAAGATTCATCCTAAAGAAATGCCAGGATGAGCAGTTGAAAGATTTACTTCCTGAAGAGCAGAAAAGAGCAGGTTCTACGTGGCAAATCCCCAGCTGCAAACGTCAGAGGGGGCGTGAAGTATTCTGCGGATGCAAACAAAAGTAACCCTGTCCTGGACAGGGTGGCCCTCTGTCTGTGACACTGTATTCAGAAATTGAAGATTAGAGAATTTTGAGTCTGCCAAGGCTATATAGCAAGACAGTTTTGATAAAGAAAAGAAAAGAGAGGCACCATGACATAAGCAATGAGGAACAGCACTGTGATAAGTACTAGGTATTGGAAGACAGAAATCTTGAACCTTGAGCTGCTTCAAGACAGAAGCAATGGCCTGTAGCTCAATCTTCCCAATAAGCCTCCCAACTTCAGGTGTACAGGAGCCAGGCCAGTCCCCAGAAGGCAGGAAGTTCAGTCCCAGAGCCCCAGTGCAAGGGCCTGAGTATAAGCGTGACCCTCAGGGATATTATGGACATGGATCTATGCACCAGGCCCCCATCACCCAAGTAGCCCTGACCCAGTGTCTGGGTAGGGGCAGACAGCTGGGATTCCTCACTGGCCACCTGCTCTGTACACCACTGAGACACAGGTATGGGTTCAGCTCAGTGTGATCGCATCTCTGACCAGCTGCTGCCTCACACTGGGAGCCCAGTGTCCAAGGAGCCACTCAGAATCTAGTCAGCTTTGTCCTTGTGGGAAGGACTCAGGACCTGGATCCCAGGGCACCAGTCCTGAGCATAGCCAAGCCCTGCTCCTCCCCCGCCCCGCCCCCTGCAGCCCTAGGAGCAGGAAAAACCAGCCTCCTCCTCATGATGCAGTTTGCTTGCTTGCTCTCCTGTGTTGGATTTTATATTCTGTTGTTTCAGTGGCGTTAGTCAGATTTGGCCTTCCCTCACTTTTATCTCTCAGATGTCCATCCCACAGGCCTTCTCCTCCCTTTTCTTTCTCTGGTTTTCTCCTTAAATTTTCTTGCACCCTCACCCCCATTCCCCATAAATACTTTTTTTTTTTTTTTTTTTTGGCTTGTCCATGTCTTTATATTTAAGCCTTTGCTTGATCAGTGTTGATAGCGATAATTGCCTATGAAAAAAAAAAAAAAAAACCAGACCTCTCAATAAAGGAGAACCCACTCAGGGTCTTAGAAGCACTATAATACTCCGAACCCAAATCAGCAGAAGAAAAGACACGGCAAAGACCAGCTCTGAGATGAATAAGATGGAGATTAAAGAGCACAGAGAATCCATGAGACAGAGTCTGTTTTCTTTAAGAAAACAGACAAGATTGGTGGGCTTTAAGGCTGAACCAACCAAAAGGGAGAAAGAAGGCCCAAAGCAATGAGAGGCAAACAGGGAATCATTAGGTCATGCCTTAAAAATGACATCCCAATAAATTAGAAGGCCTAGAAGAAATGAGTAACTTTCTTGACACACTTGAACTACCAAAGCTGAATCAAGCGGTACAAACATCTGGTTATCAGCAGTGAGACTGAGACAGCTCCCCCAGTAAAAGAGAAAGGAGAGGACCAACGGGATTCAATGCTGAGTCTATCAGATCTTAAGAAGAGCCTTCAGAAGTGCCTTAAATGTCCCATAAAATAGAAATAGAAGGAACACTCACAAAGCCATCCTACAAAGCCAAGTAAGGGCACAGCAACAAACTATTAACCTCTTTTCTTGATGTACATAAATGCAAACAAACAATAGGTGCAAACCTATCATATTACAAACAGCATTTTCTCTACAAGACAAAGATACCTACCCTTACCATTTTGAGTCAACGTAGCCCTTGAATTCTTAGCAAGAGCAACAAGGCAAGCGAATGGAAAAAGGAAAACAAAAAGTCAAATTATCCCTATTTGCAGACAATACTACCCTATACTTAAAGGGCTCCAAAGCTACACTAGAAAACTCTTAGGTTTGTTAAATAATTTCTACAAAATAGCAGGACACAAGATCAATAACTTTCTTCCATGACACCAGTGTACTCACCAACAAAGAAATCAAGACCATTCCACTTACAATACCAATGAATAATAAGTAAATGCCAATGGGCATGAAGGAGGTGAAAGGCCTCCAGAATTAAAGCTCTCAAGAAAGAACAGGAAGGAGACACTAGAAAATGGAGAGGTCTCCCATGTTCACACATTGACAGAATCAATATTGGTAAAATATTGTATTATGATTATCTAAATATTCAATGTAATCCCCATTAAATCCCAATAACATTTTCCACGGAAATAGGCTAACACCTCTAAAACACTGACTGTCCAAAGCAATCCTGAGCGAAAAGAACAGTGTTGGAGGAATCACAGTATCTGACTACAATTTACACTACAGAGCCATAGTGACAGAGATGGCAGGTACTGACCCCAAACAGATCAATAGAGAGGAGGACCTAGAAGTCAGCCCACACAGATGCTGACTTGTAACAAATAAACCAGAAACATGTTAAAGGAAACACACCTTCAAATGAGTGGTCCTAGCAAAACTGGACCACAGAACTGTGGCAGAAATTTCCCTGACCAATCTATTTGTAGTAGGAGGCTTGTGAATGGAAAAAAAAAAAAAAAAAAAAAAAAAGGAGGCGGAGCTAAGGGTGGCAGAGAGATGCAGGGAGAGCGAGGGAGGCAAAATGGCTGCAGACGTGGACCTGTGTGGCATCAAGTAAATTTGTAGATATGAATTCTAAAGGCTAAGAATATTGGGATAACCTTCTAAATTGTGTGTGCATCTTGTGATTTGAGTATTTGCTGATATATAGATTCATTGGTTAACTTTAAGCATTATTTCTACCAGGCACTGGGTATTGTAATATCTACCTTGAGGATGGTGGTTATTGACTGGGGTTAAGCCGAGCACCGTGGGGGTAGCAGAGTTGGCCCAGGGGCCATGCCTAGAGCTGTGGAGGCCATGGAGCTGGCCAAGCCGGTGCCAGACTCTAGTGTGGGAACATGGTGGCAGAGCTGGGAGCCAGCAGTGGCCATCCTTTTTTAATATTTCCCTTTACACAGAACTATAAAAGACCAAGAGTCAACTCTCCCCCCCCCCACCATCCTCACCTCTTTCTCTCTGTATGAAAATCAACTCAAAATGGGCCAAAACCCAGAAAATCTACAACTACTAGAGGAAAACACTTGGAAAGTACCTCGAGGTAAAGGCATAGGCAAGAACTTTCTAGAATAGAACCCCAAAGCCCAAGAAAAAGAAACAATAAAATAAAGAAGTGGCCCACCTAAGGGAAGAAAGCAGTCCTGAGCGAAAAGAACAGTGTTGGAGGAATCCAACACTGGATTTTGGATTCAAAATTTGAATTTTGGATTTTGGAGTGTTTGCTGGCTCCTAACTACACGAGGATTAAATAGCCAGAGCATACAGAGAAACAAGAATAACAAACCAATTTACAAACTGGGCAAAAGAACCAAATAGACAAGCTTCAAGAAAAGGGGCCCACAAACTTAGATGTCCAATGCCCTTGGCTATCAAGAGAATGGAAATCAGATTCCATCTCAACCAAATCAGGATGGCTTTTATCAGAACTATAACAAGTGCTGGAGAGAATGGAGGGGAAAGAACCTTCACACAAGATCCATGGGAAAGTAAATCGGTACAGCCAAGCTGGAAACCAGTCTGGACATTTCTCAAAGATTTCAAACCAGAGCTACTGCACGGCTTTCCCTGCACCGCTCATGTGTATGTACACGAGCATTGTTGTATTAATTACTGCAGCACACAACCAGCCGTGGTCCCAGTCGGTTCCCTGTTGCTGCGATAAGTTACTGTGATGATTGCAGTGTAAGTTCTGATAAGATGTCCCAGTGGGTAAAGATGTTTGCAACTGAGCTAGACAACCTAAGTTCCATCTCCAGGACCCATACGGTGGGAGGCGAAAACTGATTTTTCACATGTTGTCTTCTGACCTCCACACATGTGTCATGGCATGAGAGTACATCACATACGCAGAATAAATAAAATGTAATTTAGGTGATGTAAAGGGTAAATGGTTCATTTTGGCTCACAGTTTAGGGGCACAGATCACGGCAGCAGCAGCCTGAGGTCTCGTTGCATCCACAGTCCAGAAGCAGAGAGAGATGAGAACTTGTGTTCAGCTGGCTTTCTCCCATCTGTGCAATCTCAGAACAAAGCCCAAGGAATGGTGCCGCCCATAGTGGGTAGGCTTTCGAATCAACCTAATAAAGATAATTCTCCAAAGTCGTTCCTGAGGCTGGGCTCCAGAGCAGTTCTAGACCTCACTAAGTTGACATTTGAGAGTAATCATCACACAATATGGAATCAGCTTTGGTAGCCAAATGGATAAAGAAAATGCAGCTTGCATAAAACAATGGAATACTATTCCATCATTAAGATTAAAATTATGTCATCTTTAGGGAAGTGAATAAACTTGTGCTCCTTGTTTCAGTGAAAAGCCAGACTCAGAAGAACAACTATTACATATTTTTCTCTCATATGTAGACATGAGAGGGAGGGTTAGAACAGAGGAAGTTGAGAAGGGTCATGGGAACTGGGGGCAGGGGGAAGAAGAAAAGTGGAAACTGGGTACCATCTAAGGGCATTATACACATATGAAAATGGCTCAATGGAAATCATTACTTATTAATAGTATTATTTCTATGACCGTACACTAATAATGAAACACAGCAGCTGTGAGACTTACAGGAAGAGCAGGGATGCAAATCATCACATAAACCTGGGCTAGCCTGGAACAACAAGACAGCTTTCAGCCGACAGTGAAGTGGTTTCTGGTCACCCTACCTTCTGGTCCAGCTCAGGGTATCTTCTAAAAGTTAAAACTGAACCCCTATGTGGGAGATACTGAGTCAAACTGGTTTCCTGCAGTAATTTGCATCAGCAGTATCCAGGGCTGTTAAGTGATTACTTAAGCACGGGGAAGGGGCAGCAGAGACTTTCCAGTGTGGAAGGAGAGACCACGCCCTCGACCGGAAACCGAGCTACAAGCTGAGCACAATGTGATGCAGAAACCTTTGGGGGTCGGGTGGGGAAGCATCAAGCTCAGGAGCAGAAATCCCACCAGAGTGTTAAGTTGAACCCTACCTATCCTAAACGCAGCAGTGAAGACAACTGTGCATCGGACTCCCCGTCCAGAGAACAGTGTGGAAGGATGATGGACCAAGGTAGCCCGGTGCATTGTTGTGTACTGCCTTGGCCCTGTGCCTGTCACTCTGTGGCCACAATCACAGCATCTGGTCCCAAGCGCTTTATCAGCTGAGAGCGCCAGCCACTTAAGGCTCACTGGGGACTCTGAGCTGGTGCTCACCTGGCGACTTCCGGGTCCTGCCTTAGGAACAGCAGCAGACGCTCGGTGTTGAGGAAGATGGCCCAGCAAGGGAAGCAGCAGAGCAGCAGGATGAGGACGCCCCTTTGGAGTATGACCCCCACGCGCTTCAAGTTCTTGCCTCCAAAGGACTTGGAAAAACAATGTTTCTGTGAACGTGGTAGCCAAGGCTTCACATTTCCAGCAGGCCCTGCCGCCCTGGGAGTGTGTTCCCTGCTGCCCTGCCCAAGGGGTGAGGGCAGGTCCGAGGTGGGGGAATATGGCTGCCAGACCCCAGCCAGCCAGCTGACCCTGCAGCATCCTATGTGTTCTAGGACAATTGTTCCCTGCTCTTGCGAACTGAGGCTGTGCACACGGAGTACAGAGGAGCAGAGTGGAGCTTTGGGAAGAGACTGTGCACAGACGGGGGTCTTGATGAAGAGAGACACCCACAGTGCTGAGGTCACCTAACAGTTAAGGATGACTTTGTGTTCACCTGGCTGTTTTCTTGCAGAAGCCCCAAGGAGACCTAGCAAAGGCTAAGCCCAGTGGGCTAGGCAGCGATGGAAAGGGTGCTGATGGGAACTGAGTCTAGTCCAGGACCGGGAGTGCAAAGCCACTTACAGGGGAGCTCACAGGGAGGGACGAGGAAAACTCAGGCCCTGTGTAGGCCAGGTGAGCAGAACTGTCCACAAAACACAAGAGGAGCCATTGATCTGTCTGTGCTTCTGCACCTGGCCCAGTCAGTGGACAGGACCAGGTCAAACCCAAACAATGAGAGTGGAGGCCCTTGGGCTAAATGACATGTAAACAGAAACTCTAAGGAGACAGAAAGATCCCAAACAGATAATAAGTCAGGCTGATAATAAGTTCCTCTGCTTTAAACTGTTGGGGAAAAAAACAAACAAACAAACAAACAAACAAACACCCAAAGGAATGTGGCGCCACCTAGGGTGTGTTTGCTACTTTCCCCACTGCATGGCTCACTGCCGTGCGGCCATTGGCATGCGGCCTTCTTGTCCACTGTGAGAGTCACAGCTAAGTCAGCTGAGTCTTGTTCTGTGTCCACACTTAAAGGGCCACCCCCACCAAACCGCAGGGTGCAGTTCCCTAGGCAACTGCCAAGGACCCTTGTGGGCAATGGGGTTCTCACCTGAGACATCAGTGTGTCACAAGCTGAGGCTAAGCCAGTCCCTACTGAAATGCCAGTGACATTCACAACCTGCAAGGAAAACAAGACAAAACAAAACGGGCCAAATGTGGCAGACAGCACTGCTCAGAGCCAAAGAACCTCCGACGCTCCTGTTCTTCTGGTTGGTTTGTTTCTTGTTTGTTGTTGTTGTTGTTTGAGATAAGGTCTTACTATGTAGCCCTGGTTGTCCCAGAACTCTCTATGTAGATCAAGCTGGCCCTGAACTCACAGAGATCGGCCTGCCTCTGCCACCTGAGTACTAGGATTAAAGGCTTGTGCATGATACCCAGCTCAGCACCCCCGTTTCAAAGAGCTTGTACACCCATAGGAATGCCCAGTCTCCGTGGTTCAGATGGCCATGTGGATCCTTTCAGACTATCAAACCAAAATGCCTTTTCTAATCTAGGCCGCAGCCACCTTAGGTCAACCAGAGAAAGCCTAAAGCCCACTGTTCCACGTTTGATAAGAGACTCTGCCTCAAAAGAGTAAGGTGGAGAGGGAGAGAGCAAGACACTCCCTTCCTCCTCTGGACTAAGAATGCAAAACACATGCATACACACAAACAACATTCAATGTTTATTTAACATATACTATGTGCCAGGTTCTTCATGTGTAGATGTTATGACCGGGCACTATCCAAAGTTACATGTACATTGGGTTATAGTTTCACATTTTAGGTGAAGTCTGAGTGACAGAAACTTATTATATTTTCGTTACCTAGGTTACTTGGTGTGATCCCAAACTGGAAGGTCTTACCTCAGGTTTTAGTAGTCTAGTAAGGAGCTGGCTTGTGCCATCCTCTCAAGTA
The DNA here is from genome assembly GCF_011762505.2 of Arvicanthis niloticus. Classification (NCBI taxonomy): domain Eukaryota; kingdom Metazoa; phylum Chordata; class Mammalia; order Rodentia; family Muridae; genus Arvicanthis; species Arvicanthis niloticus. The sequence goes on along the minus strand of NC_047663.1, from coordinate 60,248,695 downwards.
GATTTTGTCACTCCCCAACTACCCAGGGATTAGCCCACAGGTCAGGGGGTGGGGCAAGTGTGCTAAGAGGGGAAATACAGTGTCCTTCTTCACCCTGGGTGTCACACATAGCAGCTGATGTCAACTCCAGGTAAATGATCTGCCCTCTGACCCAGTGTTTGGCTGATGAAATGTGGCCTCCAAAGGTTATTGTGCTGAAAGCCTGGTCCTCGGTGTGGTGTAGCTGAGAGGTAGTGGGGCCTTCAAGAAGTGACATTTAGTGAAGGGTGATTAGGTCACTGGGATGCTAGCCTGAGATGGGGCTAATACAGTTCTCATGGGGCTCAGCAGGTAGAGTGCTTGTCTAGAATGCACCAAGCCAGCACTGCATATACTGGGCATGGTGACACATGCCTGTAACCCCAGCCCTGGAAAGGTGAAGGCAGGAAGAGCTGCTCAGGGCTACCCTACTACATGACAAGTCTGAGGTCAGGCTTGGCTCTGTGAGATCCCAGGACCTAATTTTTTCCCTATGAGATCAAACTGTACGGAGAAGAAGCCAGGTGCCCAAACTGCTGTTGCCTTCAGCCTCACTGTGTGACTGCTTGCTCCTACCAGAAGCCATGGTGCCATTTGCATGTGATGATGAAGCTGGAGGGGCCCCTCTGGATCTCAGCAGAAGCTGGTGCTGGGCTCTTAAATGTCCTTAAGTGTGAGCTAAAGAAACCTTTTCCCTATAAACTTCTGGGCCCCAGCAATGCATTGAGATACTAACAACGGACCTAGGAACCTACATCCTTAGGAAGGTAATAGCAGGCCACATGTGGAGTCTTAAACTTACCCCACCAGACATGAAACCCAGAGGGTACATGGCACAGGAAGGCCCAGATGTGAGGCACACACCATGATTAAACCAATCTAGGAAAAGGAAAGGGGCAGTGCCTCACTTTATAAAAAGTGGTGATATATGCTTTTAGTCCCAGTACTCATCGGGAGGCAGAAACAGGTGGATCTCTGGGTTCAAAGCCAGCCTGGTCTCCACAGAGAGTTCCAGGACAGCCAGGGCTACACAGAAAACAAAACAAAACAAAACAAAACAAAACAAAAAAAACATGTCTCAGACAACAAACAAAAATGTTTTAATTTTTCAAAACAGGGTTTCTCTGTGTTGCTTTGGCTGTCCTGGAACTTGCTCTGTAGACCAGGTTGGTCTTGAACTCAGAGTCCTGCCTCCCTGCCTCCCTCCAAGTGTTGGGACTAAAGGTGTATACCACTACTGCCCCACTTTATTTGACACATGAGAGTGTCTTTGTTCTGCTGTTTGTAGTTGTTGTTGTTGTCATTCTAACTAACTGCCTTCTGTTGACTTAGAGTATCCGTCACCCTCTATAGCTCAGGTTTGTTCAAGCTTCCACCGGACAGAGCTCAGTCGGAGCTCTCTCTTACCAACATTACAACAAAAAGATGAGACAGAAATGACTAGGCCTGTAATTCCAACTGAGGCAAGAATATTGAAACTTCAAAGCCAGCCTAAACCACTGAGCAAAAAACCCTGTTTCAAAAACAAAATTTATAAAACTTAACATATCTAACTGTGGTGTCACTGAGTCCGCTGCCTTCCCAGCAATTAGTTACAAGTTAACATTCATTAAAAGCAACATATCTCCTTGACCCATTTGTAAAGGGCTGACAGTAGCTCTCGCTGTCCAGGACCTTATCTGCAGAGAGCCCTGCCTGTGGAACACAGTGGTGCTCCCACGAACCACCGCTGAGCCTCCCATCTCATCGTGGGTCGCATTTATACCTGTTGTTTTTACATTGACACTCTAGAGACATAGCAGGAAAAGGAAGGGAAATTGCCAAACAACAACAACAACAGCAGAGAGAGAGAGAGAGAGAGAGAGAGAGAGAGAGAGAGAGAGAGAGAGAGAGAGAGAGAGAGAGAGAGAGAGAGAAATTCTGCCAGTACAATAATAGCCCTATGTATAAACTGAGACCCCCTCATAGCCAGGTACTCTCCACTAGGACGCTGAATGAGAAACTTTGGACCTCCAATGTTGTACAGGGCATTCCAACATCCTAGTGGGTAGAAAGGACATTTTCGGAAAAAGCAGAGGACCCAGTCACCATCACCTCACCCGGAGGAATTTCTCTCCTGACTCCTGTCTGAAAGTACAGATCAAATGCGAGTGAGCGAAGCAGCTTTCCACTACCTTACTAGCAGATGGAGAGAGACTTCTTCTTCTTCTTTTTTTTTTTTTTTTTCAGAGGGAGACTTCTAAGGACGCGTGATTTCAAGCCACGCGGAAGGAACACACTTTACAAGAGAAACAGTGCAGTCGTCATGAACTGTGTAACTGGTAGCTTTGGTGGTTTGGTTTCAGAAGAGGGGACACGCAATGCGTTTAGGGGAGCTGTGCACCATGTGATCTCCTTGGGACACTCCTTTCCTGTCTGGACGGAGGGGGACGCGGGGGGGGGGGGGGATTTTCTCTGAACTCGCTCTCTTCCCAAATCTGAAGAGCATGGTTGCATGATGCTCTAATTCTGAGGCTTGGGTTGTGGGTGTATGGAGCATACACATGGCGCTGAGGTCATTTCCAGAACTATACAAATAAAAACACATTAAAACTTTACTCCTGAGGCTTTACCACATCATCAGCTGAAACAGTTAGCACCTACGGAAACAGCGAGTGTCACGGCGTCCAGCTCGACTTTGCCCAGGTGTCCGCAGAAGATGGAACTGACAATGCTGATGAGAAAGATCATCAGCTGCGCCAGGAACTGCAAGGAGCGGAAAGGCGGTCACCCTCGGGCCGCCTGAGGTCGCCCCGCGCCCGCTGCTTGGAGTCCGACTCACCACCGGGCCCGCGAGCGCCGCCAGCGCGGCTGCCTCCTGCCGCACGTCGTGGGACAGCGCTCCTCGCAGGCCCAGCAGGATCCGCAGGCTGCGCCCCTGTGGAGCGCGGACCGGCTCCGGGGGCTGGATGGCGGCGCCCAGGCTGTCCTCGGCTGGCTCCATGGTACAGGCTCAGATGGTGCGATCCGCACGTGGAGCCGAGAGCGGAGTAGCCACTGTGGAGTGCAGGGAGCCGTGCGGGAACCGCCCCACGCGCCACCCCGCCCCGGGCGCCGCGTCCAAATCCAACCGTCACCGAGCGCAGCGCGTGGCAAAAGCCTCGGTTGGGTGGCTGGAAAATGTCATCTTTCAGACCCAACAAGAATTAAGCTCCGAGGGATGGTGAGCCCCACTCTTGGAGGGCTGCTGGTCTGGCTCAGTGAGGAATGCCTGCCCGTAGCAGACACCGAGTTCCAGCACCAACCGCCAAAAGAAAAAAATAAATTGAACTGTTTTATATTCACAGTGGCTAACTTTCCAAATTGTGTTCATTTTCTGATCTTTGAACGTTTGCTGAATTATCCGTGTGTACTTAATTAACCCTTCAGGGGCTGGAAGAATTGGACTTCGACTTCGTTAAAGCTTTGTCCTCTGGCCACCAGTAGGGGGATTGTCACTCTGGGTTTTCACACCTTCACAGCTCCAGGGACCTCCCCTGCCTGCACCCCTTCCTCTGATGATTTATTTATAAACACTGTTTGCTCACAGAATAATAATCTACAACCCAGAGACATATCATAAAATGGATTTAATAGAAGTCACAGTAAGAATATGAAAGCAGTTCAGATATACGTTTGTATCTTATTAGAAAACAATAGGCAGAAGAAATAGGAATTCCACCCGAATGAAGACAGTACACGGCAGTGCACCTCTGACAGTGGTGGATGAATTAATACTCCACCATCATCTCCCCCACATTGTCTTAGATCACAATATGGTGTTTACCTTATTCTTTATTTGAAAAACAATGTTTTTGAATACTCAGTTCATAATACCCATGGGCACAGTTGAATTCTGTTAGCTAAAATGACCAGCCACCGCCAGCTCTGTGAATTGTCTGTATGTTCAAAACTGCATGTGGTCCCAGACTTACAGTGATTCACTTTCCAAGGGCTCAACTTTACAGTTGGGTGCAAACGTGGCATGCACTTAGTAGAGACTGTTTTTGAAATGGAAACTTTTCCTGGGTTCACAGTGTGTGACACTATCCTTTTGAAGACACGGGACACTGGCAGTGAGCTACAGCCTCCAGGTGGCCCTGCAATCTCAGGGATGAAAAATCAACATTCTAGTTGGTACAATGTTTCAAACACCGGTATTTGGTAGTTAAGTATATTGTATGCATTGTCCACTCACAGATCGTGTCCTCTCTCTGTCTCTCCCATCTATGTCTCTTTGTCTCTCTGTTTCTATCGTGTGTGTGTGTGTGTGTGTGTGTGTGTGTGTGTGTGTGTGTGTGTGTTTCTCTCTCTCTCTCCTACACACACAGAGAGAGAGAGAGACAGAGAGAGAGAGAGCACTTACATATTAGAGGGTCCTGAGCATGCTGAGTACTTGGCTGCCTGCCTCAGCAGTAGCCCCGGCCCTAATGTTTTCAATGTGGGGTGGATTCGTTAGGCATTAACTTCACAGAGGAGTACCTGCATTGCTGGATCAATGACATTCCCACATTATTCAATTCTGATATAGATTCTTACTAAAATCCCACCCACCAAGACTAAGACTACCCCTAGGAGCAAGAGCCCTCGCCGTAGGGCCAGCTGTTTCCCAGACAGTTTATTGCTGTCCTTTGGATGGGCAGGCAAAGGTTGTTGCTGGTTCTCTGGCTGGTCCAACTGAGTCTCATCTTTTTTTTCAAGATCCATCATCATAATTTCTCCATGGCTCTGAGGACCCACTGTGGGGAACAAAAGGTCTCAGTGAGCAGCTTGGAAGGATTTTTATTTTCATATGTACAAATGGTGGTTATTATTCTTGATTATTGCTAGGAGAAAGTTGATTTGAGAAACAGTTGTTATGATAGATAAATAAATAGGTACATAAAGCACCATTAACTGTCAGGTAAGAGATCTATAGTTAATTATAGTATAATTAAGAGGGCTATGCTGCAGGGGAAAGTGCTGCTGTCCCTTTAAATGGCTATCAATGTCCCTTCAAGTTGTTTTTGTTTGTTTTAGATAAGGCACTGTAGAGAAAACCATAACAACTTTATCAAAATTGCCAAGTCACACTGAGCCCACTCCTCTGGCTGACTTACAATCTCTTTATACTGACACGCTCTGTCCAGAAAGTCCCGTCCACCATTTTGTACACTACATATCTGTCTTGTCCTCTCCTGGACCTAAGTCTCTCCCATGCCAATAGGTACAAGTGACTCCAATATTATTTTTTTTACTTCCTTTCCTCCAGGAGATACTCATAGGAGACAAATAGAGGCATATTTGTATTTCATTTTGTAGTAAGTAGGGGAATTTTACAATTTACAAGAGCATATGTGTATCCCATTCTATAGGAATCCGTGAGTACACGCTATAAAAATGGCTTACAAGTTTGCACTGCTAATGGTTTGTTTGTTTGTTTGTTCAGAGTAAACTTTCAATCTAAATGACATCCAAATGGGCTCCAGAGAAATGCAATCTTCAGTCACCACCGCCAACCCTGCCCTGCTACAGCATCTCAGAGACAAGGCCCAGCACTTAGCCAGAGGAACAAGACAAAACTGGAATTATTTATTGCCTGTGTTCCCTGGTCTCTGTATATATACTAGTAAGAGAAGGAGGAGGTAGAGAGGTCTCCCTCCGGCTTCCCAGATGTCCAGCGTGCTGGAGAGAGCACAATTTAAAGATATAATTCCCTATTTTTGTTTATTGTGACAGATGGAAAACCAAATTCCATGGCCAGAGCTGCTGAGGGAGCTGCTTCAGGATACGCTCTGCCGTCATCTCTGGGCTGTGCTCACTGGATTTGTACTTCGTCAAGAAATGACTCTGGAACCATCCACGTAGGAGAAGTAGGAGTGAAGGCCTTTTAGAGACACCTGTGGTCTTCCCTTCAACAGTCAGACTATTAAAACAATGGTTCCCAAGAAATTGGCATTTCCCCAGAAACGTCGTGCTGGGAGAAGAAAAAGGTGGATGCCTGGGACCAGCCAGAGACGAGCTTGTCTCCCACAAAGAGTTTTCACAGTTCTGACAACTTCTCAGGCAACCTTGAAGGAAAGACTATCAGTGATGGGTCGCTGATGGGCAGGACCACATGTTGACCAGGGCTGTGTGCACACCTAAGCACTCCTGTCCCCTCTGCTTAAACCTGAACTTCATGTCAGGACTGAAGATAGACTTGGGAGGTAGGGAGACAGGAGGTGTCGCTGAGCCTTTTTATTTGTTCCTCTTCTCAGTGTAGCCACACTGGGTAATAACCCCCCACCCCTTCTCTGCTTCCCAGCATTGCTTGTCTTTTCAGCTGGCCCATTGATAGGGTGCTGAGCCTGCGTTAGGGCTGCCAGGGCTCTGACCCGAACAATGCTGGTAACAGCCCATGTTTGGTGGATTGTCTCTGAGTACCTCTATTCACTCCATAAACTGCTCTGGTCAGCCAGCACGGGGAGCCAGAGGGCTTTCTGGGATCAGGCTTTTAAGGGGCAGATAGCTACTTAATAAGCATTTCAGACAGAAAATAAACCAAATGGAGGGGAGATAAGCTAAGACGTAGCTCAAGACATCCACAGAACTGAATATGAGACTCTTCACCTCCAGGGACCCTCTGAGTACCAAGCAAGATAATGACTCACAGGAAGCCTCGAGGCCCATGGCCTGTAGAGTAAGAATACTAACAGGAAAACACACTAAGAACTTTGCAGGAGGAATATAAAAGCAGATTACCTAGCAACCTAAGTAGAAGATTGGGATCGTCTTCCTTTAGAAGCATGAGAAGGCACATATGTGACTAAGAAAGTACACCTTGTCTGAAATGCTTGGGTTGAGAAGTATTTCGTATTCCAGTGGTTTGGATTTCAGAATGTTTCAGATTAGGGACTTTCAACCTGTGCTATGATTGTTACAATGGCCTCAGAATTCTGACAAAATAATTTGGAACATTATAATACTGCTTTTGCCAGGCATGGTGGTGCACACCTGTATACATATAAGTTGGCATAAATTGGGAAGTAGAGGCAGGAGGGTCATAATTCACCTAAAAGGTCATCCTCACCTAAAAGCCAATTCAAGGATAGCCTGGACTATGAAGATTCTGTCTCAAAGAAACAAAGACAAGCAAAAATGTTTGAAATTAAACAGTATCAGGCTGGAGAGATGGCTTAGTGGTTAAGAGCACTGACTGCTCTTCCAGAGGTCCTGAGTTCAATTCCCAGCAATCATGTGGTGGCTCACAACCATCTGTAATGGGATCTGATTGGCATCTGTCTGAAGATAGCTACAGTGTACTCATATAAATAATAATAAATAAATAATATTTTTTAAAAAAATAAACAGTATCAGGTCATATTTACAGAATAAGCTGTGTCTGGCAGTTCCTAACACTCAGGTTTCAGAGCTACACGACAGGGTAAGTATAATTATTTCCCACATTTTACAAACTAGCCCTTCCTCCCAAGATAATTGTTAAATTGGGATAAAATTAATAAATAAAAAATAAAATAAAATGAATTCAAAAGAGCATCTTGAAGGTGGCAGAGAACTAATAGCACACACAAAAATCTTTCCAGAACAAGATCAGGAGGAAGCTGGAAGCTTGGGCCTGAGCCAGCCTCTGGGGTGGCTTTGCTCTGACAGTTCCACATTTGGACATGTGGCTCAGGACTGAGCAGTACCTATTAAGAGTAGGCCCTGCTAAACCTCCCAGTGTCTGGGCTTGAAGCCCTAATGGGCTGCATGCAGGATTTAAAGATGGCCCCAGAATAGGCCAGCCTCACACTTGTTGCCTCTTACCTTCAGGTCAGTGAGAGCTTTTGGGAATCTCAACCTCTGCTTGTAAATTTCCCTAGACTGCTTGTGAAACCTCAGTGTCTAACAAGAGTAGAAGAAAGTCCTAAATAAAGACAGACAGCTTTAGGTCAGACCTCATGTGATTCAAGGATAACCAGACACTAAGAACCGAATCAGAGAAACAACAAACCACTGCCAATTGACCACTGCTCCCCTACATTTCTCCTTCTAGAAACCAAAGTGTAACATTATAAAGGAATGTTGGGGCCTGTGGCACCTTTTTGCAAAAGACATTTATACCCTTCGTATCCACATTACAAAAGCATAGTCTTGGGAAAATGGCTGCTCCTATGGCCTTCTAATATCAGAGAGACTTTGCATAATAAGATCACCATAATTTCCTCCCCCATACCCCAAACGTTGTAGACAGTGCCCTCAGAAGACCCATACCCCCACTCCCTTCTGTAGCTTCAGTTGCTTCTCCATAAACTTCAATTACCTGCTTCTTCTTCAAGCCTCACGATGTGTGGACTCCCACACCTACAAACATAGCTAAATACTGTTTTTCTCCTGTGCATCTTCATCGTGTCAGCCGCAGATTGCAGGAAGGTAGAAGGAAGCCACTTTACCTCCCTCACAGGAGTGAAAGGTTAATAACTAACTGTCCAAGGAACCAGGGATATGGAAGAATAACCAAACTGACAGAAAAACAGCCTGATGTAATTGTATTTGCATGACACAAAGATCCAAGCCAGAACCTGCTTACAGTGAGCGATGCTTAGCCAACCACAGGGACCCCATTAAAACGAGCATGCAAATACCAGCTTACAAGACTTGTTCCTCACATAGAAATGCGAGGTATTGGAAATATCTGTAACCCGACATAAAGGAAGGGTCAACATGATTGTCCAGACCCTGCTCTCAGTAGTACATGGTTTTATACACAGTAATATGTACCCTATAAATAAACACAATTATTGCATGTGGACCAAACACTTCCAATATGCTTTTAAGGAGAAAAGAAATGCCCATAGAATACTTGCAGAGGTGCCAAGACTAGCAGAGGGCCTAAAAAGCTTGAAGCATCCAACACGGTCTGTTAATATATGGAATCAAAGCAAACAAACTCTAAGTCGGTTTGTCTTAGAGAGGGTATAACTTGACATCTATTTCTGAAACATTAGTGCCTTGCTTTGGTGAGAGCTCACAGCAGCTAATCCAGATGTGTCCCACAAATGCCCCTCCAGTCCTATATAGCAGGTTTGCCCCAGAGCTGAGAAAATTGTAGCATACCTAGGTGAGCAGGCTCCTGAGAAACAGCAGAATTCAGGGCCACATTTACCTTCAAATTGGCATGTACTTGAGCCTAGAAAAGTAAGCAAAACTCAAAGTAAGTTTGGGTGGCAGCAAAAAGCATTGCTAAGCATGGCCACCTGGGTTTAGGAGAAGCCATGCCCCTTAACTGACACCTGAGACAATGCTTCTCTGGTTCACTATGGAGCTCTCTTCCAAAAGACTGAAATAGGTTCCTAAGTAGGTAGGGAGTGGACTGATCTGAGGGAGAGACTGACCAAGGTCGTTGAGCACGCCCCCTTCTTCATCTTCTCACTTCACCGGCCCTTTCTACCCCCATGTTCCTGACCTCAAGTTGACACTGGGAAGGTGGGGAGAAGGAAGCACACAGTGTCTTATGCACATGCATGCACACAAGCGCGCGTGCACACACAGAGTACTAGAATGAACTTGGAGAAAGTCTCTCTAGTTCCAATTCTTCCTGAAACTGGCTTTTCACAGCAAGAGACCAGAAATGGAATCCTGTTTTGCTATTCACTGAGTAAACAAAGGGAACTGAGTGGGGCCAGGGTCACACAACCCTTCACTGCAAAATCCAATTAAAACAAAACAAACCCAATAATAAAAAAAAAAAAAAGGCATAAAAATAGCATAAGAAAAAAAAACTTCTCAAAATGAAAGATTGTTTGCCACATCCGGTCCAGTTTGGCACCTGCAGAAAGACCCAGGCAACAGTGAGGACAGTTACCTACCTGTTGACAGGCGAGTTTCCAATTCAGCCGAGCAATAAAAACCAGAAAGCACGTGGTCTGACAGACAGAGCAGATGATGATTCCTGACCACAGGCCTGCACGGGAAGATATTTGACAGCTTGGCTCATGAAGACAATGGTCACACTAAGTCGGTACTGGTAGGTAGACAGGCAAGGTGGAACACTCAGTAGGAGAGAGACCTCCATCTTGGAGAGGCCCAGAACCCGATTAGGCTACCAGACATGATTCATAGAGCAAAAGGTCCAGGAAGCTATTTGGGTTTCTGCTTAGGGTAATTGGATACTAAGAAAAGGGCCAGTTTTAAGAAAATATTTTCTCCAGAAAAACTACTGCTTTATGCTCCTCAAAAGAGACTAACTTTTTTTTTTACATATGTGGCCTATGCATGCATGTATGTATGTTTTCGTGTGCGTGGACACGTTGGGAGGGTGCCTGTGCATGTGTAAGAAGGCTTGAGGTTGACATCAGCTGTCTCCCTTAATTGCTCTTCACTTACACATTGAGGCAGGGTCTCTCACTGAACCCAGAGCTCAATGTTCTGGAGATCTGACTTGCGTCCACATAGGACCATGTGTGTTCAGCTGCTTTCAGCCAGGAGACAGACACCTGAGCCACCCTCATCCTCCATAATCCTCTCCCTCTCCTTTGCTTGCCTTTCAGCTTTCTGCCAAGACACACGAAAGGGGCGGGGGGGGGGGGACGGGGAGACTCCTTCGTGTTACAGGATGCAAATACACAGACTTTGCAAACGAATCAAATCCATGGAAAGGCTGAGGCTAAGCCTTGAGTTGTAGTTCAAAGGCTTATCTTTACTCTGCTCTTGGGTGCCAGCTGCCCTGGAGTGGTCAACAGGCTCCTCTCAGGAGTGAATCAGTAGCCACCTGCCAGTTCTAGGCTGGGGTCAGAAAAGCCTTGGGCTTCCTCCTCCAAATGTCCAGTTTTGCATAGAAATTACACGCTCATTCCAAACATTTATTTACAGAAATACCTGCCCAACTCTAGCTGTAATTTGAGTAACAAACTTGTTTTCCACTAATGCCATAATCCCTATTAAAGGCTGCAGGATGATTACCAGAATTCTCTGGGCAGAACCATAAGTTGCAAGTTTGAAAAACTGTACAGGAAATTGATAGCCATGTGGTTAGTCAGTCTGCTTGTAAGAACCTGCAGCCTCCTGAGGTGCATCTGGGAACTTTGTATATGCAGCACACTCTAATGCTGGTGACATGACAGATAAAACCAACCTGTACTGTATTTCTATTTAAATGGCCATTAGAAGGACTGAGTGCAGGCTCTCACACAGCTCTCGCCTCCCCACGGCCTCCGCTCTTTCTCTCCAAGGATCCCCAGCTCCCTCTACTTTGCCCACAACAAATACACTTTGTCAAATGAGTAAGTGGGCCAAATATAGACCTTGGGATATGGATGTATCTGTATTTTAAAGTAGATTCCTGTCTAAAATTTTAACTCAGATAGACATGGGGACACACAGCTATAATCCCAGCACTTAGGAGGCCAAGGCAGGCTGATCCCATGTTCAAGGCCTGTGTGGACTACATAGGAAGACTCTAAAATAAAAACAACAACAAAATTGGCTGTGGCTGGACATGATGGTGCCTTGAATCCCTAAACTCAGGAGGCAGAGGCAGAACTCTGTGAGTTCTACACAGTGAGTTTCAGCACAGCCAAAGTTATAGAGTGAAAATCTTTTTTTGTTAAAGTAAATTTAAGATTTACCACTCACGGCTGGGCGGTGATGGCGCACGCCTTCAATCTCAGCACTTGGGAGGCAGAGGCAGGCGAATTTCTGAGTTCGAGGCCAGCCTGGTCTACAGAGTGAGCTCCAGGACAGCCAGGGCTACACAGAGAAACCCTGTTTCGAAAAAACAAAAACAAAAAAACAAAAAACAAAAAACAAAAAGACTTACCACTCACTGTATAAAATGATAACGTCAAAAGAAGATAGATATGCTAATTACCTTGGCCTAAATGGTCCACGTTCTCTGCATATATCAAAACATTACTTTGTGCTCCATAAATGTTCATAATTGTGTTTGTCAATTAAAATAATAGTAATAAAAATATAAAAGAGACTATAAAGTGTTTTCTTAGTATTTTGTACTGATTGCATGTTATAATAATAATAATTTGGAAATGTGTCAAATGAAAATACTACTCAAAAAACCAGACTCCTCTGGTGTTTCCACTGGCCTGCCATCAGCATATCCAAGCCATGAACAACACCGGAAATTTGGGTAAATAACAGCCGCACCTTCATGGCCACAGAACTCTGGCAATCTCCTTCTTTGGACAACTCCAATATTTTTCATTAAAATATTATTGAACTTGAGAAAATGGAAGGACACAAGTTAAGACGTGGGACTAGAGGTCCTCGGCAGCTATCAGGTGACTCCTGATCACGCCGAGTCAGTCAGTCCTTTACCCCAAAGACAACAATTAGGCTTTCCTATAACCATTTATTCATTGCCAATGCATTCTCAGTTATTATTTTAGAAACCAAAGCTAGATAATTATCTATCTCCCTACTTTTTTCCCCCTAAGATGACTCTGGTAATTTCAGAGCGTGTGGGTTCAGTTCTTTGCTTCAAACACAGAGGAGTCTGCTCCACCATCCTTAGCTCCCCATTTCTCCACACGTCTCTCTGCAGAGATGTGTGAGCTACATAGGTGGTAAGTGAGGAGCAGAGGCTAAAGATGAGGACAAAGGTGACAAGGAGGCCATCACCAGTCTTGCCCTTTGTGCTGAGAACACAGGGTGCTGTTCTAGCAAGTTCCATGTCCAGTCCCATGCATCCTACCCTAGGGCTTCCCCACTTCACCTCAAATGTCCCAAAATACTAGAAAAGGAAGGCCTCAGTACTTCAAGGCCACGGTAAGGGACTCACAGCTCTGTGAGCCCTCATTAAAGGAACAGGGCAAGATCACACACAAGGTGTTTCCCGGTACTTAAAAGACCTGGACATTAAGTCCTGTGACTAAGGACTGGCTGACTCAGAATGAGGATAATAGAAATGATCCTTTACTGTGCTCCTGTGCTGACACATGGGCAAGAGGGGAGTGACCAGGCAGCTCTGGGCATCATGGTCACTTTTCATCAACTGTCTGTACACTCACTCTCTGACACCATACAGAAGGAATATGGGAAGCAGAGCAAGGTTTCCATGTGCTTGGTCATCATCCCTATGTCTTTCCACAATGAGGCTTACCGATCACTCCCAGCTTGGCAGCGAACATCAGTGCGATCCCGATGGGGAGGCCGATGACATAATACCCGATGGCATTGATGATGGCTCCAGCCTTCTGGTTTCCAGTGCCCCTCAGGACACCACCACAGGTACACTGTGGGCAGGTGTCATCCATCAGCATAAACACGGCTGGTGTTCTAAAGACCCCCACCTCCCAAACAGAACACCTGCCTCTCTGTGGTCCTCAGACCTGAACAAGACTCTGCGGTGATGCTTTGCAGAAGCAACCCTGATAACTATCAACAGGAGCCCCTCTAGGCCGTTCCAGCCTCGCTTCCCACTGGAAACGTATCACAGTAAGAAGAAATAGCTTACACAGACCATGAAAGTGTCTAGGATTACCAGGCTTGGTACTCACGGCAAGAGCTTCAAAGAGGTGGGACACAGCATAAATGGGGACCACTTGAGCCACCAAGGTCACAATATCCCTGTCAGGAAAACAAAGCATGTGGTGATTAGTGAGAAAGGAAGGGCTGCAGAGATGGCTCACTGGTTAAGAGCGCTTGTTCTTGTAGAGGACTAAGTTCAATCCCTAGCCCCATGTGGCAGCTTACAACTGCCAGGGACTCCAGTTCCAGTGGATCCAAGACCTTCTTCTGGCTTCCATGGGTTCCAGACATGAGAAAAAAAAGAAAGAAAAAGGAAAGAAAAAAGAAAAGAAAAAAGAAACAAGAATCAGAAGACACGTATCCCAGGAGAGGAGGCCCCACGTGTACCCTCGCTCAACAAGGCTCGGGCTCTTAGTCCAGGTGCCCTGGTACATTCACATCAGCCAGCAGCCCAAGTGAGGACAAGTCTACCATTGTATGACACATATCAGAAACCAGTTTTCTAATATATTTCATAGCTTTTAGGGGAAAAAAATAACATGCAATCCACTTATTCAATGAAAACCAATGATATGCTCCAGTTTCCATCTGCCCACCTAAAACAAAGTTTAGACCGCACGGCCACCCTCCTTTTAACCCAATTTCTGAGGCAGATCTTGGATGCACATATGTCTGAACGATATATTACAGAGGGGCGCTCATGTGCATTCTGTATGGAGTGTGGCTCAGTGGCAGGGCATCTGTCTAGCACGCATGAGGACCTGTATTTGGTCCGGGCACCACTGGTCAGTAAGTTCTTCCCAGTCAACCAATTTGGTAAGAGTAGGTATTCCAGGGTTCTCACGGCTACAAGTGGATCTGCTCTAAATTGCTACATGGCTCTGACTGAGATGAAAAATGAAACTAGGAGAGACACCTTGGGGGCCCTGATTGGAGAGAGAGAAAAAATGTCTGGCAATGGATATTTGCAGAGAGAATGAATGATGAATCGAGCAGTAGACAGAGGGTCTCTTTTTTTTTCCCCCTCAAACCAGCACAAGAATACCGTTGTTTGTTAAAATGAGCTTTGAATGAGAAGGGTAAGCACACAAGTCTGATGACCACCATCTCTCAGGTCACCGAATGTCTGTCCTGTCCCCACAGATAACAAATCTTGCCACTCCTGTGCTTGTCTGATGTTTATGACAATACAAGCAAATATAAACAAATCTGAGGAGACTCCCCTCTGCCTCTCATGTGCCCTCCTCTGTGACACTACATCTGTGGCTTGTTCTGGCTACAGAGGCATTCTCTCCTCTAGTCCACTAAAATGTGCTCTCCGTGTGGCGCTGCTCAATCTCGTCTACTGAGATTTCATCTTGAGTTTTAATTTCTTTTCCTTCTTTCCTATTTTGGGGGGCATGGGGTGTGGCTATGCCACAGATGGAAGCAAGACCTTATAGGTACACACTAAGTGCATGCTCTCCCACTGAGACGCTCCCAGGCCTTGAACTTTCAAATAGATAATTAACTCAGTTTTGTAGTACTAAGGGTCAAACCCAGAGCTTCAAGTTTACAAGGCACTGAGCTGAGTCTCCGGCCCTAATATGGGCTTTTGAATCAGTTTTGTTGACTGAGAATGGTCTGCTTTTCTTTGTGTGTATGTGCAAACTGTCAGATATGGGTGCTACCTGGACACATTTGCTTCATAAGAAATGCAGAATTTTCCTCTTTGGAAAGCCCAAATATTAAACATCATAACTACCTATATTTTAATGATTTGAAAACGTTTTCCCTTGAAATCTTCTGGAATCAGAGCTTTTTTTGGCATTTTAAAACAAGTTTCCCTTTTTTGTTATAAGAAAGTCACTATATTTAGAGATTCAATTTTTATGGAGTAAATATTTATAGGGATTATTTCTTCCGTGTTTTTGTTGTCTTTGTTTTGTTCTTTTTATTGACACTGGGCTGACCTCAAACGTGTTATCCTCCTGCCTCACTCTCTCGACTGTGGAAATTATAGGCATGAGCCATTAGGCCTAGCTGTGTTCTAGGCTTTAATTTTCCTTACAAAATGAGATTGTGTAAACTAATCTCTTAAGATTTTTGAAAATGATCACGTTTAGTTATTTTGGTAGTCTGTCTGTCTGTCTGCCTGCCTGCCTGTCTGCCTGCCTATCTGTTGCAAAATTTACCCTAGAAAAGACTGATGAGCTAAATAAAGTGATTTCCTTATGAGAAATAAAGGAAATTTTGTTTCAAGATGCCTTTCTGGTGAGGGTTATAGAGCTGTCACTTGGACCACATCCCTGGCTGGGGCTGGGGGCAAAGAGAGGGGAGAAGGTAGGGTAAATAGAGCCTGGGGTGTGTCCACCTGGAGATGAATTCCATTCACCCTTTCTTTTGTGTTCTCCTCATGGTGATTAGCTGAGCTAGGATTTCTTCTGCTTCATTTACTCTGCCAGTTTGGGCTGGTTGTGCCCGCTGAATGACAGGGACATATTTTGAGGAATGTCTTATCCAATTATCTAATCACACAGCGACAGCACTATGTGAACATCACAGAATGAGGTCACACAAACCTAGACGGTTTAGCCTGCCACTCAGAGAGACATGAAAGGGAGGTGGGGGATATAAATCTGCTCCTAGGGCCTGATAAACAAAAGACATAAGATAAAATCAAACAGGAGAGGGAACACTGGGATTGAAGGGTATGGTGTAGTCTCACCACAGAGCTGCTGTGAGCAGAGCAGGACCCACTGTGTGCCACAGCAAACTCTTCATGCGCAGAGAGAAGACATTCCACATGATGAAAGGTTTAGAGGGTTGGGGGGAGAATGTGTTCAAAGTATATTATAAACATAGATGAAAACATAACAATTAGGTCATTTTTAAATTTGTTCATTATTATTTTGTGTGCGTGGGTGTTGCTTGCATGTATGTCTGTGCACCATGTGTGTAACTGGTGTGCCTTTGGGGGCCAGAAAAGAACATCAGATCCCCTGGAACTGGAGTTACAAACGGTTGTGAGCTGCTATGTTAGTTGCTACTGGGAACTCCCAAGGCCTCCAAAGAGCAGCCAGTGCTCTTAACTGCTGAGCCATCTCTCCAGCCCCTAAATGCATTTTGTTCTTCAGGGTGTCCCAGGGTTCTTTATTTGAGAACAAAGTAAGTGACATAGGATCAGAATCAAGAGCATCACTGAGCCCCAGCTTCCCACCAACCTCCTCCTCTTCCTACACTTCTTAGCCCCAGCCCTCGTGCTTCTCAGTAAATAAAAACCTGACACATCTGCTGGCAGCACACACTGCAGGCTCTCCCCCTGCCTTCTCTCCTTCCTCTGCCCGGATCCCTGGACAGGGAAAGCGCCTCAGTTTGAATGTATGGGAGAGCCCAGAGCAGTGACTGGGACTAGGAAGTTGAGCATGGTGAAGTGGGGGCTCCCCAAGCCTGGGGTACCAAAATACGGTCCAGGAAGCAGAGGAAAGGATACACAACCCCCTAAGAAGGGGACTCTGTAGCCTTAAATTCCTCTCATTGGAAACAGTCAATGCCAGATGGTTTGACTGTCTGGTAAATGTTACAGAGCCACCCTGGACCACATCCTTCTCTAGTCACACTGTGGTCTGCTGTAGGCTGAGCTTTGAGAACTGCAGGAACTTGAAGCTCTCAGGTTTCTTCTGCCTTGGTTCATAGTACTTTGCTTTCTCCTGGGCCTGCTCCAGGTTCTCTCCTTTGTGTATACCCTGAGGCTTCCTGTTCGCTTCCTCCGCCTGCTCCTCCAGCGGGGGTGAGGCTTAACCCTAGTTCTTGAAACTAAGCTGAGGTCATCTGGCTGAAAACCATTCCAAAGACAATCTCCAGGTTGACCCCACACTGGCCATGGTGTACGGTAGCGTGATTCTCCTCTCCAGCTGCTGGGCGATTGATTGTGCCAATCCTTTCTGCAAAGACTTTACACCCGGGACTCCTTCAGGAAGAGCGGGGCTCTAGCTTCTGCTTGTCTACTCTGACAGCCCCTGAGTGGGCAATACAGAACCAGCTCTTGTTTGGCCATCTCCTCCTCCATTTGGAAGTCTCCAGGCCAACCTGGGACACATCAATCTAAAGTCCACAGTATACTGCCCTTCACAGAATTCATTTGGTGGGAGGCACAGGAAGTCTCTCTTACTTTTGAGCCTGGCCCAACCCCCAACCTGACTCCATGTCCATCCTTTGAGAAAGAAAAAACATGAGAACTATTTATGGTTCTTCACCCACGCTGAAGTGAGAAACCTATAAAAGATAGTCTGGTGCTGAGAGATTGTCAGCCTACCTTGGAAAGAGAAGCAGATGAGAAAGAAACTGAGGCAGCTGTGTCTGGCCCAGTGGCTTTTTGAATCAATGAAGGAAAGCCAGTTTGCAATCTGTGGTTGCTAATAAAGTTATCCTACAATAAGGAGAGCCTCTACAACATTTCTATGCAGTGAGAACACCCAAGCTACCCTCCTTTAGGGAGACAGGATTCCTACAGAGGACAGAGTGGACTTGTTTGTCTCCTCAGCCATCAGCTCAATGCCATGAATTTTAAGACAGCTCACTGACAAGATTTCTAACATTAATCTATGTGCCAAATATATTCTAAAACTCTAAAAATCAGATGGTTTGACAGATCTGAGACACCAATGTGACCCCAGATTGAGAATCTTAATCCATTTTCTGGGACCAATGTATGTTAGACCTCAGAAATATTGAGATGTTAGAATATTTGTATAGACATTATGGGATATCTTGGGGAGTAGATGTAAGTCTATACACAAAATTGACATCTATTGCACATATTATTGGGGGTCATGCCCTTATCCCTGAGCTTTCTAGCAGCCATCGGATGGATGGTCTTCTTCAGTCAGCAGGCTAAAAACCTGAAAGCTAACTGCTAATAATTGATGTAGCAGATACTGCAGAAAAACAAAACAACAAAATAAAACAAACAAACAAACAAAAATCCAGACTGAAGGAGAAGGGTATCATCAGAGGTCAGGGGTTCTTCTGGAGCTCAGGAAATGGTCAAAATGTTTCTTTTAACAAGTATCAATGGAGACAGACCTACACATCTGATTGTGAACTCCAGCAAAGTTTAGCAGGTTGTGGGTTCTTCCCCTCCTCTCCAGGTTTGGCCACTCCTATTCAGTTACTGCTATTGTTGATCCTATTTTCATATCAACATTTAGCCAGTCCCAGACTACACAGTTGAGTTTCCAGTGCAGGGGGCATTGGAATTCAATGGAGAAGAAAGACAAGTGCTTTCAGGATTCACCGAGACACACTCACCTGAGACAGACACCCCCAGGACATGAGGCTTCCTTAGCAGGAGCTCAGGTGAGCTAGCCTCCAGAACTCCACCTGCAACTGTAGGCAGAGGGAACTTGTTCTTCCCTCAGCCTCCAAGACTCCACCTCTATTCTGCAGATGAGGACCTGATTGCTCCCACAACAATTTTGAGCCCTAGATTTCAAGAGCACCCAGTGCTCCAGGGAGCTGCTGCCCTGAATATGTGCAGAGCTGTAACACAGCTCAAAGCCACTCCTTGCTTTTGACCAGGGGAGCTTTTGGTTGGCATCTTAAAGCTTTTGGGGGCTCTGAGCTACAGCACTTCTTAGAGCTGTGTCAGCTCTTGGCTAGCATCAATCTATTTTAAGTTATTTTATTCTATTCATATTGTTAATCCTGAACTGACAAGTGTACCTCTTGTTTGTAGTATGCTGGTGCTCAAATAGTTTCAGACTTTGAAGCTTTTTCTTTTTTTAAATTAGGAGCTTAGGATGTCCAACCAATCTGCAGGCAAGAATTCTACCACTAAACCACCAATGCAGACTCTGTCTGCAAATATAACCAGTAGTATAAGAAAGACTTAAAACAAAACAAAAACAAACCATACAAAGCATGAGGTTTGGGGAGATGGCTCAAGTCTGATGACCTGAGTTCAGTCCTTAGAACCCACATGGTAGAAGGAGAGAAATTTCCTCCTACAAATTATCCAGTTATCCTCTGTTCTCTCTCTCTCTTCTCTCTTGTCTCTCTCTCTTTGTCTCTCTCTCTCTTTCTCTCTCTCTCTCTCTCTCTCTCTCTCTCTCTCTCTGACACACACTAAATATAATTTAAAGAAGTTTTTAAAGATTCATAACTATCATGTCTATCCTAAGCAGATCGCCATCACCAATTCCCATTAACTTGAGAATCAGATTATAAATTAGTTTCTCTATCTCAGTAATCAGCTCCTTTCTCAAGTAATATCAGTGAGGTTTCTGGTCTTGCAAATGACTCAGAACACCTCTCCATGGCAAAGCTAGTCCCGGGTGCTGTCCATGGTGATGAGATCCATCCAATCTATTTCTTTATCAGAGATCCCACATGTCAAGAGAATCCCAGCACTCACCGGTCGGTAGTGAAAATGTAGCCCACAAGATCCTTACAGCTTAGCAGCAGGACACAGAAGGTCACAGCAACGAGCTCTGGAGGTAAAGCATCAGAAGAAATGTGACAGTGAATAGGGAGGCCACAGAAAGTGGGGAGGTCCCCATTCACATCCTGCATGCACCAGGAGCCTTGGGCAGAGGGGTCCAGGCACCTGTGACTATCAAGGAAATTGCTGAGGACTTCTTGGCCTGGTCAATGTTTCCTGCGCCCAATGCATTTCCCACCCGGACATTGGCAGCCACACTGAAGCCTGCAGGGATCTGAAATGAACGAAAACACAGCAAAATTGCACATTGAGACACTACAGACAGAATAGCCTGTGATTCACACCTCACTGGCAAAACATGGTCCTATGGGCTGTGAAGACAGACACTTCACAGCATCTCTTTGTCCTACTCCTGGCTGCTAAAGAACTTATATCTCCAAGTTAGGAGTCTCAGAACAATTTAGGCTTTCTGCAGAGTTTCCAACCTCTGCGATGGGGAGGAGGACCCCATTTGTCCTCTGGGATATAGGGGACCAGGATGCAGGATGGGCTGACCACATTCCACTCTAGTGTCTGTTCTAAAGGACAGAGGATTCGATTTACAAAGAAGAAAAGTCACTAAAGAAAATGCCAGGAAGAGACATTGCCTTGTAGGTAGGATGGGGCTCTGAAGCTAGGACCCCTGGATCCACATTCTGACACCTCTATCTATACTTATTACCCATGTGACACTATGCCAATTACTAAGATGTTTCATCTCATCTGCACAAAGATTCTAGTAATGGAGACATTACAGAGCTCACACAACAACTGCTTAGAATATTGTGCCTCTCAGGTAGTAAATATTCATTAAATTTTTCCATTAATATCTGTACATTTACCATTTGAGCCACTAATAATTATTTTTTAAGAAAAAAGTAATCACTTATTTGAGCATGTATGTTGCCTTACGGGTCGGAATAACTAAGGCAAGCATTAAAGAAAAGCTAACGCACAGATTAAGAAACAGAAGAAATGGAGATTAGC